>NC_136597.1:10876476-11476476 GCF_910589615.1 Taurulus bubalis | reverse complement strand
CACACACACACACACACACACACACACACACACACACACACACACACACACACACACACACACACACTGCTGTTCAGATCTGAATCGAAATGTGGTGGTAGAATGTGCTCATCTGCTGGTAAAGCAAGATTAGACCATTCATACACAGTAAAATAAGCAAATTGTCTTCACAAACCACTCTATGTCCAATACAGGCCTCAACATGCAAATGTCCTAAAGCAAAGAAACACAAGATTGCATTGTAGAGAGGAGATACAATGTCCCATTGTCATTTCCTTGGTTTTTATGTAGAAATTACTGAAATCTTTTTTTAAAGGAGTGAGCACAATGCATATTGCTCCACAGGTATCAAGGAAATGACAAAAAAAATCCTTGAAACAAGTATATTTGTTTTGGAAGCAGTTATCTTCGCTTGTTTGAACAAAATAATCTGTTGGGACCCAACAGTCACACTGAATTATGTCTTTAGATGGTTATTTTTGCAATGAAATGACAGATGGATGAATCAAACTATGAAGGAAGAAAGGATGGAGAGCCGCTGCGTGATTACATGTCCCTCTTTGTACATTGTTGTTACGTGATAATCCATCCAACATCACCATGTGTGTCAGCATGTGGCCTTTGAAACTACAGGGAGGCCCTTTCTGTTCAAATATTGACATGACAACACAATGGTATACCTGGTGCTCTGGCTATTTCATTGTGTGTGTGTGTGTGTGTGTGTGTGTGTGTGTGTGTGTGTGTGTGTGTGTGTGTGTGCGCGCGCACGCGCGTTTGACATCAAGAACTAGTTATTCATCTCTATCTTCTGCTTTCTTCTTACCCTTTCCTTCAGTTTGGGGTTGTTCAGTTTGGGGTTGTTAATTGCTTGGAGTATGCTGACATATTGTCAAATAAACCACTTTTTTTGAACATTCACTGGTATGTAAATTCTGATTTGTATATAATCTGGTAAGAGTATGTACATTTTTCACATTCTCCTGACACCTTCAGATCAGAGCTAGTCACGTATGATATTCTCACATTGCTAGATAAACATGGAAACATAATTAAACAGTTCTGACTAAAGAGATTGATGAGAAGACGGACAACACAAAACATTTAGTGCAATTTATGTGAATACTGAAACAAAGCACATTCATCTGAAAAAAAGGCCGCTACACAATTTCTTATGTATCTTCCTTCAACCAGCCATTATAAGGACTTGCTGTATTTGCTTTTTATCCAAATAGATGATAGAGACATGAATACCACAGCCCTAGGGGCTTTGAGTTCAGGTTTATTTTCTCAAGGTTTTTACTGTCTACGTTGTAATTGTGTGAATTGTATGAGTCCAAAACAAACAAGTGTTTCATAACATTGGAAATGTCCTGACTATATAGAGCTAAAACCAAATACCCCTTTGCACTTGCATTTATCCAGAATATATATATTTTTTTCTAGATTATCTGAAATAATGTGTTACTCCTGCACATTTGAAGAAGCTGCAGATTTGGTTTGTTATCTGGAAAACAGTTTGCATGATTCAGTCTTTTCATCAGCTCTGCGTAAGGGTGCCATGTTGGTCAGGGTTTTGTCTTGCTCATGATGGCTACATAAGTGCATATGGCTCTCACCATATTTCATCTTGGCATTGAGCGTTCCAAAATTAGATGATGTACAAGCTGGAAAATGCTTTTTAGGCTGATAATTAATCTTTTGAAACTGTCCATGGGTCCACAGGTAAATATCATATACAAAAAAAACAGACAAATATGATTCTCCTGGAAGCTTCAGAAAAAGGATATAAATCTTTCTTTACTAGAGCATACAAGAGAAGCAAGCTGGACTTGCATTCATAACACTTTCATCTCTCATTATAATATTACCCTTTTGAGAAAATGACCTCCATGTTTCAAATGTGACAAGCAGGTTTGCAGCTAATGCATGGATTATTCTCTCTTTCATTATTACCTCCATTCTCATTCACAGAGGACAGTCTGTCGACAGCAACAGTTCTCTCGCTCTCTCAAAATACAGAAAAAGCACACAAAGGGAGAATAGTTTGCTCTCTGTGTTTGAAAAGAAGTCCCTTTATCGTGTCATACAGTATGTAGTCAAGGTACAATCTTAATTCAAATTGTGGACACCTTGACAGGAGGACAGGAGGAGCCAGGGATCCAACTACCAAAAAGATGACCCGCTCTAACACACCCTCTCTGTGGCTCAGGAGGTCATACGGACGGTTGTCACCATATTGGCTTATCAAAGGTCATAGTGAGTGAGCCTGTTGTGTCTTTAGTTTTCTCACCATACAATACATCCATTGAAAACATCTTCTTCCTCCACTCTATTTGTTTTCTACCTTTGTGTCTATGAAGAAATTACTATAAGTGTAAGCATGTTATTCTCATCATGTAATTTTCATCTAACCAGAACATCTAAGCTGAGATTAAAGACTGAGATACATGTCTGTGTTACAGTTGTACAATAGACTGTTGCATTAGCAAAGGGTTTTGCTTTGAGGATAACTGATAAATGAGGCTTTCTTGGATCTTCAAGACACACATAAAATCCTGGGAAGCATAGAGAGTAACGAATTTGACCTGACCAATGTCAGGGTAGGTATATGAAGTTGCAGCTAACCAGAGTTAGAGTGCAGGCCAGGATCATGGTGATGGGAAAGCTGGCCAAATATGCACACTGTGCAGTACACACCTACATCTGACACTGAGTGACTCATTGTAAAACATGTAGCAGTGATATCAATTTCATCATAAGGCTCTTTTTTACTTTTTTTCAGCTAGTGTTAGAAGTTGATCACTCCTTTCTGGTGTAATTTCATCTGAACTCTCAGAGCATGGTAGCGTTACCCTGACATGTCTTTGCCCCACAAGGTGCCCCTCAAGGTATGATGACTTTGTTGCCTTTAGATACCGGTATACAGTAGATTTTATGAAAGCTCAAACTAGAATCACCGTTGTCAGCAAACAGAGGGAGGAACGGGACAAAGCTACAGCCCTTAAAAAACACATGGAAATATTTTGCTTCATTTTTCAAGTCGTACAAAAAACAACCATACTGGAAAACTTCACCAGGACGTGTAGTGCATCTTAGACAACTACGGCAGGGATTTATCCTGGAGTTTCCCCAAAGCAAGTACTTGCAATCAGAGCCTCCTTTAAGCCTGAAATAGCAAAAGAACCAAATGTAAAGAGTCTGGCCAAGATGGTTATTGTGGACCACAGCTATATGGCAGCAGCATTTAGTGATATTTGCACAGCATTGCTGTTATACCTCACCAAACTACAGAGCGTTCATCGTCCAGTCTCAAGACAGTGGATTGGCTATACCCTGAATAGAAAACAGAAATTTGAACTTGATTCCCCAAACGTCCTTCAATTTCATTGCTAATGCATGGTAATTCTTAACAAAATGCCATGAGTAAGACCTCACCGGAAGCCCTGATGGTACAGCTGCTGATTCCTCAACCTGCACTGGATTTCTGAGTTTCCTGAATGCATTTCAAAATAATGCAGGTTTGCACTGTGTGGGTAGCAGTGGCGGGCCGTGGATTTTCTACCTGTGCCTTCTGTCATAAGGCGAAAAAATATAATTAAATTATAAAATAGCTATAACTTTGTGATTCTGTTTAGGCCAGCAGAGAAGGCTTAGCAGGCCCTGACGGCCCACCACTGGTGGGTAGTTAGCCTACTACTATCTAATTAACCTAATGACCTGGGCTTCTTTATAGCTACTTACCCTCAGGGTGAACAAACTTTGTATATCCCTTTTCGGGTGTAATTTTCCTATCTACAAAGCACAAAAGGGTCAACAATACCAATACTGAGACCAAACAAAATACTAGTATGAGGCTTTATTATTTCCTGGCGTATTTTAGTAGCTTACCGTGTCAGACTACTGCCAGCTCTCATTCTGCATTTACCATTCATGTAGTATTTCTAACTCGTAACTTTAAATTAAATGACAGCATCTTGTCCCGCAGTCTCGAGGGCAGATTGGAAAACATGGAAATGGATTTTTCACTCTTCTGGGCGACGAACATATTATTATACTAGAGGAGTGAAAAATCCATTTCCAAGTTTCTATACTATTACAGATAATAATACGAGTGAGTTTGCAAATATATTGTGCAAACTTTGGTCGTGACTAGTCCCTATGGACCATATGCAAACCTACGCTCTATGGTGACATAGCAATGTCACGAGAGATTGTCTGTGGCTGCGCTTGTTTGGGCTAATGTCTCTACAGAGACAAAAAAAAGCATACTTACACTAAGAAAACAAAGGGTTAAAAGCTAAGCATTTTACCCTTTTACCTTATGAATGTTTATGTTCGTCATATATATTTGTTAATATCAGGAATTATTTTCAAAGAGATACATGATGAACTGAGGAAGATGTGTTTGGAGCTGTTGGATATTTACAATGCCAAATGGCAATTCAAATAGGGCAGTCCAAATGAAGGCCATGAGTGTCAGTGGCTGCAGCCCTTTAAAGCACTTACTCTTTAAAACATATTACATTAACTTTAACTCTTTTAAAATTATCAAAATAGCACTTACTGTTAGGTAACATTGGCCAAGAACAGTGACGGGAAAGCATAGTAACACAATTAATCTGTCTTCTTTTATTTTATTAGTTTTTCAATTTTATATCTTGACAGATTACTTCAGGGTTCAGTGCTAAAAATGTCCTGCAGTTTTAGAAAAAACTTGAGAGATGGACTAAAAGGCAGAACAGTACAAGGTGCCACATCAGAGCCCAACAGCGTTTAACGCTGCTCTGACAAGCCAGCTGAGCAGAAAAGCTTGCTACTACACAGAGAGAGCAGGACAGAAATGATCCTACACATAGGAATAATGGCACACACTTATAGACAATCTTTCCTCACATTTGTTTGTACATAGGAAAGTGGCAGAGGTTTTTAGAGAATAGAGAAATATAACTCTTCGGCCAAGCAATAGCAGTAATGCATAAACACCTATATAAGACAGTTTTGATCATGTCTTTCCTTTGAACCATTTTTTCAACAGGTTTCTCAGTTATCCAACTATAATTGTTCCCCAATTGTATCTGCTGTGCACTCGGAGGTATAACTGCAGCTGGCTGTTACTGTGTTATTAAGTTACCTTTCTCTTGCTAATGCTCCTGGCCTCTTTTTAGTCCAGCATAGGTTGTCCTGGTAATCACTGTAAAAACAACATGGAGCTGTTCTTTGATTGGCTTACCTGAGCAGCACTCTCGGCTGTCATTTCTTATTTGGGAAAGGGAGGATGCTCACGCCCACAGACAGGACGATATTTGATTGGAACAACACTGGTGTACTCCAAGTAGACCCAAATGTCCATCTTGAAAGTGACTGCAGGATGCTTGTTTGAGATGCAGCTGAAATAAAAGCCAGCCACATGGAAAAATCACCATCTGTTTTTTTCTTAAATATGTAAAATAGAATGTACTAAATAAATAACCATATACATCATATACTGTAAAGTAAAAGACAGGGCCTTTCCCATTTCTCGATTTGAATAATACATTTTATTTGTATAGAGCTTTACAGGGTACTCAAGGCCCTTGAGATTGTGTGCCCCTCCTTGTCTCTTTGCTCATATTCTGCATTAATATGGAAAAAAGGGACAATATTTTAGCATTGGAAGCTTTCTGTTATTTGCAGTGTAAATAACATTAACCAAGCATTTTCAAGTAGGCTTTGGTTCAATCCGTACAAAGAGGTTGGACGCATTGGCCATTATAATATGGGTAGATGAAATCAAGCATTCTGATTGGTTGAGAGTGAGTCACGGGGTGTACTTTATTGAGCCATAATGTACTGTACGCCTGTTTACATTTACCAGAGTGTTCCATATCAGTGCGCACTCAAAATAACAGGTAGATTTTGAGCGACCGCTAGTTGTCATTTCAAACAAACATGTTTGATATTTTGGGAATTACTTTTGATGAGAATGGCAGCGGTGAATAATGGGGCAAGGGGAGAGGAGAGCAGATAATGCTCTGAGCGAGCAGACTCATTAGCGAGTGCGTAAAACCGGAAACTAAGATGAGGAATGAAAAGGGTTCACAAAATCGTGATGATTTCCAGTGAGAGATAATTACTGTCAGTAATTTCCCGACACGAGGCAAGTTCTCTAAACATCATGGAGGGGAATAAAGTGACGGAGAAAAGACGGACAGAGAAGCAGCGAGAGCACTTCTTTACATCGGTGGCTGAGAGGCGGTGGAGGATGAATGCCACTCAGCCATTCATCCCACAGCAATGTGAATGAATGAGATGGTGTGAGATCTAGCTAGGGTGCTAGGCTAAACAAACGTGATGTTCCCAAAGCTGTATGTTGCATATTTTTTTATTTTCTCTATCGCTAAAATGCGGGACTATTTTCTCTATCACTGAAATGCGATACACAACATTTGGTGGCTATAACTATTTAGTGCTAAAAGGCAGCTTACTATTTATAATGTCGCAGGTACGCCCTTGAACTGTACATTATTGACGATACAGTACTTTTATCTCCACTATATCTCAGAACAATAATTACTGCACTGACACTACAAACATACAATGCTCTTATATAATATGATGCATTGCTGTAGGTTAAACTAACCAACAGTATGTAAAGGAGTTAACAACATGTAGCATACACGTTAACAGGGAACATTTTACTGGACGGTACTTTTATTTTTGGTACTTCAATTACATTTTGCTGATAGTAACTTACTTGACTAAGGTTTTCAATGCAGAACATTAACTCGTAGTGGATTATTTCATTAGTATTGTATTAGTAGTTTTACTGCAGTGAAGGATCTGAATAGTTTTACACCCACAACTTACTTGTCGGTGATTTAAGTTTGGGAACTCACTTGGCAAACAGTTAAGATACGAACAGTGGTTCCTAACCTCGGCTCCGGATCCTTGACCGGGTCCAAATTATTTTGAATAATTGTATTTCATAACGCTATTAACATACTTCACATCATATTAACATCAACCTCTACAGGTTGACATGTTAACAAAAGCTGTCAAACAATTGTAGAATATTACCTCCATTATATACCTCTGAGTGTAACACCCCGTTAGTCCCATGTGAGTGTCTCCGGGATTTGTTATTCCCTACACCTGCGTTCAATCACTAGAACCTAGTTTTTCCAGCTGTCAACCCCACACACGTATACTCCCTTGCATTCCCTGTTCCGGTGCCGAATTGTCTTTGTCCTACCTAGTGTTAATCGTTCTACAGCAGTATTTTTCCTTGTTTGCTTCTATGGTTTTTTTTTTAATTTGTGCCTGCTCCCTGTCAGACTTGTTGCCTTTACAGATCTGTGTATGACCTTTTGCGCCTCGTAAAAAGACCTGGCCTTTTGCCTCACTTCGTCTCCAGTGTCTTCCTCAGCATTAGATTCTTTGCTCTGCCCTAGAACCGTGACACTGAGATGTAGTGGAGTGAAAAGCACAATATTTATCTCTGAGATGTGAAGGAGTAGTGTTTAGTGGCGGATTGAAAACCTTTATACTGCCACCAATCGTCTGTGTTAAGAATGATAGCCGGACAATCCAAAGACGAGGATTGTAACCAATCAAACTTAGGGATACAATGGTGACTGGGTCCGCCCACTTACTGTCAAAAAGGAAAAACAGTTTCGCGAGCAGAAGACCAATGGTCAAAGTCGAGCACTAGGGGACGGCCCTCACGCTCAAGGCATGGATTTCTCCTCAGGCTGCAATTTTGCTCATTCTAGCAGAGATATTCTGCGTGAAGTGCTCGCAAAGGTAATAGATGTGCGCAGATTTTGACAGTGCTTTCATAATTTTGCATCTCAAATTGCTAATTGGACTGTAAACATCTGAAAAGAAAAGGAAATCATGGCATCTGCTGGCTACACTTCACCTTCAGACATATAGACCCTTGCCCCCAGAGGCTTATTCGTCATCCGACTAATAGATGATAGGTTCTGAGATTATTTGGCTTGTGACCCAGAGTTTGATCTCAGCGCACCATCTTGAGGACATACCAATGTCTTGATGTATCTCAAAGAGTGAGGATTAAGGAACGATGAGGCTTGCAAGAGGAGCTATAAGCAAGTAAACTGGCACTAATGACTAATAACATATAAAAGTATGTAACTGTCTCAAGCCCGATAGTGTCAAACTTCTTTATCATTACCCGCAAATTAACTTAAGATATTCAATTTTCCATATTCATGATCCATATTCATGAATTTCTGGTTGAACACAGGAAACGTATCGAAGACAGACTGTGAAACACTTCTCCAAAGGGCAACTAACACACAACTTTGATTAATCAGTCCCATTGAAACTATGTCACATGTTCTTTATTTCCTCATATAGAGTGCAAGCAGAACAGATGGTATCTGGGAGTAACATATTCTCATTAGGTGGTCTTGAATCTGCACATCTGAAAGGGAAAACGAGAGAAAGGAGGGAGGGGTAAAATCCTCAGAGTTTTGGCACACATCAACTCTCTGACCTTCTGTCCAGTCTGCTGGCCGACAGGCAGGAATGAAAAGATGGAGCAGGGATGGAAAACTGACAGCCTCTCAGTAGCAGAGAGCTCCAGATCTGAGTCGGCCTAATCAGTAATCACTGATATGTTGCTTTCACCTTTTAAAGGGCTTTTGTTGCAAAAGCAAATCAATAAGCTGCAATATTCTCCATACAAATGTAAAGGTTGGGTCTCTACTAAAAAAAATCATAATCATCACGATGGCCATGCCAGTTGAGCGTGTCTGTGTGTGTGTGTATATGTTTCACTGTAAGAGGGTGGGTGGAAGACAGCACTACGCCTGTATAATAACACCCAGTAATTCAAGGCAAATCTATGAAACTATCATCAGCACGTTCATTTCCAGAAAAAAAAAAAAAAAGATCTTGCATCCAACAAATTAAAACAAAGTTTCACTGAAATTAGAAACGGAGACACAATTGAAATGAATCCTCTCTCTTTAACTCAGTATGACATACCTTACATTTTGTCTTTGTGTTCTTGCATATGGGTTTGAGTGTGCTGTATATTTTCCAGAGGGATGTGGCATGTAGCTTGACTTGTGTGTCAAAATGGGGAGACAGCTGTCTGCTGCAATCACTGTCTCTGATTTCAAATTCATTGCGTAGCTTACAGCAGGTTAAGTTGGTGTCTCTTGCAGGGACAAGTAGCTACAATAGCTACAATAGTGGAATGTTTGCTGCAACTGCATCATTGGCATATAGGCCATGCCTGCTCTCAGTGGGAGTTTGACTTTTGATCTTCTCTGACTTTCATGGGTTGTATTTCGAGCCTCAATCAGGAACTAAAAATTATTCAGTCCTTCTGTTGGAATATGGACTGCATGCGATCACCTGGTCTGCAGAGGAAGTTATTGGTTGCAGCCTTTTCTTCACATGCCTTTAATTCATGAAATATACAGAGATGATCAGGATCTACCCTTCTCATCTTACACTCTTTGAGGGAATTCCCTCAGGCCAAGGTTTGAAGTTTATGAAGATGAATGCCTCCTGCAACCACAAACCACAGCTGTACAATGATTCATATTTTGAAATGAAAAAGCAATCAGGGTTTAGGTAGTGCTTAAGCAGCATTTCAAAATGAAGACCGACCCCGACCATATCACGTAACCCACAATCTAAAAAAAACCTGTTCCCTGTGTTTGTTTCTTTTCTAGACCCCACAGCCTCAGGAGAGAAGTGATGTGACTTTATGCCCGAGGACCTGCCAGTGGGAAAGTGGCCTTGCAAAGCCCTTGTAGTTTAGTCTGAATCATTCTGTGTCACACACATGAGCCACAACAGAAGCCACAAACCACAGGTTCTCTCAGGTAAAAGTCAGATATTTAGAAGCTATGGGTCCATCGGGCCAAAGTATACACACTAGTGCTGACTGTAAGGGAAAAAGCAGACCCATCTCTGACCCCTTTCACTGTAAAAGGGAGAAGGGAAGTTGCTTTTTTTAATTTCTCTGTTGCAGCCATCAGTGAGGTGATTATAGTACAACCAAAGGTGACATGGAAAATGTAGTCTAAAATGGCAAGTATTATTGGTAGAGATACATTTCCATGATTCTGACCAATCCAGAAACTCATAGCATAACACTGATAGAGTAAAAATGCTTTAGAAATAATATAATTATTACAATCATTCTGTCTGTACTGAAGCTTTCTCAATATTTGATTCACTTCGGCTTCAATTAACAGCAAAACTCTTAAGCTCTACATATTTACTACTGCCAAGGTAAATGGAAAGAGCCTACATTTTTCCAACCAGCTATGATTTGTTATTTAAAACTTGGGGATCTACAGTATGTTGGTTGTCATTCAAAATAAGTAGTGCAACTACTCTAGACAGTATGTATGTAAAAGGTCTATCTTGCACCTCAAGAATTGTCTTCACGTTTTTATAGACAGAAAATTATTTTGTGGAATATTTTTGGTATATGAAGAGGACAATGCATTAGCGACTTACATCACGATGCTCTTTGCATTATTTGCTTTTTTTGGGAACTGGCTGTATAGTATTTGTCTCTTACCAGCCCACCTCCTAATCTCCTCAGCGATCACAGTTTTAAAATCTAAAATATGCCTTGATGACCCACCACAATATTTTGAGACAATATACAGTTTCAAAGACCGTCCTGCAACCAGTCCCGATGCCAGTGTCTTCTTTAAAGCTAAGTAACTTTCGAACAATAATTGAATCATTTCAAACCTATGTGGCAATCAATACAATAAACCCTGCCATTTTGCCTCAAATCATGGGAGGATGGGCCCGAAAGAGTATTTTGATTGCTTATGTCCCAATTCACCAGCAGAGCTTTCTAAATTACACTGAGCAAGTCTCCATTATGATCTAATCCCTTGCAGTGCACTGCATTGGCATTTGAAGTAATCTATTGTTGAAACACAATACAAACCAACATGTCTCTGATCAAAAGACATAGAGATCAGAGAAGCATCTGCAATTAAAAACTGCCTGTAAAATAACTTGTTATATATCTAAATAATTACCTATGTAAGCAAATAAGCTAGCAAGTTATCATACTTTCTCTGATGCTTTTTGAAGCTAGTTATAGTTTTTAAAGCTGTTTTATACTGACATGTAAAAATGGGGGACCTAATCCATGTACAATATACTTTTACTTAGTCTTCTTTAGAGAGATTGCTCTCTCTGGTCTGTTTTCTATTTTCTGCTGCAAATACTTCTTCCAGAACTTGGAGATGTGATTACATAACTTCCTTTTCTTTTCAACTTCTCTCTGCACTGGTTTTAAAGCTCAGAAAGTGATTTTACATATTCTGGAGATTATTTTTAAGGCACAACTGTATCTGGCTGCAGGCTATAATAGACCCTTTAATCTGAAACTGGGGTATTGTTTGAGTCTCACAAAAAGCAAGAAAGTTGGGGAAAAGATTATAGGCAATTGGAAATCACTGTCTACCTCAAATATTTTCCATATAACACTACTCTTAATACTATGATTAATAATAATAGTAATTATACAATGTATACATAATAATAATGAATTCATAGCATGCATTTGTAGCATAACTGCCCCATGTGCCTTTTCATAAAAGTCTGAAAATCTCCAGCTTTTTAGCTTATTTGATAAAAAAAATGTCAAAGGAAGCTGAGAAATCTTGCTTCCGCTCTAATTGCATAATGATGGTTCTGATCTACACTTCTTCAGGTTTATATTTTTTGTGTTCATGACTTTTATATCTCTACCCTCCATGGATGACACAAGATAAATGCTCTGAGATATATTTGTTTTAATGGGAAAGTTTTATCCTCGAGTTATTTTTTTTATGAAATGCTTTTTGCTTTTCCCTCCAAAAGATGAGTTAATCAGTGCATTTTATGTTGGATGACAGAAGAAAGCCAATGAATTATGAAGCTGCATTACATGTCTGCATCTTGTAGCCCAGGCATAATGAGAACAGAATTGTGGCAGCCGGGGTGAAAGCTGCAAAGAAAATGTAAATGTGCCATTGAAAAGCCTTTTCCTCAAAATTACCTAAAGTATTCTAATCATAAATCAGTACTTCATTTTTAGGCAGATCAGATTATATATTTGAAATAAAATTGACAAAAGAACTAACATATTTTATTGTAATGTATTCACAGAAGAAAAAGGAGTCAGGGAAAAACACCTATGATGTCTCCTGTGCTTTCTGTACTCTTTCTTCCCATATTTCCAAACTGAATCTATGATAATTCTGATACCATTTTATAACTTTGCATCTGTCAAGGGCCAAAGAATGTTCACCAGTGGCTCATCACAGCACTAATCACATAACATAGTCATACCTGTAAAGCTCCATGCCGGCTCCATGGGTTACCTTCTTGCATGAATATCTCTGAAAAATGTCTCAGATAACCTAATCCTAAAATGTAAGCCTGGCACTGCTGAGTCTATGCAAGTATTAACTTGTTTTGGGAGGCTTGAGGAAAGGGTGGCAGGTGCTTTTGCTGACCACAACCTAGTTGTTATTACTTATGTATTTCCTTGTCAAGTCATCAGCTGTTTTGACAACCTTATTTGGAGCATGACAAGTTTAATTTAAATAGATATGGTACAGGAATGCAAACAGTGGACGAATTTCACTGACTGCACAGATGTAATCCGATGGTGTCAGCGTCATATACAAATATGTTAATGCTGCACTTTTTTCTTTCTTTCTGACAAAGAGTTATATACAGCATGCAAGTGTGCCTATAAGAGAGTGTGTGGCAGTTGAGATTCAACAACATTACATTATTTGTGCTAAAGTGATAGAATAGTTAGTTTTTTCCCCTGCAAAGTGTTACTGTGCTTATGTTGGATAGTTTACATCTACTAGCACAAAGAGCAATGTGCACAGCTTTTCGAAAACAATATATGTTTTTTTTGGCTGAGGTGCAAGTTAGCAAGTGCATTGTATTGTTCTGGACACCTGGAGGATGTATGTGAACCTATTCCAGGAATAATGCAACCAGAAGAATTTCATGGATAATTACTCCCTGTGTGAGCGCTAACAGAGCCATGTATGCAGTGTTCTTTATTGTCCCCACTGAGCACTTTGCCATCACTTTGTGGAGTATCCATTCAAAAGCATTTTAATGTTGCACTTCTAGTCTTTCTGTTTTTTGCTAGAGGTGGTAACAAACAGACAGTTTGGCTAAAACACAAGTGCTTATAACTGAAAGAACATTCCAGAAGAATCCAGTGCAGATAACGCAGACTTATAGAAATGTCCCGCCACATTGCAAATACGTACCTTCTATTGAAAGGGATAAACTGAACTAAACATGCCTAGAAAAACACCAGCTTTTATATCAGTAAACATCTTCCAGGGCTCTTTAATTTATTTAAATGTGTTATCATTGTGACATGGCATTCATATAAACATACCCTTAACACACATTTAAAAAAGGGCCTTAATATCACCACCGGTTTAAAGTCACATTTTGATAATACAGTATTTCCAGTACCACTTATTATCAAGTTCACATTAATGGTGTGTTCACACCGGTCGCGGCGCGAATTTGCGGCGCGACCGGATTACATGTTAAGTCAATTCGCTGCGACGCGAATTGGCGATTTATTCGCGCCGCGGCGAGATAGACACGTTTGAGGCGGCGCGAACAGAACGTTTGACCTGGGGCAAACAAAGCGAAGGACGCGGCGCGAATTTGCGTGAGTTGAATTATCCCAACTCTGGCGGAGAAATTGCGTGACGCAAAGTTGCGGCAGCCAATCAGCGTTGAGAATCAGCGTTGAGAAGCTCCGCCCGTCACCACCGCTGTCTCCCCGTTTCTGAATGAAACTGCTGCTGCTCCGCCTGAACCAGCGCTGACAGCGGCTTCATTGAGACGCTGTTGTGGGACTACGGATAATAGTATGAACCCAGACACTATGGAGTTTGATGTTCCGACATATGTGGAGTTTACACAAAAAGTATAAAGCAGAACTGGTGGTTATTTCCATGGTGGATGGCATAATCGGTATCGTTTTACGGAGATACGCGAGACGCAGTTCCTGGAGGAGTCGGTGAAATTCACCGAGCTGTGTGCGGCTACGGATAATGTTATGAACCCGAACACGAGGGCGTTTCATGTTCCGACATGTTTGGGACTTCCACAACAAGTATAAAGCAGAACTAGTGGTTATTTATTCCATGGTCAACAGCGGAAATGAAAGCTTCGTCGCTTGTCTCTCACAGAGGCAAGCAACAGAGCTAAGCCACGCCCCCTTCGCAGCATACAGAGTCTTGGTCAATTCTTCCAGAATGAATATTGCTGTCTTTTCATATCTCTATCTCTTTTAGCTACCTTGAGGCATACATATTCATTAGCCCTCAGGCCTTGCTATGAAACACAGGTTCACAAAGGAGAAGATGTGACATCAGAGAAAATACGGTAGCGCTTCATAATAAGTGCATACTATTTAGCATTAGTAAAGCATGAATAAACAATGAATTCATCTTTTATAAAGCATTGTTCCAACATGAATACTCAATAGTAACTCATTCATAAACACAGTTATGTTTCATTCTTAATTAATAAGCTTAGGTTTCATACTTTATAAATGATGGATTCCCCATTTGTAAATTAAGTATTCAGAACTTATATGATTAATAAGATAATTTGCAAAGTGTTAGTAAAATATACAAATAATGCTGCAATTCAGTCGTTAATTGAGTAGTTACTAACCGTTCGTTAAGTATTAGTTAAGCATGTTCTGTGACCTAATCTAAAGAGACGACTATCTATGCTTTATAAAGCATTAACAAATGTCATGATTAATTTAGCGCGCCGAACAGCATCCCGTCATGCGCATATTTATGTATACGATATCAGACAGCAGGCCTTGGTAGAAAATGCACACCCTTATTATAAAGTGCTACCGAAAAAACAAGTGAAATAAATAATGCTGACCTGAACTGATCAAAATTGCAAGTGGTAAATTTGTATTAATGGATTGATATTGGAGAGTGATGCAAGTAGATTGGTTATCGACAACACAGATTTATAGATGCATTAATTTGTTCAAAGAAGAACTAACAAATTTGGGATTACTATTCAATAAATTACCTATTATTATTATTACATAATCATGCACAAATTAAATCGAATCATTGTCAAATTGATAAAAAAGAAAATCATAAAGCTCTCCTGAGGCATTTTCTCTTGGATAATTACAATATTTACCCTTGCGCTGCTTTTGATACAAAACTTAACAAAATTATGTCTTTCAAAAGGATTTTTAAAGAAGAAAGCCAAAGAACCCCACAACTGAAAGTAATGAAAGCTTGACATCATTTAAGTTGCTGTATCAGAGATATTACTTTTTTCATTGCATTAGGATTTGTCATCACAACAAATGTGGGGCAGTGAAAAAGTGATGTCCTGTTCTAATACACACAATGTGATACATTTAAGCTTGTTAAGTTACAGGAGGGGAGAATGATTAATAATGGCATCACGGATGAGGGCACAAGAGACTGGTAAGTGAAGGGAAAAGTAAAGGAAATGTTACATTGCATCACTTCTTCTCAGAGAGAGGAAAAGGCATTTCAGCTCCTGTAAAGACCTATAAATGCAATAAACTTGACAGACAGTAATAATTTGGGAAAGATGATGGAGATTTGGTTCAATGAAATTGGACTCAATGCTGATATTTGCAATTGTATTGTTCCTGAAACTGTTCAAAAAAGTGGACACATCCCAAATGTGTATCATCAGGCTTAAAATGTACTCAATGACAATCTGTGGCTTTTGTGTGCAACTTCCATGTACGTAACAGTAGATATGAATATGCTAATTGGCAACACACATTGGACTTCTTATTAAACAATTTCTTTGGAATAAGCAGCAATAAACACTCTGACATTATAGGTTCTTACACTTTATATTTTCTTACTTACAAAAAGAAAAGTAAAATAAGTATGTGTCAATAATATTGCAGTGATTTTTGTTTTTTTATTCAATACTTTAAGACAGTGGTCGGCAATTTGCAGCACCTCAGCTCCTCTGTTTCTCCCTGATGCTTTGACAAAAAATAATATAATATTTTTTGAGGAAAATCTTTCAAAGGGAATATTTTTTAAACTAAAATGTGTTTCACATTCTATTACGTTGCTGTCAAGCATCTTTCCCTGCAGGTGGCGAATCATGATTTCCAGAGGCCCACCCTCGCTAAACTGTCAATGGATAAATCCAAAGTTACGGAGAAATAGGGAGTTCAATTCTGCATGGACATATAGAGTTTGATATTTCAATACAATGTCAAGAAGTGTCTTTATTATTGTTCTATAATTTCCTAAATAGAACAAACTATAGTTTTCGTATATATTTGACAATATATTCAACTTTATGACTGTGAAAAAAATATATATATTTTAAGGAAAATAGGGCAAAATGGCTCTATGGATAGGAAAGGTTGCCGACCCCTAGTTTAAGAGCTTGTTTGAAGACTCAAACCTATTCTAGCATACTGCAAATTAAATCACCAAGAGGTCCGGGCCCTCACCTCAGCCACCAACACTCCGCCGCTGCTTCTGTTCATCCCTACTGAGACACCCCATTGTCTGCAGACACTGATGATGATAATATCTCTTGTCGGAAAAACCCCCCCGATACATTGGCCTTCGATTAGCCAATTAATGAGCTGTCTAGTCAAAGAGCAGGAAGCTTCTACCACTGTTGCTACATTACAAGGAGACACTCCCTGGCTTCCAGTATCATCACAGGATGCTGATTGGTCCATACTCTGATTTAATTGACACAAACCCATTACTTGATGGATTACCCCATGATCTGACGCTGCATACTTTAATGACCTCGTAATTATAGCCACATTCAGAGAATTGGCTATGTTCCACACCACTTAATTGATATTGTACCTATTCAAGTTGGGTTTGTGGGAAGCTGAAAGAGGAGCTCCCCCCACCACACCACACCAACATGGTGTGTATATCAGGTTTGTGCTCGAAACATGCAGGCTGTGGGCCACTCTGTATGAACACAGATAGACTTT
Source organism: Taurulus bubalis (assembly GCF_910589615.1). Lineage (NCBI taxonomy): Eukaryota > Metazoa > Chordata > Actinopteri > Perciformes > Cottidae > Taurulus > Taurulus bubalis. The sequence goes on along the minus strand of NC_136597.1, from coordinate 11,459,435 downwards.
TACCAAATGACTTTACCTCAATGAACAGACAGCCCAGACTACTATAAATACAGGGTTAGATAAGCCTAATTATGAAAAAGGAAATGAACCAGCATGACTCCTACATGACAGGTGAGATTAGCAAAATTGAGTTTGCAGACCCACATTTTAGTTTATTTAATCTAATATTGCAACACTTTGACCTATGGATAATTACCGTCGCAGATAGTAAGGTGGTGAATTTAAGCCAGACTGTAAAATATGTGATGAAATTATCCTCATCTGTAAAATAACATCAAATAGCATTGCAGTTGGTGCATTTCTGGTTGCGCTCTTATTTTGAAGGTAGAAAAAACGGAAGTTGTTCGTAAGAAACAGCAGAAAGGAAAAGTTGCCATAACAACGACAAAACAGTGATACAAAGGTTACGTTTGTATTAGTTTAGCACCTTGCTGATATGGGCACAAGGTTTGTACCTGTTAAAGTTCATTTTTTGAGAAAATATTGTTTTAGATTGTTACGTTTTTTGTCTGTGTCAGAGCTTAATCTAATCAACTGCTATTTCCGTTTTTCTTCCTAGTTCTTACGGTGAGTTCAATAAACCTTTACGAACCATCAGTTAAAGACTCCAGACCATAATTCAGCCGGGGATGCTACATACTGTCCATAGACAAGTATCAGAGTATCAGTGCTTACTGAAGCAGATGAGTAACCGCGATGACTGTCACTCCCTCTGCACTTAATAATTGTGTAAATTAGCAAATAACTCTTGCACAATCACTCCGTAGCCCCATTATCAGTTATAATCTTATGTCATAAAAGAACTTTCCTCGTATGGTCATAGAAACCACTGATTGTCACAATAATTTTGGCAGCAATCCGTCTGAATGCTGTAAACATAAATACTGTGATGACACTCATGGTGTGTTATGTTGCACGATAGATACTTAGTTGATACATAGTAGATACGTAGTTGCCATAATTCACTGTAAAGAACCATTGATCCGCAGGCTCTTATCTATGCATTAACATTCATAAGGTGCTTTGCATTGACCATTCATGGTTGAATGTGGGCGTGTAGAGGGTTGGATGTAAGACTGAACCAACTGTGCACATCTACAGGTTGATTTGGGATTTATATACGGAAATGGCGCACTGCAGGCGTACGTAAAGTAATATAAATCAGAATATTTCTTTGGCCGTACATGCATTTCCTCCATTTGGCGTTTTCTTAGGATCAGAGTGCGGTGGACAGGATCGCTGCGAGAATGTCATCATGCCATTATTTATCGTCGGAATTTAACGATACTAACTAAATATTCTGAAGCCAAGACTTTATTAAATAGGACTCAATAAAAAAAATTACCAAAAAAACAGATGTTGAAATAAATCCAACCTTATCCAGACGTGAGAGGTTGATTCGACTGTTTTTGATAAAGCACGCAACATATATTAAAATCTTTCAAATGTGATCCGTTCCCTTCAACATTCCACAAAAATATCCTGGGATAAATATATACCCTTTCCAGCCAAAAGCAAACTGTGGTGCATTGGACTATTAACCATGCTAACATAAGAGAAGTGTGTTTTCATATTTATATTATCAACAACAAGAAAGGACTAACATTACATTTCATTTAGCTGACGCTTTTAACCAAAGCGACTAACAATAAGTGCAATTCAACCATGAGTACAAACTCAGAACAACAAGAATCAAGAAAAGTACAATTTCTTAAATAAAGTTAAACTACAAAGTGCTATTCGTAAGTGCTATCCGTAAGTGCTATTTAAGTGCTACTAAAGTGCTACTACGGCGCTACATTCCTTATTCAAGGTGTAGTCGAAAAAGATATGTTTTTAGTTTGCGACGGAAAATGTAGAGACTTTCTGCTGTCCTGATGTCAATGGGGAGCTCATTCCACCATTGAGGAGCCAGGACAGCAAACAGTCGTGACTTTGTAGAGTGTTTAGCTCGCAGTGACGGAGCTACAAGCCGATTGGCAGAAGCCGAGCGAGCGAGCTGGGGTGTGCGGTTTTACCGTCGGGTAGATTGGACCCAATCTGTTCGTAGCACGGTACACAATTACCAACATCAAATACAATTTTACGATGGGCTGCCTGTTTCTCTTTTCATGTCTTCATTTTTTCCACGTTTGATAGTGAACCTGTAAACTGTGATTGAAACCTGCAATCATGTGCAGATATGCAGTTCCAGTAGAGATAAGTACCCCTGTGAGACTGCAGCTACCATAGTAATTTGAGCAAACACGCAATTCAAGGAAAGATGTTGGTAACTTGGTGAAACAACCTAGATTGTGGATATCTCTACTGTGTCATTTTCAGCTCAAATAAAACAATCAGCAAAAATCAAGAATCATAATGTGCAAATGTATATTTCCTTCATGAAATTCATTCTTGTAAAATACTTTTCTTTCCCAGAATTGATTTTGTTATTGGCAGCAACCCAGCTGGATTTAACCCTTTGAGAGTGAGCCCGCCACCGTGTGTAAGTGCTGCAGAGACAGGGTTACAATAGCATAACCTTCATTATGAAATCACTATTGATCTGTACACATAATAAGGATGTTCACACAATGCACATTGCTTTTACCAAATTAGTTTACCTCAATGAACAGTAAGCCTAGACTACTATCAATACAAGTCTATACAAGCCTAATTATGAAAAAGAAAATGAACCATCATGACTCCTACATGACAGCTGTGACTAGCAAAATTGAGTTTGCAGACCCACATTATATTTTATTTAATCTAATATTGCAACACTTTGACATATGGATAATTCCATTCCATTCCTTTGTCCAAACCCTGTATCCTATTGAGGGTCGCGTGGGCGCTGGAGTCGATCCCAGCTGACATTGGCCGAAGGCACACAAAAGACTGTGTTTAAGTCAAATCTGCCAAAAGTCCACTGTCCTGAGGTCTCATTTATAACCATTCCATACGGACAAGACGGGGCCTGAAAGAGGCACACGCCACTTCTTACACGCACATCTATAAAAACTAACTTGACGAGAGAATGTGCGCAGCTGTAACGAAATTCTGACCCTTGTGTGCAAACATTTGGGAGGAAATTGCCGTTGCAGATAGCGAGGTGGTGAATTTAAGCCAGACTGTTAAAAATATGATGAAATTATCATCATATGTAAAATAACGTCAAATAGCGCTACACAACTGCTTAAAAGAGTTTATATATTAATTTCTTTAACTGTGCAGATATTACCAAGTACGATTTTAGTTTTCATAAAGTTTTTGTGATTAAAATCGCTGCGGTGAACACGACTTTATTCAATAATGGTTTATCCCATAGGGACAGATACATTATCCTGTGCACAATCACAGACAAATATTACGGTATCAAAAAATATATTTTAAGGAAAATAGGGCAAAATGGCTCTATGGATAGGAAAGGTTGCCGACCCCTAGTTTAAGAGCTTGTTTGAAAACTGAAACCTATTCTAGCATACTGCAAATTAAATTACCCAGAGATCTGGGCCATCACCCCAGCCACCAACACTCCGCCGCTGCTTCTGTTCATCCCTGCTGAGACACCCCATCGTCTCCATCGTCTGATGGTGATAATATCTCTTGTCGAAAAAAAACGATACATTGGCCTTCGATTAGCCAATGAATGAGCTGTCTAGTCAAAGAGCAGGAAGCTTCTACCGCTGTTGCTACATTACAAGGAGATGCTCCCTGGCTTCCAGTATCATCACAGGATGCTGATTGGTCCATACTCTGATTTAATTGATCACTATTGATTTGTACACATAATAAGGATGTGCACACATTGCACATTGCTTTTACCAAATTACTTTACTTCAATGAACAGACAGCCCAGACTACTATAAATACAGGGCTAGATAAGCCTAATTATGAAAAAGGAAATGAACCAGCATGACTCCTACATGACAGGTGAGATTAGCAAAATTGAGTTTGCAGACCCACATTTTAGTTTATTTAATCTAATATTGCAACATTTTGACCTATGAACAATTCCATTATCCAAACCCCGTATCCTATTGGGGGTTGCTAGAGTCGATCCCAGCTGACATTGGACAAAGGCCCACCAAAAATGAAAGTCCACTGTCCTTAGGTCTCATTTATAACCATTCCATACTGACAAAACGGGCCCTGAAAGAGGCCCTCTTTTTACGCCAAAGTTGTCATCTATAAAAACTAACTTGACGAAAGAATGGGCACACCTGTTAGGAAACTCTGACCCATGTGTGCGAACATTTTGGAAACAGGAAAGATAGTGGATAGTAAGGTGGTGAATTTAAGCCAGACTGTAAAATATGTGATGAAATTACATCCTCATCTGTAAGATAACATCAAATAGCAACTGCAGAAAAGAGTGTTAGTAGTATTCAATAATGTCTTTAACTGTGCAGATATTACCAAGTATGATTTTAGTTTTCATAAAGTTTTTGTGACTAAAATTGCTGCAGTAAACAATACTTTATTTTTTCTGGGTTTATTCCATAGGGACGGATACAGCATACTGTCCATAGACAAGTATCAGTGCTTACTGAAGCAGATGAGTAACTGCAATGACTGTCACTCCCTCTGCCTTCTCCAGTCACCTTACCTGGCAAATTGTCACCACCTGCACTTAATAATTGTGTAAATAAGCAAATAACTCTTGCACAATCACTCCGTAGCCCCATTATCAGTTATAATAATGTTCACCTATCAAACTTTTCTCAAATGAAAAATGATGGACGTGTGCAGGGTTGGATGTAAGACTGAACCAACTGCGCACATCTAGAGGTTGATTTGGGATTTATCTACGGAAACGGCGCACTACAGGCGTACGCAGTTATATAAATCAGAAATTCTTTGGTGTGCATGCATTCCCTCCTTTGAACATACACAAATATTTAGTGTTAATGCTACGTACTGTTCTATAAATGAGACTGGACCTTTCATAATTTCATGGAGACGTAGCGGTAAGGAGGGGAGTGGCGCTTTTCTTCAGATCAGTGTGTGGTGGAGAAGCCATGCCTTTACAAGCTTAAAAAAATATGTATCATCGGAATTAGACCATACAAATGACATATTCTGAAGCCAAGACTTTATTAAATAAGAATCAATAAAAAAATACTTTTTTTACCAAAAAACAGGATGTTGACATAAATTCAACTGTATCTAGAAATGATCAATTGATCCGACCGATTTTGATATGAGTATGCCACATACGTAAATCAACATTACAATCTGCCAAATGTTCCCTCCAACATTCCACTACAATATTCTAAATATAAATCCATACAAATTCATGGGAGCTTTAAAAAATATCCTCGGATAAATGTGTGTCCAGCCAAAAGTAAAATTGTGGTGCATTGGACTATTAACTATGCTACTTAATGTACGAAAAGTGGGTTTTCATATTTATATGATCAACAACAAGAAAGGACTAACATAAAATACATGTTCAGAGACTTTGTTAAACAAGTATTCAGAGCATTATCTGACTCAGGCTCTCCAACGGACCAAGAATCGCCGACTACAATTTAGGACCTGAAGTGCAAGGCTAAATCGTGAGCCTCTTTCCCATAACCCATAACCCATAACAGCAGTGGATCGACTTCACAGATATTTTCCAGTCCCACTTGGTGGGCATCTGAGGCCAGCAGAGGACCACCGTTTCCCAACTCCTTCAACCAGCAACCATCGCTTTATAACGAGATCATCACCCACTGAAGAGCTTTGAGTCGACCAGAATTGGAGCAGAAACAACCGGCTGAGCCCAATGCAAGGTCATCTGTAGGAAACGTCTTCTAATATGATCAGGAGATGGTGTTGGATAGCGCTATTATTACATGAATAGGTTACAGTAGCGTTGGTATCATATAGGAAGTCACATCCTCCATTCACTATCCCAAATAATTCCCATTTGCAATTTGAAAACTAATTAAATCTATTCATTGCTATTCCTGTTCAATTTTTAACCCCTTTATTCTTTCATTTGAGTTTATTATATTATCGCGAAAGCGGGAACTAAAGATCATTGAACTCAGAACTTGCTACTGAGATATTGAGACTGATTAATTGGTTAACTGTTGAATTCCATTTATATACTTTACTCCAGAAGAAGGTGGTGCAATATTTAAATGATAAGGTAGTCATAACCGCTACAACGGAAAGAAGAGCTCAGATCAACCACATATTAGGTGGATTTAAAACAATATAAAACCCTGCTGGTACTACTGAGAAAATTAAGCTGGATAACCAATGTATGAATAGTAATCCATATCTAATGTGAAAAGAATATTTCAGACAGTGACTGATGACAATGGAGATTAGTACATTTCCCATACAGGAGTCTACTGTGGTAGGACTGAGAATTTGCCTACTAATCTATCAGAGATCAGTTATACTGAATATATTCCATTCAGAAAATCTAATATCAGAACAATAACTCATCTGCTAATTTAGAAATACAATTAACCTTGGTCACAAATAATTAAATACAGCTCAAATGTCCTCAGCACAAATCCAACCCAGACATAACTCTGTAGAGATCTGTAGAATTATAATACCAAATGTTGTCTGGGATTTACAGCTCATACTCAGAGGAGTTTCAGAGTTGGCTTAAGTATTTGTGACTCGGGATATGTTGTCCCAATACACCTTGAAGACTATAACAGCAGTGTTTTTTCAACAAATACACCCCTGTGGTATTAAAAACCGGGCACAAACATGCAATGGAAATAGGTGTACATGAAGAATACATCATGATGCAGTTTGCTCCTGCATGTATTTTTGCAGGTGAAGAGGATTACAGTGTAATACTTGAAGGGTGAGTACATCTCTGAAATAGCTCTTCTGCCAGCGTCTTGAAATGCAAAGGGGAACTAATGCACAGCTACAGTATGAGCCTGACTGACAAAACAAGGCCCATAGTCACCTATAGACACATTTAGATAAATTGTCTTTCATGTTCAACATCAGCAATCCATTACTCATTTGTTGAACCACAACAAGGATCACTGTTTCGTCTACGATAAATTAGGAAGGGGCTTTCATAATTGCTCTTCTTAATAAGAAAAAAGAGATGGGTGTTCTTTCTGCCTTTGCAGAGCCTTCTAAACACCTGGGTCCTGCTGAGTACAGCAGAGCCTTTGATCTGGGCTCCAGAGAGCCTTTCTTTTTCAGAAGAATTATGGATTAGCATCAAAATGAACATGGGAAGCCATTTGGAAAGTGTGCTATGTATGGAAAGAGTAGCGGGGAGAGAGACAGACAAAAATAAAACCATTTTACATAATTGTTATAACGGGTGACAACTTGAGAAGTGAAGTTACCCATTTACATCCAAGCAGTGGGTCACAATGGCGAGACTGGATTTTTTCCATTTTGTATTCTCTTCAGTCAAGGAGACAGCACAGACACTATCCCACAATATCACAAGAGCTATCCCACAATATCCTTGTCCTTAAAACAAATTTAAATCTGCTGCAGAAGGAATAATTAAATTAAAACTAGCCTTTATAGTTTTGTCACAAAAAATAATGAATCTTATTAGATTACCTTTGAAAAATCATCATGATTACCAAATTCAGACACTGAAAGCATCATTGATGTATTTATCCTAGAACCTACATTAGGCAACAGTAAGGCCAAATAGCCTTTAGTAGATCGATTACATTAGGTCAAATTATCTTACAAAACCAAAAGTCTTCCCCAGATCCCAGGGACATCACATAAGTCCTGAGCAAGACCCTTGAAGTGCAGAAGGGGTCCCAGAAAAGCAATTTCTTCGTTGACATCATCAACAGCACTAACAATGTGTGCACACTGCTGTAATATATACTTTTTACTCTGGTCTCTCATTTATATTTACATTTGAGGAAATGGTATCACATGTTAGGAAAGACACCATGATATAAGGCCAATAATTTCCACGCCGTTTCTTTTTTGTTGCATGTTCGCAGAATTGTGAGATGATAACACATATGACAAATATACCAATACACATCAAACATGTTTGAAATTGATGTCTCTGTCATTATGCAATGTATTGTAGCCTGTATGATAGGATATGGTTGTAGAAGAAGCTTTTCATGCTCTGATAAGAACCAATCAGACATCAATCAGATCCCTCTGAAGCCTGGATGATCTAATGCCTACATGCGAGAGTAAATCAAACCTAAGATAGAGCAGCAGCGTAAAGATGCTCAGTATATTCATGCAAGTTTTTGAACGCTGCAGTCTTTAGACAATGGAACAGACAGCACAATTAACAAATGGGATTAACATCAGACTGTTCCTGGATTTCATGCATAACCATGGGACTTCTCGCAGAACTGTTCAGTAGTATGGTATTACAATTGTGCAAAACATTCTTTCTCAAGCTTTGCTCCCATGATAGAGCTACATGTATTACTTAACAAAGGCAACATATATTGTTGTAGACCATGTTCTTGGCCTGGCAGTTAAAAAGAAACATGACAAAAGATTTGAAGTAAAACTACTGCAGCAAAAAAAGTGCAAATTGAATCAGGTAGAGCTAACAAGTTTTGCTTTGGTCTTTAATTTAATTTGTATAATTCTGATGTAATGTAGCTGGTCGCAAAAGCATTCTTCAATGCACATTTTGCACTTGGCATAATCTAACTATGATGTGGCATTGGCCTGCCAATTTGGCTTGATCCTTGTTTTTGTGAAAATCCGATTGGCCCAGTTTATTTCATTGTGGACATGACCAATTGTTCATGCTCTGTCAGCAAGACATCCAAGAAGATATCAAAGATATTGTCTTTATACAACAAAACAGTTTTAGTGGAAAAATTGCAGACAAAATTAAATTCAGCTCACGTCATCCAGGTACTAGCATAAGGCAAAATACATGCTTTAGTGCTCCTACAATCACACTCCTTCAATTTAGTATAGTGTGCTCCTAAAACAATACCAGTAAATAAAATGTTATTTATATAATTATTTTAATATATTACAGTTGGGGACTAACTCAAGATTTACTCCTTGAGTATTGATTGTTTGTGTTGCAGTGCTACTTAACCTTGCGTAGCTGGAAATACATAACTCTACATTAGGATAGCACTGTTGATATATTTGGGTTTCATACCATGACTACCATGATTAATTGTGAGCTTCACAAACACAAAAGTTAATGCGCACCAAGCCCCCTGCGCCTCATTTTCAGACAAAAAAAAGGGTTTTAAACACGGCACCTTAATTATCTCCGCAACCACATGGTTGTTTAACTTTATTTAAATTGCTACAATAGCGTAACCCTTGCGAGAAGAGAGCTATCGTTGAAAAAAATTAAAGTAACCGTTAAGTTTAAATATTTACGTAAATGCCGTAACTTGCCGAGGCGATCTTAACGTTTCACTAAATCCTTAATAAGTATACCTTACAAAGTTAGATTTCAATAAAACACACATCCCCGTAACCCTATGGGCTTGTGGCAGTCAAACAAAGCAATCACAATCCTTATAAACCCCCTATTAGTACCTGTAAAGTCACAAAACGGTGGAGTTTTTTTCTTTCTTTTTCCAGCGCACATTTCTGAGTCCTTCCTGGTCTGTCCACATTTCTAAAACCGTGTCATACCGCAAGTGCGGAAGCTGATGAACAGTTTGGTACCCAGCATGCCTAAATCGGACAATGTTTTGCCATAAAGTATTTTTAACGACACAGGCTTTTGACTGAATATCCGTCCTGACATGTCAATGCTTTGTTTTATTGTGATTTAGGACCTAAAGATTCCGATTCTTTAGGTCGTAATCTTTCCAAAAAGGGGGCCTTATTAGTATGAGGGCTGTTGTTAAGGCCTTGAACCATATAGTTTGAAAAAACCTGGGGACCGCTCGAGGAGGCATTTTTGGTCATATCATGCTGGATGTTCATAGTTATGATCAAAATATGGTATAAGAGTGAAAATATAGATTTTATTCTCAAGAAAATTCTGAAAAAAATCATTTAAAAGAACACAAGTATTAGAACTCATTTGGGGTTCCTACGACTACCTGAACACGGGGGAAGAGTTGCAGACCCCTCTGTCGAGCTGATTTGGTTAAACTGTAAAGAAGCACTAAGCTAGTTTTCACTGGGTTGATGAGGTTCAGTCAGGGCAGTGCATTTTTAGCAAAGGTGTGTGTGTGTGTGTGTGTGTGTGTGTGTGTGTGTGTGTGTGTGTGTGTGTGTGTGTGTGTGTGTGTGTGTGTGTATGCGTGTGTGTGTGTGTGTGTGTGCAACAATGGGACATGTATATCTTCTAAGTTTCTGTATGAATTAAACTTTAGTGAAGCATTTATGAATATCATCCACTCCCCAGAGGCCACCAGAATAACAAGAGAAATCTAAAGTTATTATAACCAGGTGGCACCCGAGGGGCTCCAGCAGTCACCTTCACCAGACAACTGTACTAAATCTGTATTGTTTTAAAGCCTTTGCAACTCCTCAGCATGGTAGTAGGGACACATTTCACAAAGTTCTGTTTTCTAGCTGTGTGATACCATTCCGTTGATCATGTTCAATATTCAGAGATCAAAGGAGCAAATCTCAGACAAAGAAATTTACGAGAAAAAAATATTAGGGTGCAATAAAAACGTTAAAACGGCCACTATCTGAATTTCATAACTCCTAAAGTATTGTATGGAAAGGATGGCCTCTGAGGTAACCTGAAAGATACATACACATTTATTTCATGTTCTTTCTGTTTTGTTTCATGAACATAATGCTGACATTGTACTTTATCCTCATGTTAGACGTGCTATTAACAAAAGGTTATTAGATAATCCTAAAAATTGCTGTTTCAGATGTCTTCTCTGATGGGGAGCCATGAGCAAGACGAAGGTCCTAAAGGACACATATACACATCTCCTTTCATGTTCATTTATGAACATCAATAAATACTAATATTGAAGTCACAGTAAAATGAGAGGAACAATTTGTATCTTTTACTACTCAAAGACTTGTTTATTTTTTATTCCAGCACAACTAACACTAAAAAACAACCGTTAATTCGAACACACTGAGTTACCATAGTTGCACACTAATGCGTTTTTTTAAGGGACCATGCCGAACTGTCACTGTGTCAGGGAAAACAACACAGAAGGCACATAACATAACTGCAGATGGCGAATTATGTCCGTATAGATTGCTGGGTAGGCGGATGTCTGGAATACCCTGCTTAGCCTGCTGCTCCTGCAACCAGGCCCTGGACAAGCGAATGAGAATGGATGAATGTCTATATATTATAGTCTGTTCCAATATAAGATCATTTTGCACTCAGCACTTCACAACAGTGTTTTACGGTGGTGTCTGTGGTGTGATGAGGGGATCAAATCTTTCAAAGAGAAGCAATGAGGTTCCTTGACCCAAAACATATATCACATTTCTCTCTGGGTTCTTTTCTCGTAAATTAGAATGATAAGATGACAAGAATTTCTGATTGTTTTTTTTCTCACAAATTTATGATTTTATAATCTCAGAGAATAATTTAGTTTTAAATTGTAAAAAAAAATCCCAATATTACCACCTTCCCCAGGCTTTACATTTTATGTTGGTTCCATGACCCTAATACTCCATATATATATATATATATGTATATATATATAATTCTGATCGGACAGAGATCAGTCGGCCTAGTCCGCATGGCACTTAGCAGCTGCTAGCAGTGCCAATGCTTAGACACATGTAAATAATTATGATATTTAGTTATTCACCTATTTATATACTGCCAAACTAAACAACATATCTTAAAACGTAATAATGATGGGTATAAATTACATGCAATTACAACGTTCCCGACCAAAATGTGTGATATGTGTTTATTGCTAGAAAAATTCAATGAAGATGACCAATAACAACAATGTGTCTTTTTTTTCTCACCAGCTTGCCGTGTTCTTTTCTCCATTAATTACAGTTTATTTTGAAATAAATGTATTATAATTATGACTTGAAAAACAAAGTGTCAAAAACAAATCACAGTCATATCTGAAAGGTTATATATAAGGTCTGTGAAAGAGAGGTTAAGTGAATATGAGTTTTGCTGAAAAGCAATGAAAAATTGAGAGGGATTGCAGGCTTTTTGTGCAGTATATTGCGTTCTCTTAAAAAGTGTGATATAAATGAGGTGAGATGTTATAATTCATTATATTTTATTGTGAAATGTTTAATAGGTTTAATAAAACAAGCAGTTGTGTACTTCTATGTATGACATATAATAAAGAGTTTGTATATTATTTCTCAAGCGCGTAATGCTCATAGTCACTATCACTTTAACTAAAAACATAAACAGCTTTATATGCAATAACTCTTGCAGCACTTTTGTATGCATTTGAAACACAGAGGTTGTATTTTAAAGTATGTTGTTTTTATGAAAAGACAGTGCAATCTAGAACTCAGGTGTGGATATCAATCGCTAGCATCTCTCCTCACATACTAGTTACATGGACTTTCCAAGTAAGTTTAGAGATGTACTGTGATTGAAATTCAACTCAAGACTTTGAGATGGAGAGGCCGTTTAATCATGATGTTTGCATTTTCAACAGCACCTCAAAGGCATCATCACGTAAATGTCTTGCCCTGTGGAGTTTTCTTGTAAAGAACAAAAGTTTTTCATTCAGTGTTACTAGCCAAAACACATTGTGTGTATCCTTGAGCGCTAAAAAACACTTAGCATGCATTTTCTTCCTCATAAATCATTTACAACGCGTGCTATAAATCCTGCATTGTTTAAATGCATGTTTACGAGCTAACAGACTTCTTCTTCACTGCCTTTGCTGGTGTATTGTTGCATATACTGTAGATCAGTGGAATAGTGTTAAACCATTGGCAGGACTGTGCATTGTGTCACCCACATACTTGCGTGTGTGTCCTTGTGTGCATTCACAAGATAAACACAATGGAATTCCCCTTGTAGAAAAACGGTTTCATAGCGCTGCTCGAGGTAAAAATACAGTAACTTGTTCAACAGTTTATTATCAGCTCAGATCAAAACATTAGAGAAATGTATAATGAAATAATGAATTGAAGCAATAATTAGGAAATCTCTGAAAATTTCGTCAGATGCAAAGTGCATTTGACTGAAAGGACGTTAACTGAAGGTAATACATTGACTGTATTTAAATGGTGGCTTCTTGAAAGAAAGCAAAGCCCTGTATTTGTTATGATCTATTTACCCAGAGGCAGAGAGAAATGTGCTGTGAGAATATGAGCTCTGACTCGGCAGCCAAGAGAACAAGTGGAGCGACCAAACTCAATTTAGATTGGCCCAAGAAATGCCAAACCCAACATACAAACATGTGGCACACAAGTGAGTAGCAAATTACTAAGAATAGCTGCCAACTCACAAAGGGGTCCAGGTAATTATTTTGTATGTAGATGTGAAAGTTTGTTAAAAAAAATCCTCATAAAATGATCATTCCAATTCATGTCCTTTTGCGTTTACAGTAGGTTTATCTATGACACGTTCTTTGAAAATTACTTCTTGGGCTTTTAGAGTGACATCTGATTGATGCTTGATTACAAATGTGTTGTGTTCCTATATATGTTTGTTTTATTATATGTTTATTTGTTTTTTTATATACGTTTGTTTTTCCCTGATTCAGTGCCTGCTAATCTTGCTGTGTCTATCACTCTCACTCACACACACACACACACACACACACACACACACACACACACACATACACACACACACACACGTATTAACGTTCAATTTATAGTAACTCAATCAACATGTCTTCTCTCAAATTCTTAACCTGGAATATCCGTGGAATTGGCTCTCAGGCAAAAATAATTAAAGTTCTGAATCATCTGACTAAACTGCAAGCAGACATATGCTTATTACAAGAAACACACTTTTCAGAATCAGATCACAACACATTTAAATCATCACAATATACTCACTCATTCTCGGCTCACTACAATACAAAACAAAGAGGGGTTTGCATCTTAATTAACAAGAAAGTTTCATTTATCCACAACTCCACTATCGCCGATCCTGAAGGCCGCTTTATCTTATAAACATATCCATCAACAATAGCCCAGTCACACTCTGTAATGTTTATGGCCCAAACACTGATGACCCATCCTTTTTTTATAATTTGTTTTCATCCCTCTCAAACATGTGCAATTGCCCAGTCATAATAGGAGGTGATTTTAACACAGTTATCAACCCGTCAGTAGACAGATCTAATATTACAAATAGAAACAATAAAACAGTTCATGAGCGATTTTGGTCTTGGCGATAGTTGGCGATTACAGAACCCAAACTCAAGAGAATACTCATTCTACTCTCCAGTTCATCACTCATACTCACGCATTGACTTCTTCCTTAACAGCAATTCAATTATATCAAATATTTCAGACTCGAAGATTCATCCCATCATTATTAGTGATCATGCTCCCGTAACATTTATATGGAACAGAATTAACATACATAAACCTGTCACTAGATGGCGCTTCAATATATCTCTTCTCAAAGACCCTCAGTCTCATTCAAAAAGAGTGGACGTCCTTCCTAGAAATAAATGATTCCCCATCGACACTTCTATGGAAAACGGGGAAAGCAGTTTTAAGAGGAATAATCATCTCATTCTCCGTTTACAAAAAAAGAAAGAAAAACAAAAAGAAGCTGAACTGGAACAACAAATCAACCCACTTGAAATCATTAATGCAAGTAATCCAACAGCGCAAACCCAAAATGAATTAAGAAAGTATCAATTCCAAATAAGCAAAATTATAAATAATAAAACTCAATTCCTAATTCACAGACTTAGACAAGAACATTTTCACCATAGCAATAAATCTGGTAAATATTTGGCAAATTAAACGAAACAAAGAAAAAACAACTATCTCAATCATTAAGGACTCAACGGGGAAACCCACAAATTCACCTGAGGACATCAATACAATCTTCAGAAGTTTTTACGCCAATCTATATTCATCTGAAAAGAACTCTAATCAAGAAGAAATTTATTTATTTCTCAACAGCATTGATCTACCACATATTAACAAAGAAAAAAATAACATACTTGACTCACCATTAACACAGGAAGAACTTTTTGCTGCCCTCAAACTTATGCCCAATAACAAAGCACCAGGACTTGATGGCTTACCTGCTGAGTTCTACAAACACTTTTGGTTCAATATAGCTCCACTCTTTAACAATATGATAACTGAAATAAAGCAAAATTCACAATTTCCAGCTAACATGAATACAGCATGTATATCACTCCTCCTCAAACCAAACAAAGACCCAACTCTTCCATCTAGTTACCGTCCCATCTCACTCCTCAATGTAGATATTAAAATCATCACTAAGGCACTAGCTCACAGATTAGAACAAGTCACTCCATCCATAATTCATCCAGATCAAACCAAGCTTTATCAAAGGTAGACTCTCTTCCACTAACACACACAGACTGTTTAATTTAATTAATTACTCATCATTACAACAAGCCAAAACCATCATAGCCTCCTTAGACGCAGAAAAAGCCTTCGACAAAGTGAACTGGACATTTCTCACCAACACATTACAAAGATTTGGCTTTGGGGAATCATTTATTAACTGGGTTAAGATTCTGTACACTGCACCTACAGCCACTGTCATCACCAATAGACACACCTCAAAACACTTCACACTGTACAGAGGGACTAGGCAAGGATGCCCACTCTCTCCCTCACTTTTCACAATTTGTATTGAACCGTTAGCTGCAGCCATTCGTCAGAACACCCATATAAAAGGAATTCAAACACTTAACACCCATCACAAGATTAGCCTCTATGCAGATGATATATTGCTCTTCCTCCAAAAACCCTACTCATCATTACAGGAAACTATCAAAATAATTGAATCATTCTCTAAAATCTCTGACTACTCCATCAACTGGAACAAATCATCCATCCTTCCATTAGAAAGTTACACCACCTATCCCTTTTTGCACCGGTGTCATCACTTATTTAGGAATACATATTTCCCCCAGGCTGTCGGAGCTGTTTACACTCAACTTCACTCCACTAGTTAAAAAAATAACTGACGATCTCCTCCGCTGGATGAACTTACCACTATCACTTATGGGTAGAATAGCTACAGTTGAAATGACAATACTTTCTAAAATAAATTACCTACTCACAATGATACCATCTCAACCCACCCATTCCTGGTTTAAATCTCTTGACTCAATCATCACACAATTCTACTGGAAAAATAAAACACCAAGAATTAAACTGGCAACTCTACAAAAAACAAAAACACAAGGAGGACTTGAAACCCCTCATTTTTTCCACTACTCACTAGCAAATCAACTTCAATATATTCTTAAATGGATTCACCCCAACCAATCAGATTACACATGGTTAGATATAGAACAGACATTTTGCAAGGACATTCAAATTTCAGACCTCCCATTTCTCAGCCAATCAATCAAACGCCATCCTTGCTTCAAAACACTAACAATAGCAGAGACTCTGACAGCCTGGTGGAAATTCCACAAAATCACAAACATCACCTTTGCGCCCTCAAATTTTACACCTATATGGAACAATTCTGACTTCCTAAGCAACAATAAACCTCTATATCTCCACACATGGTCCGCCAAAGGCATTACTCATTTGAAACACATCTTCAATAACAATACCCTGGTTTCATTCCCCCATTTGGTTCAGAAGTATGGCATCGGGAACAATCACTTTCTGGAATATCTGCAACTCAAATCATCCATTCAATCCAAATTTAACATTAAGGCCACTGATTTAGAATTACCTCCCATAACTTCACTATTAATTAATATCACCTCCTTAAAAAAACTAATCTCAAAAATATATAGGATAATATCACAGTCTGACCAAACACTATCCATACCGTCAAGAAAATGGGAATTAGATTTATCCATCACTCCTGATGCTGACTTCTGGACCCAAATCTGCAATAACATTTACTTTATGACCAAAAATACAAATTTACAACTAATACAATATAAAATAATTCACAGATTTCACTACACTGGGCTAAAAATGTTTAAAATGGGATTCACATCAGACATCTGTCCACATTGCACTCAAAATAGTCTGGATAGCTACATTCACGCCACCTGGCACTGCACACCAGTTCAACACTTTTG
The DNA here is from genome assembly GCF_910589615.1 of Taurulus bubalis. Lineage (NCBI taxonomy): Eukaryota > Metazoa > Chordata > Actinopteri > Perciformes > Cottidae > Taurulus > Taurulus bubalis. The sequence continues at coordinate 11,442,336 of NC_136597.1, read as the reverse complement.
GAGAAAAATAACTGAGTCACTGTCTGTCTTCCTGGGCTGCCTCGTCCCATTATCCCCTTCACTATGCTTACTTGGAAACATCTCAACAACAAACCTCAGTAAAACAAACTGGCAATTACTCCTCGTGGCCTTAACTATCGCCAAGAAAACTATCCTCATGAACTGGAAATTGAGGAATAACATGCATATCACACACTGGAAAAACCTAATGGTTGAATACATTTCAATGGGAAATCTAACCCCCTCCATCATTTACAATACAACAGAACACAACTCCATCTGGTCATCCTTCACTATGTTTTTACAAACTTGACTCATTCTATTAATATCCATATTTTTGTCTTTTTTTTTTTTTTTTTAGCCTGAAACCCAATTGTAATCCACGTACATGCATACACACTTACGCACGTACATATAAATCTGCTCTTATTTATACTTTATTATTATTATTTATTTTATGAAATAATACACACACACACACACACAAACACCGTACTTCTATACCACACACCGTACTTGAATATATGATGTTTTGCTGGCCTGTGTCTCACTGTTTTGTCGTCCTCGTGTTGTTATGTCTATGTATTGTCTTTTTATTTTTACAATAAAAAAAAAATGTGTTGTGTAGAGAGAGGTGTGAACAAGAATAAGACCGGAGAATAAATTTGAGTGCAACATGTTAAAGTGTGGCATGTATTAATACATAAATTAATAGTTTCCAAAAATGTTATGTTTTATTTGTTTATTTTTGTTCATTTTGCAGTTGCAATGTGAAACTCCAAACTACGTGTACTGCATGTATTATGCAGAGAGCAACGATATAAATATTTTTGAGTTGGGTTGACTCAAATAACACAGACACTAGTAACATACTGTGTGTAGAATGCTTCTCACGTCTGCCCTACATTCAGGTCTGTAAAAAGGATAGGATACTGAGGAACAACAAAAAAGACGCTCACTATAATTCTGTTATAACAGATGTACAACAATTTGACAATTTGACATTATTTCTATATAGTATTAAGATACGCTTAAATATCTTGTTTAATACAGTTAATGGTGGTCCTACCAGTAAAAATGTATTTCAATAAAAAAAATTCAAACCCTGAGAATTGATATTTGTACACTATACTATCCAGACTTTTGCACGTTAATATATTACATTTTAATAAAATGAAAGATGACATCTTAATCAGTACTGCTCTTAAGAGCAAAATTACACCCTTCATTTAAACAGCCCTTGGAACTGGAGTAAAGCCTACACTATAGGATCAATGTCAGGACCAATTCATCCATCTTCTAAGTATTACCTTAAGATGTTCTGTGTGCAGCATCATACCAGTATCCAATCAAATCAAATTAACACTGGTGGCCCCCTCCAGAAAACTGCATTGTGGAGGGATTACACAGCTATTTGTGTTAGTCTGATTAATGGCTGCAGTAATTAATGCTGAAGGGGTCTGTCTGACTGCCTCAGTGTCGAGGAGCATACAGCAACGAGCCAGCTGCAGCGAACAGAGCTAACACTCACACACATGCACACACAATCCAGAACACACACACACCAAACACCTGGATCCTCTCACGTGCACATATGTTGCATGTAATATGAGGCTTTTTTTATTGTGCCTCTGATACTTATGGACAATTAATATACTTTAATTTATGCAAAAGTCTGTTCCAAATGTGTTGACTTTGTAGACATATAAACACATATAAAAATTGGATCCACAATTTAAAGGACTTATTTCCTTATTTAATTTTTTTAGAATAAGGCCTCACATTTTTCCCATTCTTTCATTTCAAACAAGGCATTTGAATGCTGGATTTACTCAAGGGACACTCATACAGCATGCACTCAGTCAGAGAGACAGAGACAGAGTGGAGGAGGCACTCTGAGGGAAAGAGGATAACAGATGTGGAATGACAGTTGCAGAACTGAGCTAAACTGAAAACCCTCATCCGTCTGAATCAGCAGCATGTTATTGACTTCCTGTTTCATATGGTCAAGAGTGAACACTTTGTCACACACGTATCTTTTCCAAAAGGTAAGAACATTACAATCAGCATGACACTTAGCAGCTGCTAGCAGTGCCAATACTTAGACATAGTAATATTATGTTCATATAATTATTAATGATAATACAAATTAATGTGTTATGTGCCACTTTTTTAAACTGCAGTGTTTCTGTGGTAAATTAATGTGTTTTAATAACATGGTTATTTAGTTATTCACCTATTTATATACTGCCAAAATAAACAACATATCTTAAAACTTAATAATGATGGGCATAATTTACACGCAATTATAACGTTCCCGAACAAAATGTGTGACATGTGTTTATTGTTAGAAAAACTCATTGAAGATGACCAATAACAACAATTTGTCTTCTTTTTTTCACCAGCTCGCCGTGTCCTATTCTCCAATAATTACAGTTTATTTTGAAATAAATGTATTATAAATAGGACTTGAAAAACAAAGTGTCAAAAACAAATCACAGTCATATCTGAAATGTTCTATATAAGCTCTTTGAAAAAAAAAAATCAAGAGTGACAGCAAGTTATGCATCGTGTGACCCTATATTTAAGGTAAATGATAATGAATAAAAAAAGAATTAAGAATGTGAAGACAGTGCATCAAAGTAGCATACAACTAATATCAATCATTTATATAATTATATTGCAAGTTCTGTTACATTTACTGTCACAATATCACTATACAATTCAGGAAACAGGAAAATCCGCAACAGACACACCAGAGATTTGTCAAGCAGACGTACTTTAATGTATAATTGAAGTATACCAATCCAAATAATTCATAAAGCAATCTACTTGCAGCATCCGCTTTCAGAGATAACAATCCTGAGCATCTTCAGCAAATAATTATCGCAGGTGGTTGAAGGCCTTAAAACTAATCTCCAGGATGTGACATGCACATTTGAATGCTCTTCCTTTGCTTCACTCAGTGTGCATCTATCAGTCTAATTCAACATCAAATGTTCTTTATCGTGCAATGTTATCTCATATTTCAAAGGCTGTGGTTGATATGGCATGACTCCAGCCTGATAAGAGCACAAACACCTGCTTGCTCTGCAGGCGTGCTGCTTGGAGAGCCCTTTATATTTTTATATATGAGGTTTAATCTCCCTGTTTTTCACCTGCCTTTCCAAATGTCTTTTTTTTCTCATACTGCTGTGTAGTAGTTTTCTGTAAATTGTAGCACAAAGGACTTTGAAAAGCTTCACAGTGCTTTGACTTCATGTACGTTTTTAATTTGTCCTATTGTCCTTTCAATTTTCTATTATGCAAGTATCTTTTTGAGTCTTTGAATGAATGCTTGTGCGCGTACATGGCTGACTCCTGAAATGGTACAAATTACTATCACTGTATTCTGTTTTACTTTGTCAGTACAACAGGATACAGAGAAATTCACAATTCATGAGGTGCAAATAGTCAATTCTCTGTATTCTCTGAAGGCCATTTGAAAGGGAGGTAAAATGGTCATGAATGATGAATACAAAGCTGTTCCAAAAATACAATGTTCATCAATGCAGTAGATGTCTTTTGAACTGATGGAATATGTAATATATATAATGCTTTGTAGTATTTTGTAATTGCACATTTCAACTAAGGAATGGATGTATTGGCACATTTTTGAATTTTTGTGGCCATACATAGGAAAAGCGATTGCTAAATGAGAATAGGGGCTTTCTAAGAAAGGACTTATACAATAAACTATTTTCAAACCATTTAATTATTCAACATTTGGGAATCTAAATTAATTAAAAGAGGCAAAAAATTCAGCCATACATGTGTCTCGTAGTTTTATAGCTACACACAAAGGAAGCATTTGATTTGGGATAAAGAAAAATAATAATAATAGTAATGGTTCTCTGTAGGGCTGTTTGTTAGGGGTTGGCAATAATCATGACAAATCACTTTCATACATATATCAGTCAAGAAAGGGTTATTGTATATCCATACATATTTGCATCAAGTCACCAAAATATCAAACCAAAGCAGGTTAGCAAAAAACCTTGCGGCGCCTGTGCCTAATGCTAAATAAAACGGCTTCTGCCCTGCTTCACAATATTTTGGTATGTAGGTGGAAACAATAGATAATTAATTAAATCAATTCATTGTTTTTAATACTCATATACACTGACTGGACAAATTAATCATTAAACACAATTGTGTATATCAAAAACAAATTCTGGATGGATCAACTCACTGTTTAAAACTTTAGATGTTGTTGTTGTCGCTGATAGTCCAAATATATCATCTATTCCTTCCACTCCACGGACCTACAAAAACAGGGGAAACAAATAAAAGTATCATATTTGTGAAGGAGTAAATTAGTTCTATCCAATATGACCTTGGTTATAATGGCCCATAATCTATGGAATACAGAAATTATTTTTCATAAAATGTAATTCAATTAGAAGATTCCAAAGAGAAGTTTTATACCTACTGAAATATAAATAAAATTACATTTTATAGAATACTATTTGAAATATGCAATATATGTTATTGACATGTAGATATGGAAATCAGATATGTACATCATCTCCACATTAGAAGGGTAGGATAAGTTTGAGCTGTAGACTATGCAATAACTACACTGTGAGTTATTCCCTTTGTGAATGGAGGAAGTTTACATTTAAACATAATTTGAGAAGAAAAGCTTGAAAAAGCATCATAACAAATCTGTGTCTAACACATTTATAGAGCTAAGATGTCACACCACAACAAAACACTTCTTACAGCCAAAGTGGTTTCATACAATTGAAATCTAATAGACATTAGGCATAATGTGGCCACAATAAGCATAGATGCAATCAAGGCAGTGATAGTTGTGTTGTTGGTCTGGCAGTAATAATTATGTTTAAAGACATGCAGTGGAAACTATCGACGTCCCAGGCCTTTGAGAACAGCCAATATTTTTGTTCACTCCATTCCCAGCTCCAGTTGCCAATCTACCGTAATTATTAAGGATGTCTAGTCTTTACAGGCAGTCTTTACAGGCACCTTGAACTGGCAATAGTCACCATGTGGCAACCAGATCCCTGCATCCCAGATCCCACACAAACTGTATCCATGCACTCAAAAGCATAGACACACAAGGAATCACAACACACAAACATTGTGTGTAGAAATGTTTTCTTGCTAGTGCATGCATAGGGCCTAATTATGAGATAGCACAAGGCAGAGAGCGAATATGTTCAGTTTGACATGTTTTATTAGTCTTGCATTACGCTACCATTGCTAAATGTCATGTAAATGCTTCAATGAATTTCAATTTACCATCAAGTCACTAATCCCCAATTTGTACTTTGAGTTGATAAAGTGAAATTCAGGGAGGACAAAAACTGTCTCGGCAGAGACTGCATGCAACACTTTCCTGAGAGTAGTATTAACCAACCATGAATACAGAATGTCACCGGCGTTAAGGGAAAAAGTAATTTGTCAGCTGTATCAAGACTGTGAGTAATTAATGTAGAAACAGCAGTATTGTGATTAGCCTTGCTGAACAAGTACAATATAAGAAGTGTCCAAGTCTGTGCTGATTCAACTTTCAGCAGTTCAGGAAACACAGGTTACTATATTGCAACCCTAGTTCAATAAGCACAGACAAAGCTTCTATGGGTAATACTCTCCTTTGACCATGAGCACATTCCCACTGCATAAATGTAGCTGGCCAGTCAAGATGTGCCTACCTGAATACAAGAAAGCCCTACAGTATATCAGGCAGAACAAATCATTCTACACCCACTTCAGCGGGCCTTATAAGAAGTGAGCCCTTGATAGTAGGCTCCACCCAATGAAGTAGGGTAAACATATTATCCATTTCGATCTAACTCTCACAGGCCACCATGCACAGCACCTTATCCGGATCATCAAGAAGCACGGAGACATAGTAGCAGGGCTCTCAAGTTTTTAAGACAGGTAAGAGTGACATCTCTCTCTCTCTCTCTCTATCTATCTCTCTCCCCCACCCCGGACGGAGGCGCGGCCGGGGGGGATTACATTTCACCCAGATACAACAGATACGTTTTTCTGATTGGCTATTCGTGTAGCCCATTTCTTTTTATTGATTGGCAGGGGATTCGGGGGAGACGTGCTTGATTCCTCCATGGTGAGGGCAGCGCGACCAGGTCATGTTTGCGCGCTGCGGCACATCAAATAGCCTCGAGTTTTTTTTCAGCGTAAGAAATACGATGTGTGGCGGGAGGGCGTGACTTAAGACCAAAATGCGTGACAGTCATGCTCAATGCGTGACACTTGAGAGCCCTGATGTAATAGTGTATCAAGTGCGTAGGGTGGGAGGTCAGGTGCAACACAACCCACACACACACACCCTTTTCACTAGTCGTGTGTCGGATGTTGACATGTTATGTTGAGCGAATGGCTCCCATTTCCCCAGTGGGCAAGCGTGCTCGTGATTGGAGTAAAACATTAATCTTAAAGGGTGTAAATTAGAACACAATTTGCCTCTCCGATAGTTGATCACAACTTTAGGTTTATTGAGGTATTGATTGACTCAAGTCCACGGTATACGATGTTTACGTTTTGAAAGTATTAATTTCTTTGCGATAATTCTGCACAAAAATAAAAATAAAATACTCAAAGATTCAGTAGAATTTCCGCTTACGTTGCCTTCTTCCCGCGAGATCCTACGAGATTCACAGCAAGATCTGAGCATCTAAATGTGTCGGATGATGCATCCAGAGCTTCACTGGGAGTCAGAAGAGAAGATGCCCTGAGCAAAGCTCTTTTGAAGTGGATGGCGGAGCTTCAGCGCCGTGATGATTCGAAGCCTGCGATCAAGAGGACAACGCCAATAAAAGGGATCCATTTGGGATGGGTAAGTGTATTTACTGAACTTTGCAATAGCATATTTACGTGAGTACCGGTGCTGTAGCTGACAGAGAGCTAGCGGTAGCAACATTAGCAGGAAACATGTTCAGAAACGTTGTCTATGAACTTTACTTGACATAATAGATAGCGTGTGGTGTAAATCTAGTTCTAAAGTGTTGGAAAATAATATACTATCCTGATTAATTATAATTAATTATAATTACAAATCAGGTCACCAGAGTTAAAGTGTTTTAAGTGTTTCTGTCAGTGTTTATGGTTTATTGTCCTTGCTTTTATTTTTTTTGAACACTTATTTATGGACATTTTCAGATTAAATTACATCAAATAAGAGACAAGGAGACAATGACCCATTCCAGTATAGTAGTGTTATTAAGGGCTTGTGTGAATATATGTACAGTACATCAACGAACCGAGTTGGCACAGTATCTGCGCGCGGATTGTGGTGGGTCAGTCTGGACCAAAAAGTTCAGGGCCGCACATGAGTAAAGCTATGAGATATGAAGAGATATGAAGAATTTCAAAAATCGAGTGTCAATTTTTCCGCTTTAGGGCCATATTATCACTTTACTCTTGTGTCTTAGGACAATGGTGCCTCATTATATAAAGAGCTGAGATTGTTCTACAATTTCTGATGTAAAACACATGGGTATATATCATATGCAAGTGCCTTTAAAAAGGTGAATTTAAGAAATTAGGTAAAATCGAGAAAATGACCCCAGATTCCAGAGGATTAAGTGTACACATGCAATCTAATGTATCTTTTTAGGTTTAGTAAGTAAATATATCAGCAGGTTACCTTAAGGTCAGAAGTATTAGTGCTGGCGTTTGACTCATTTCACTGTCTTTCATTAGACCCGACAAGCCTGGCCATAAAATCAGTGCCAGCTGGCCACTGCCTGCTTACCTGGCTGTTCATTTAACTGTCATCTGATTCCAGATACTAAATGAGTACAATGAGATGAATGTCAGTAACAGCAATTAGAGGAACAATTAGTCCATTTAGCAAATTATATTTCTGGTGTGGCTAAATGTGAGTGGTGAATTTTATGAAGCTTGTTTATAGAAATACTGTAGACACAAAACAGAGAATTACATTTTTTTTTTACTTTTTACTTTTAAATTTAGAAAGTATAAGTTGATTTTAAAATGTTCTAAATTGTCTAGAGTGTGACGTCAGTGTATTCATTCATAAGATAGGTGATAGATAGGTATAACTATAGCCATAAACCATCCACATATGCAAACACACATACGCAACTATAACAAATAGATGTTCAACCTTAACATCCATCCTTAACCTTTTAGTCCAGGGGTGCCCACACTTTCTTGGTTCACGAGCTACTTTTAAAATGACCAAGTGAAAAAGATCTACCTACATTAATAATGGTAAATACCTATTTATTCATATATATATATATATATATATATATATATATATATATATATATATATATATATATATATACACACATACATGTACAAATACCGAGTATACTTTATATTTACAATATTGGCGTACCTTGCATAACTGCATGAACCCTTATGACACAATACAATTCTGACGGCTGTTCCTTGCGCATCTGGTCATTACATTTTACTTCACTGAATGGAACCAGCAGGGTTGCATAGTCCTGACAGTAGCTGTTGGTAGCCAGCCTTAGGCAGACTTCCAAATGGTCATCAGTCATGGTGGAACGGTGTATGGACTTGGATATTTTTATAATATTATTATACAGTCGGCCTTCTCCAGATGCGCACGGAACAGCCGTCTTTGAAGAGCTCTCACTCGAACAGAACAGGCGATCTTCGTTGCAACATCCATGATCTCTTTCATGTTTAGCATTTTAGCGCATAATGCTTGTCGGTGTATTATGAAGTGTTATAATACGGGTAGATCAAATCAATCATTCTGATTGGTTGAAAGTGAGTCACGAGGTGTAGTTTATTCAGCCATAAAGTACTGTACAGCCTGTTTACATTTAGAGCGTTCCATATCAGTGCGCACTTAAAATAACAGGTAGATTTAAATTGCGCGACCGTTAGTTGCCATTTCAAGCTTGACAGTAACCAAACATGTTGGTGTAAACTTTGATATTGTATCGTCCGCAGTAACGACTCGCATATGTTGGTTTCCTTAACTTGCAGGTGTATTGCTTGAGTGTTCACAGTATTGCAACGGGGCTCTTCGCTAACAGTAACGTTAGCTCAAACAGCTAACAAGCTCACTTAGCATCCCCCACACTAGCATAACGAACGACAACACACACGTCACTTCCTCCCTAAAATGAGATGAGGGATGAAAAGGGTTTGACCACAAAATCATGATAATTTCTAGTGAGAGATAATTACGTCGGTAATTTCCCGACGTGAGGCAAGTTCTCTAAACATCATGGAGGAGAAAAATGACGGAGAAAAGATGGACAGAAACAGCGAGAGCACTTCTTTACATCGGTGGCTGCGTGTCATCCTCCACCCTGCTTCCAACCGGCCTGGCTGACTAGGCCACAGTCAGTTTTATAGTCCCGTATGTGCGTCCCGTGCGTCCCGGGACTATTTTCAGGCCGCAGTCAGTTTTATAGTCCCGTATGTGCGTCCCGTGCGTCCCGGGACTATTTTCAGGCCGCAGTCAGTTTTATAGTCCCGTATGTGCGTTCCGTGCGTCCCGGGACTATTTTCTCTGTCGCTGAAATGCGATACACAACGTTTGGTGGCTACAACTATTTTGTGCTGAAAGGGAGCTTACTATTAATATTGATAAAGTCGCCGCAGGTACCCGTATTATAAAAGCAATAAGGTACTCGAGGCAGTACTGTGTCGACAATATGTACAGTTCAAGGGTTTGCCGGCGCTCCGCTGCGCGTCGGGCCTAACAACTCCCTTGAACAGTACATTATTGCACGACACAGTACTGCCTCTCGTCCCTTATTGCTTAAGTATATAAGGAAGTCGGGGGAAACATGAATAAATCCAAACGTGATCTGTAAACTACTAGAAGCCTAAAGTTTTGAACTAACAGGAAGTCATTTTTTCTGTGACTTTCTGTTACTGACTACTTTGAAGTCATCAGAAAACTGTCCGACTTGACCAGTTTTTTGACTCCGCCCCCTGCTGCTCCCGCCTGCTCTCGTCTGGAATACAGGCGAGGCGCAGCTCTTTCGAACGAGCCTACTCATCTGCATACGTTTTGTCGATAAAGTTGTTGAAAGAGTGAAAAAGGCATGCGATCTACCCGCACTACCTTCGACTGGTAGATCGCGATCGACTGGTAGATCGCGATCGACTGGTAGATCGCGATCGACGTAATGGGCACCCCTGTTTTAGTCTAAGCCTAAAATGAAATAATTTATGTTTCGGGCACCTGCTTTGCTCTTTGAGGAAAGTCCCTACAATGTAATTGTGTGAACAGACATAATGTTAATGTAGCAGCAACACCTTGAATTCACTTAAGCCACAGTTTTTTTAAGGGAGCTCAATAAGAAAAAAACATATCTTTATTTCAACCACACATTGTATCTAAATTGCAAATGCATTACAGTGATATAGTGCATATGAAGTTAAAGCAGTATCCCTTGAATGAACAGAGTCAGTGTCCATTTTGAAATGAGTAAATGGTCTTGTACTTGCATGTCACTTTTCTCGTCTCCCGAACACTCAAAGCGTTTTAACACTACTTGTCATCATTCACCCATTCACACTTATGGCAGGGGAACCATGCAAGGTGCCACCTCCCCATCAGGACTTATTAACATTCACATACCGTAGGCACAGCTACGGGAGCAATTTGGGGTTCAGTGTCTTGTCTTGCCCAAGGATACATCGACATGGCCTAGCGGAGCCGGGGATCAAACCGTGTGTGTGTCTGTCTGTCCGTGAAAGGCTTTTTGTTTCTTGCTTTGTACGCATACAATGTTTCTGTATGCAATAATTAATTTGTTAATCAAACAATGTTTTTTTAATTCTTTGTGTACTATACAAGGCAGAGGCAGCTGTGTATACAGAAGTAGAGATGTATGGGACAAATGTGGATGGTTGTTGCATACATGTAATAGGAAAGAACGAAAAAAATGTAAAAGTTCTAAAAAAAAATCCAATGACTAATGTCTAAGGTTGTAGTCATGGTACGGTAGTGATCCATATTGGAAGGAAAGCCTTGGGGTGGAAGCAACAGACTTGGTCACAACTGCAATCTCAACCAGGTGTGTCTGAATGTGTATTCTCGGTGCAAAGATTCACGTCCCTGTGAGATTACCAGCAAGGTTGTGGTCGTTTTACACCTTGTCCACACTGAAAAAAAAAGACTTTGAACTTCCAATGTTTACTTTTATGGTCAATGATTATATGCAGAGGACATTTGGTGTTTTAGAGAACTATGAATGGAATTGCCAGTGCTGAGTGCTCCTACCACCATTGGGAGCACTTGCCCACTGTTTTATTCTTCGGGCTCTGACATTTTTCCAGCTCATAGTACTTATTGTTGATGTTCTTAAGCCACACTGCCGCTTCCTCGGTGGTCAAGCCTGCAGAGCCTGTAAGGCTAAAAGAGCGTTGTGTTACTCATAGAACTAGGGTTACAGTTGAACTTTTCTTTCTATTTAATTTGCCGTCACACTGGCTCTAGAATACAAACATGACGTACCAACTCATGAGTAGGGTTGGGTACCGAGAACCGGTGCCAACACGTCCGGTACCTACCGGACCGAAAAGCAACGCAGATTTCGATGCTTTCTTCCGGTGCCTGAGCCGATTTAAATACTTTTTTTTTTTACACTACTCTGTAAAGTTGCACGGTATACAGATACTAAAAAGGTAGCGCGGTGCCCGCACGCTAAAAACGATTATTAAAATAGCGCGGATCAGAGCACACGCGCTGCTCTGCTCTCTGTCTGCCTCCATGCAGAGCGGGGCTCGAGGGGGCGGGGCTTCCAGCGCTCACACACACACACAATGCGCGCACACAGAGATCGCTGGAGACACGAGCACGAGCTTTTGAACGTCCGTCCTTGGCTTGATGGAACAAATCTCTCCAGTTGATATTACTGATGACGTGTAGTCCAGTAAAGCAGCAGTTTTAGGATCCAACAGTGTCTGAGTTCTGTTGCACACGGTCCCATCAGGCCACCTGATGCTTGTGTCTGTTCTTTTTTTAAATATATATTTTTATAGTTTGAAGTTAAAAGGTTTGAAGCTGTAGTTTGAAGCGTGTTTTGTATGTACTTATTTATTTATATCTATAGTATACTTTAAACAGTTAATAATATTGTTCAATTTGAAGAAATAAAATTGCCTTGGCAATAAAAAAGTATCGGTTCAGGCACCGTTTAGGCACCGGTATCGTTTTAAAAGTATCGGTTTAGCACCGGTATCGGAAAAAAAACAAACGATACCCATCCCTACTCACGAGCAAGTTGCCATGCGAGTAACAAAAAGAAAAGTGTATGAGCTCGAACAGCACATAAAATGTTATGCTATGAACCAGAAGACAAATTATGGAGGAATGGAGGACAGAGGTAGTTATCGTTAGTGTGACTGAGGTATTTTTAGAAACAATGTGAACATCCATCACTGATTCTCACTCTGGGAATGGTGGGAGACATTGTGGTGGAGAGAATGGAGATGGGGGCAAAAAGGGTTATTTTCTGTCAGAGGCATGTGCTCTTCCCAAAATGAATTTCATCTCATATACATGCGTAAATCTCGTCATCCCCTATCCCTCTCTTGGCGGGAAAAGCCGTTCGGAAAGACAGCTGAGATAAATCAGTGTGTGGGGCCAGAGGAAGCCTGTGTGGGCTGGGACAGAGATGGAGCCACTGCAAGCGGCCTCTGGCTTTAATAATGTGCAGTGAGCCAGTGGAGGCGTGTAAATCTGTAGCTGACATCTCATTCTCTGCAGCCTCAATTCTTCCAGAAGCTCTGAGATATCTCTGTCAAAGTCACCTCTGTGCACTTGTGGTAGGGTTCAAGTGTAACAATATCCACAGTAAGTTAAGGAGGTACAGTAACAGATTGGACAGATGGACAGAAATTGCTGCCACAAGCTGCGACGTTACAGAAATGAGTATACCACTACCACGGTATATTTAATGAATAAATACATTAAAAGCCAAGTTTAAATTAAACGGTTAAGTAAACCTCAGGAGGCAGTTAATCTAGTTGCATCTTGTCTGTGGAATCACTACCAACCCCCAAAACACCCTGTAAAATGCTTTCCTCTGAAGGCAAACACACTCACTTCAATCAATGACGAAAATGATGATGTACATTAGAAGCGATTGTCATCACCAAAGCCCCGAATCCTAATGAAGTCATTAATCAAGCTAAGAGGTCACATCTCTCCAATAAAAGCTATGTTTTAGTGATTGTTTATTGAAGCTTTTGCAAAACATTCCAACCCTATGATCAATTAGGTCACACAGGCAAATGTCAAAGCCCCATTGCTGCAATTAACTATGAGAGATTTGTTCATACATTGAAAAGTAATTAAAGGCTGGAGGTCATTGGTTTGTAAACAATGGGACGGGACATCACACATACTGTAGGATTATTATGGGAACAAATATGGACCAGGAAAGAATGGTATTAACAGCTTTTACTATTTCAGCAATAGAAGCCATAAGACCCTTATACCCATCTCCATCCCTCCATCATGTATTACTGCTTTATGGAACTGTTTTCGGTTCAAGGGAGCACTGGGGGCTTTTCACGCATGAACTGGGAGGGGCGGGGAAACTTTATGAACAGGTTGGGGAAACAAGGATGTCCGAAGGCTTCTTACCACCTGAGCAGAGGACGAGATCAACTGGCATACAGATGTTGCTGGTTTCATTTGATGATATTGGGGGAGGGGTTCTTTTAATTTATCCAATTCATAGTTGAAGTGTGAAACAACAACCACAAGATAATTGGGGGCGGGTGGGGGTGGAGGGGTGGGGGGGTGGGGAGGGGAGTGTGTACACACCTAACATATGGTCTCTTCTTAACGTTTTTCCCGCTCCACAGCGGAGGAACAGCTGTTTAAATGCCAGGACCAAACTTACTAAAGGCCAACAGATGATTATCAGCTTGAAATGTCTTGCAAGTTTAATTCACTGTTAACTTAAGAAGATACGAATATTCCATATTTTGGCAAGAGTTTTCAGCGGAGTTAAGTCTGCATCTGCAGTTGCTTTACTTCCTGTAAAATTACAGTGTCACTGTATCATTGCAACCCACATTGTGGTCAAAGCAAGTATATAGTAAAATCCTGTCATCGGGATTCAAGCATTCTGCAGCCACCCTATGTCTACAGTCACCAAGTGTATCGCCCACTTTTATTGCTACTATCAATCTGGTACTGCAGCGAAAATCATTTCAAACAAAATCAGTATCGCCGCTGCCCGTATAGTATACGTCACCATGCTGTTGTGTTAAACGTCACGCCTCTTTTGCTCTCATGATCCCACTTTCTATCTGAAAGTACATTATGACGCCGTTGTTTGGTTTGGGGTGAAAAAGCAAAGGCGACGTAATGGTGGATCTTCTTTCCAGCAGTATATCTGTGTCAAAGGGACTAATGATAAGGGGTACCCTAATATATTATTAAATTACAAAAGGGAGCAGATCAGCTTGACTTGTTGGGCACACAGCATTTAGCTTCCTCAGTTTTCTTTACGCTTTCCTTGTTCTTGGTTCCTATTCAAAGACCTGCTGTATTTTTGGGAACTTAAATGTCAAACATGAAATCGATCTTACGGTGTAATACGAATGTGGAGATAATTTGAATGATTGATGATACAAATTATTCAACAATCAAGATAGCCAAGTACCACTTTTGTGCTTCTGAATCTGCCTTTATATGAACATTTAAGAACATATATTTAGTAAATTGTGTGAAAACGACATACTTTAAATAGTAATACAAATGTATTCACCATCGTCACCTTTTATTGAACAAATTGGTCAAATGGTGACGTGTATGCCTTGGAGAGAATATGATATGATATGTTGGCATGCCATTCTTTACCGTGTGCTTTCAGGGAAGGGGAGATTAATAGTTTAAATGCCAAAGCATTTATATTTTCTATCTTTTGCCCAGCCTAAGCCCTCTCAGGACCATGTTATTGTCGACTGCAGTGCACATGATTATGAGAAGGGTAAAGGGTTTGGACTGATCATGTTAAGATATTTAATAAGCTATCACTTTTGAGTCTGGGACCTTCAAAGTTATCCTCTCTCACCGGTTAATCTGATATGTTCAAAAATAGATATAACATTGCACACTACAACTACAATCCATTCATATGTTGTATCTTCTGAAATCATTTAATTGGAAGCCATACGTCCTCTGAAAGAAATCAAAGTTCGGATGAACTACAGTGCTATAGGGAAGATAATTGTTTATTTGCTGAAGATTTTGGCCTTTTCTTAAAAGACAGTGCTGGCTAGGTTGTTCAGTACCTGTTCTTCTGAGGATACCCACCAAAATGAGCTCAACTCTCCATAGACTTCAACTTGAGACAGGGGGTGAGAGCTACATTCGTCTCCAGTGGACAAGCCTGCCCGTAATTGAATTGGCCTTCGACTCTGAACAGGAGGAATAGGTTTTGATCCGTTTATTTCTTTTTGGGCATAACCCAGACAATTTATCTTGCACTGCATTTTTTTTCAAGCAAGAAAATGCTGCCAGTGCTTTTGAGGAATGAGCCGATTGTCAGCATCATCAAAATAGCAAACAGTGATTATCTTTTTTTAGACTGTATGTGACCAGCCATTGTTCTTAATTTAATGCCCTGAGTCATACGTTACATTACTGTCAGTTACTTAATCATTTGAATTACCTTTGGAAATGGTTGCATCCTTTTGTATAAAATGGTTCCCAAAGTAATTCATATATGATTGAATATAAATACTCTCTCCTCTTTAATAAATCATATTCTAGGAAACACTGTAAAAATGCTCAAGGGTCCTTGTGAGTTTTGAGATATTCTGAATGACTCATCAGTCTTTGACAGTGCTGGTATGTTGACTCTGAGACTGACTATGTTGTAGTAAATCTGTTGTGTCCCCTGTTAAGGTTATATAAGCTTCAGATTGCTCTCATGTCAGTGCTGACGTGGAAGAGTAGTATTCATATTTTCCCTTTCGATCATAAGAGTGAACACCATCTTTGGCCTTTTTCATTTGTAATTGTTGCTGTACAACGGGTGAGCTTCCTGGTCTCCGAAATAGTCTAAACACATGTGAGCCAGGAAAATTGCTGGTAGGTATGAGTGTGAATATGTCTGTCCACATATAACCTATTCCTTCGCTTGCCTGGATAGGCTGCTGCAACCAACGTGATCCTGAAGTAATGATTAAGTGCAGAAAGTGATGGATGGTTGGAATCTCGAGGATTATTGCTTCGAACAAAACGCAAGCAATTTGACAGAAACAAACATGGTTTCTCCCTTCTTTACAATATTTTCTATTTGTATATTATGCTCTCTATGATAAGGAAGTGTATTACATCAAGACAACACACGGTACAAAGGAGATTATACAAATTTGACTTCCATGAAAAGATATGTTGGTGTTATGTATACATTAAATTCAGTTTCCAACGCTTCTTGCATTGTATTTGTGTACAAAGCAGCACTTAGCTGATTTGGAAGGAACCACAAATAAAGAGCTACATAAACATGCTGTACTGCCTGGGCACTAATTCCTCTTCAGATTTCACTTATTGAGCACCCTGTAGTGTTGTTAGGTGGACAATGAAGTGAGCAATTAAAACACTGCTGTTTAGCTGCCAACATCTTTGTCTTTTAAACTAAATTTGAGAAAAAGCTGAAAAAAAAGTTTCAGATGATTGTTTACTTTCTTCTTTAAAGATTTAACTTCAACAGACATGTTGTTTTTCTTTCGAATAACTGTAAGCCATCACGTTTTAACCTCTAATGATTAAAACAAATAGGCACACTGTTAATACAAAATATATGACTAAAAAGCAGGGATAAGATTGAGACAGAAAAAAAGGAAGAACAAATTGCTAGTGACACACATGGGAATAATGCAAACGGCTGGAAGAAGTAATTGTGAAAGACAAATGGCAAGGGAGACTCGGGATTAATAGCTGGGTGTTATGATTACAAACAATTTCATTGACAGCAAATCTGTTCCAAAAAGCTCATTCTTCGAACAAAAAAGATGTGACAGGGTAACTATGTAAAGAATACAAGTATTGACATCAATGATGTTTTACTATTAAAAATCAAAGGGACTTTTCAAATGTAGTGATATTCATATTTAAAATCTTTACTGTAAGAATAAAGTTGAGACTTTATTAGGATGAGCAATTGTGCACAAGGATATATATATATATATATATATATATATATATATATATATATATATATATATATATATATATATCTATATAGATATCTATAGATATATAGATATATAGATATCTATATATATATATATATGAAGCAAAAACTGAAACCAAGCTGAGATAACTTGAAGCAGTACATAGTTCATTCTATTTTTCTTAACATGTGAGAGAGTCTAATAAACCAACAACACTAACACAAAACACTTAAGTATTTCTCAAGGTCAGAGATGAACAGAACTTTGTGCAACAGCAATTGGAAATGACTTACCTACACTGAGAAACTCTTCCAAATACTTTACTGTTTCATGATGGTTACAAGTTATTTATGGTGAGAAAAGATAGTCACCAATAAGTCGCATTAACCTACCAAACTAAATCTTTCTAATCCTGCAGAACAATTGTATGTGGTACTGTATATCCCACCCCAGTGCCTCATGAAGGGATGCAGAGTTTATGGACTTTAAGCTCAAATAATTGCCTTAGAAGATCCCGTTGATTGTGTTTGAAATGTCACTTATTTCACTTTAGTATATCACTCAGAACCTTTGCCATACATGCACGCAAATAAGGGTTTTAATTAAATTTGCCTTCCAATTCAATGCACATTCTATGATACAATTTATCTGCAGTGCATCGAATCCATTTGAAAATAATTGTATACACTTCTGCCACTTTGAGGAGGGTTATGACTTATTAAGGGCTACACAAATATGTTAGCATTGATTTTACACTTCAGAACTCTGTTGGGTTTCTATGAGCTTCAATTGTTGTATTTTTTTAGACTGAGTGCAATTACATAAAAGAAGTAGTTAGTATGCTTAATGCAGACGACACTTTTCAGAACACTTGCTGTGAAACTGAACTCTATAAGCCTGTTTGTTTCCTGCACTGCAAGCAGTACTGGAGGAGTGCAGTCATGAGTGTCCAAAAAAGTAACAAAACCCTTGTGGTGACCAATAATCAATCAGGGCAGATATTTATCACTGATACTTTAATAATCCCATTTAATTAAGGAAATAGGGGAAACTCTGGGTTGCAAGGTTCTCTCTTAATATATCCTCATTGGTGGACAATCTCAGGGTTTTAGCACAAAGTAGTAATGCCTATCAATGACATTTATGGTCAGGGGTGAAATCAAGATTCCATCTTAAGGGTTTTCATCCTTCCTTTAAAAAACTGACAAAAGCTTACAAACTCGTAAAGATTATACGATGTGTGATGCAAAAGACACATGGTATTACACTGCTAAAAGCTTCTTTTTTTGTGGTTTATGAAATATTTCTAACTGCTCTGCCGTCTGTTCTTTGTTTTACAATGTTTCCCAGACAAAGATGCATTAACAAACAAACACAGAAACAGGTGAGAAGCCTCGTATCCATGCGGGAGGAAAGACTCATCTAATCCTGCTGTTGTTGGCAATTTGCACTTATCGCAACTCACAGAGCAGAGATGGCAAACAAAGCCACAATCGTATTGCGATGTAAATAAAAATTCATTGCATTGCATGGCTCTCACTGCTATGCTGTGGCTTGCTGAGGTTTGGTGTGTGTGCGCAGTCTGTCTCTCGTGAATCTGTCGATGTCCGGTCTAAGTGCAATACACAAGCTATATGTTCTTGTAAATACCACCTCAATTATGAAAGACTGCCTCAAGATGACTTGCATGTTAGACTTGGGATCCAGATGTTTGGGAATGAATCACATTTATGTAAAATGGCAGGTATTACTTATTTAAATCCTGAAACTCCAAAAAGGACAGCTAGAGAAATTATATTAAATACTTAATAAAAGACATCCCGCAAAGGCATCCATTCCTCTCAATGTACTGTGGGCAGAAATAAATACCTTTATGCAATATAGCAAAACAGAGGTGGCAAGGTTTTAGACAGAAGAGTGATGGTAAAGGTAAATCAAAACAATCTATAATTTGAAATAATCAATTATTTATGTTGAGGAAGAGTGTTATGAAACACTACTGGTGAGTGTGAACAGTTTCAAAACTGTATAGGCACAGACATTAGACATAATTATCATTTTGATAATTATAGAATGGTCACAAGAGGTTTTATATACTGGCAGAGATAAAGAGGAGGACAAGGAGTGATCCTGTGATCACAAATGCTTTGGCAATCACAAGCAGTGAGCAATGGCTCATCTAAGAATGCTGATATGTACACCTGTGTTAGTCTCCATTCGTGTAATTACATTTTGCAAGTTCTACCCGTGATTTTCCGGCTTCCTCCCACAGTCCAAAAATATGCAGCTTACACACTCTCTAGCACAGAGGTGGGCAAACTACGGCGGCATTTTAATCCGGCCCGCCGAGTATTATAATTATTATAAAAAAAACAAAAAACAGTTATAGTAAAGACCGCTGTAGTGCTTCTCCGTTCCCAAGTTCAGTTTCCCGAAGCACGATGACCACAAAATAAGCATGAAGAAACATCAACGCTGGTCTGTTGTGGTCATCGTGCTTTGGGAAAATCAAGTCGGGAACAGAGAGGCGTTACAGCAGTTCGTACGCGCCGTGCGGACCGCTGCCTGCCGTGTTCTGCTGAACTAGAGCGACACACAACACTTGCTGTGCTGCGCTGGTCAATTCCACCCCTCCCCCACTGATCCCACAGACAAGGGCGACACTTTTTTTTTTTTTTGAGTACCGTAATATACCGCAAAACACTGAAAAGCTCCACTTCTTAGCGGTCAGAATCCTTTTTAATTATGGCGTAAAGCGTTAACTTTAGAAGAATTACGGTAATATGAATCACTTTCTGTCGCTCGAGACAGGGTTTGTACTACAACAGTTTTAGAGTTGTAAAATGAACTGACAGCTGCATGCAGAGTATTTTTCCTCAGTCTAACTAACATAACTAACCACATTCGACCCACGGAACTGCGCCAACCTGCGCGCTCATGTCATGTGACAAATAGGGTTCTGTCTGTCAGCCTCCTGCCATCCTCCTGCATTGATCCCTTCTGTCACAATGAGTGGACCCAAGAAAAGAAAAGTCGACAGTGAGTGCAGAGTCTTTAATGAGTGGACTGCTAAGTATTTTTTTCACGATCAGAGGCAGTATGTCTTATTTGCCAAGAAACCATTGCAGTATTCAAAGAATACAATATTAGCCGCCACTTTTCCGCCAAGCATGTTAACTATGCTAGCCAACAGTCAACGACAGAACGGGCGGCTACTGCTAAGAGGTTGGCAGACAATTTAAAGAGTCAGCAAAATATTTTTCTCCCCCAAACTGCTATACAAGAATCAAGCACCAAAGCAAGTTTTTTGCTAGCATTCAAATTAGCAAAAGTCAGCAAGCCTTTCTCTGAAGGAGAGTTTTTGAAAGAATGTATGGTAGAAACAGCAGGTCTCTTATGTCCAGAGAGCAAAAACAAATTTGAAAAATTGAGTTTATCACGCAGAACAGTGACTCGGCGTGTAGAACAAATTGATGAAGATTTAACCAGCGAGTTGAACAAAAAAGCTGAGTCATTTACGTTATATTCTCAGGGCTCTCAAGTGTCACGCATTGAGCGTGACTGTCACGCATTTCGGTCTTAAGTCACGCCCTCCCGCCACAGATCGTATTTCTCACGCTGAAAAAAAACTCTAGGCTATTTAATGTGCCGCAGCGCACAAACATGACCTGGTCACGCTGCCCTCACCATGGAGGAATCAAGTACGTCTCCCCCGAATCCCCTGGAGTTCTGCCGCGAGGTGCCACTCATCAGCCAATCAAAAATAAGAAATGGGCTACACGAATAGCCAATCAGAAAAACGTATCTGTTGTATCTGGGTTAAAAGGTAATCCAGCAACCAATGTAAATAAAGCTAATAATAATATGGGGGAGAGGGGGCCTGGTCTGTGGGTCATATGGCATGGGCGGGGGCAGGGGGGGGGGAAGATATGTCACTCTTACCTGTCTTCAAAACTTCAGAGCCCTGTATTCTCACACCGCCCCCTGCCGGCCTCGCCGTCCTCAAGTGTAGAGCCACGGGTCTCACACCACCCAGCACCCCCTGTGGCGGACCACAGGCTCCCCACCTTCCCTTTGGCTCCAATAATCTGTTTTACCAGATACTCATACTCTCATGTGGTCTGCATTTGGGTCCGCAACATTGTCCTCCCGTGACAGGTTCCCACAAACACTCTCCATCCATCTGATACTGGCCCGGCCCGTCTGTCAATTTTTTTTATTCAATGTGGCCCCTGAGCCAAAGAGTTTGCCCACCCCTGCTCTAGCATGTAGTCCATTGCATGAAATACATAATTTAGTTAGTAATTGGCACTTAAACCATTAATAAAGAAACTCAACCAAACAACACACATCTAGTACATATTGAAGTTATTGAAGTTTGAGAGTTACTGCTTCCACTGACAATTACACACCCATATACTTCTTGTACATTTTCATAATGATGTCACTGCTGTCTCTATGCCTTTCTTTTTTTGTATTTTCAACTTTATTTTCACACAAGTGGGGCCACCCCCGTTGTATAAAACAGGGAAGAGTGAGCTGGCACCATGAGTCAAGCAGCATCTCTGCGGCATGATTTGCTAGTCGGGTTGAAAGAGCTTGAGTGGCAAGAGCCAACATACAGTACAGTAAGAGGTGTGTGGTGTTGGGGGCGTGGTTATGCTCAGCTGCAGAGGGGTGTGGTTGTGGGTGGCTCGGGGGATGGTGCCTGGAAGAGGCCTGATTGGCCTTAGCTGGACTGATTGTTTGGTCCCAACATAAGGAGGGGCAGACCAACACAAGGAAAAGGAGAGCAGGAACCAACACTAAACGGGTTAAGAACCTTCAACCGTGGTGTGCCGTGTCTTTGTGCTGAGGGGGAAACCCACTGCGATAACGGGAGATCGTTACAAGGTGGTACATAGTACGCTGGTAATGAGACAGACAGCACTGCAATGAACGTATGATACTGAGAATAATAAATTAGTATACAATTCTTATGAATTATGCCTTATATATTGCTATTATTATATTATTGATATGAAAATATTCTTTAAAACGTCTGAAACCATCTCGGCAGAATAAACCCCTTCTCTACTGTCCATCCATATTCTCAGTAAGGTTCACAAGAACTGCTGGATACACTCCGCTGTGTCTCATATTCCACCTGAGTACAGGTGCCTTAAAAATCTTGTGCTCTGTGCCTTTACCCCCGACCAGCTGTGGCTTATCCTTCTCCAAGGACAATCTGTGTCTCTACTGCTCCACATAGTCCCCTTAAACATCTGCTGAGTTTGCACAGTAGTCCAAAAAAGAGCCAAGAGTGAAATGATTCATACATTTTTCAGTTTCTTTTCGTTAAATCTTTCTTTTTTCTCACAGGTTGGGGTTTTGCAACAGGGAAATGTAATACACTGGAAGTAGAATTGCTGGTGGAAAGGAGTGAGTGGGCCACCACACGAAATGCTCATATTTCTCTATGAGCCAAACCAGGATCACTCATAACAGTCTGAATTCCCTCCAACCTCTGGGCTAAAAGTGCATGCATTACCTAAGAGGAAACGACATGTTGATGTTGGAGAATGTGGCGGCGCAGAGCTGCTTCGGGGAATAGATTGAAGCCTTAAGGTCCAGTCTGTTTCACTGTGCTGCACATTTTTGTTGCTCTAGATTTGCCCTTGTGGACTTAGAGACAACCATTGAGTGTATGTTCTCTATTTAAAAAAGTCACAAATTAAGTAGTATACAAAGTATATACTTACTATAACATAATTATGTGAAATACAGGTCGTGGTTATTAGAACATCTTCCATGATGTGTGATTAAGATGTATACAAGAATGCAAAAATACTGAACTCTGTCTTGTCAAATAATCAAATCTGTTCTAACATAGGCTGCTCATTATAAGAAGCTGATGAAGAACACAGCTTGTGATCTATATTGCCTCATGCAACACTGTACATAATTTTTAGTGTGTGGACAATATAAAATACTAATAATGGGCCTCTCATATTATTGAAACATTTCAAATAAATGCAGTGTGTTTTGTACCTTTTCTATGTACAAATGTTTGTACTTGTTTGACTTCTACCTCGGGGAGGATTGCGGCTTGCAAGCCTATGGAGGGGGTGCAGGTGCATTCCACCATGATGAATCAGACAGCAATAGAATGGAGTTGAACAAGTCACCAATTACAATGACCCAAGGCTGAAAATCCAAAAGAAAAATACTCTTTACCACAGCTAAATATTATTCAGTCTGTGACTAACGTTACTGTGAATAAAGAGGATCTTTCTCATGGTGATCTGGTGCTTTTTCATTCTCAGGCTTTCAACCATCAGTGTTTGCAGCAGTTTGGAGGCAGTGACGTACAGTTCTCACTTAATGCTATGCTCTCTTGGCCTCTCCAGGGAGCAGAGGGTAATATAGCCTGCCATTCACTGCCTCAATCAAAAGCCATTTGTCAACTTTTTTAGTGCACATCGGTACACAGAGCTGAGAGGGTCTAACTTGCTGCCCCCTTGCCAAGTGCAGACACACTGCATTGAGTGGAAAATGGGCCTGAAATGTGCAGCGATGCAGACACTGTCAATATATTTGTTGTTGGTAAACTGAATGATGGAGGTTTGTCATTAATGGTGGTGCTGAAGTTGTGGCTAATTATGAAATGACAGGATAAAATAAGGTGTTTTTATCAAACATGATTGAGTTTTGGGCAGATTTTTTTTAATTCAATTTGAAGAGTTGCCTATTCTCATGGTCAGGCTGTTTATCAGCTCCAGACTGTATTTCAATCAGGAGAGACTGGTTACCAAGTTTTAACCATAATTTATTGCAATTGCAAACAATCAAATTGTGCAAAGTCTTTGGCGATTGGACTCCATCCTGAATTAGGAAGGGGTAGTGATGCTGACATCTGTGCCCGCAGAATCCCCCCCTGGAGTCCAGACACTGGTGGTGGTGAAGAAGAGGAAGAAGAAGAAGAAGACTAGAGTTGCTGTACCCATCAATGAATAAAGCAGGACCGACTGCTGACTAGCGGTGCCCGGGTGGCGGAGGGTCGCATCGGTTAGAGCTGAAATGACAACTGACAGCCCTGAGGAGAAACTATTTCAAGTTAGACAACAACGCTGTGATTGGTTTAGGGAATTGCTCTGCCAGGCTGGTTCATTCAACATACACGCCGCCCAATCAGCTGATGGAGTCATCGCTATGAGCCTACAGACTGGCTCCTGAATGAACCAGCAGGTAACTAATGTCTTCCTTACTGAACTTGCGATTTAGCTTCATTTCAACAGCTGCAGGCCTCATTGTATTGTCTAAAGCCTGTTCTTAATGAAAACCAAATTTATAATCTTCTCCAGAGTTTGCTCCCGGATCTTATCCTAATATTATCTTAGATAATGTTGGTATTCACATCTAATGCCGTGTTCACACCGGACGCAACGCGAATTTGCGGCACGACCAGTTTACATGTTAAGTCAATCCACAGACACGCGAATTTGCGAACTTGCGGCGAGATAGACGCGTTGGAGGCGGCGCGAACAGAACGTTTGACCTGGGGTGAACAAAGCGAAGGACGCGGCGCGAATTCGCGTGAGTTGAATTATCCCAACTCTGGCGGAGAAATCGCGTGACGCAAAGTTGCGGCAGCCAATCAGCGTTGAGAATCAGCGTTGAGAAGCTCCGCCCGTCACCACCGCCGTCTCCCCGTTTTGAATGAAACTGCTGCTGCTCCGCCTGAACCAGCGCTGACAGCGGCTTCATTGTTGTGGGACTACGGATAATAGTATGAACCCAGACACCATGGAGTTTGATGTTCCGACACATATGGAGTTTACACAAAAAGTATAAAGCAGAACTGGTGGTTATTTCCATGGTGGATGGCATAATCGGTATCGTTTTACGGAGATACGCGAGACGCTGTTCCTGGAGGAGTCGGTGAAATTCACCGAGCTGTGTGCGGCTACGGATGATGTTATGAACCCAAATACGAGGGCGTTTCATGTTCCGACATGTTTGGGACTTCCACAACAAGTATAAAGCAGAACTAGTGGTTATTTATTCCATGGTCGATAGCGGACATGAAAGCTTCATCGCTTGTCTCTCACAGAGGCAAGCAACAGAGCTAAGCCACGCCCCTTTGGTCGCGCCGCGAATTCGCGTTTGGTGTGAACACCCTCTTTCTACTCGCGCGAGTAAACTTCCGCGGTGGACGCGTCGCGTCCGGTGTGAACACGGCATTAGGAGAGGATCCAACCAAAAAAGTCTCACAAGTATTTAGGTATTTTGGTGGATGATTGAGAGTGCAAACTGATAACTTAGTGAGCAGCATGTTCATTCACAATACCAAAGTGTAATCTCCTGAGCTGTTACTGCATGTATTTCACTAATATGTCTTTTGCTCTACTAGGTAGCAGCTCTACCAGGTGTCCAGACTTTGCCTTAAACTTAGTAAAACAGCTTCCTCTTGTTTTGCTCCCTGGTCACGTTGAGAACACGCTGCAGCTAAATGATTTTGAGCTTTCCCCGTTCAAGGATCTGATAAGAACATATATAACTGAAGAGTGCAATTGCTAATCCGAAACTGGATTCATCATATATCTGTTTTCCCTTGTCTCCCTTGTGTATTTTTGTCATGCTTGCAATTGTGTGATATCTTGGCCAGGTCCCCCTTGAACAATCTATTTTATTATCAAGAGACTTCCTTGTAAAACAATTAAAATAAAATAAACTAGAAAGGTGCAATCAGTAGAGTGCATATCTCTACCCGCTGTGTCTGCAACAACAACTGCTGTATTGTGACTAAATGAAATAAATACATACAAATTCACGATTGGCTAACCCGCTGTCTAGACACCAACTGACTGTAATGCAGAACATTGGTTTAAGGTCTTCGTATAAGACACATTATTTAATCTTGCCAAAATTAAACTCACCAAGCTGCCTTCGTCCGTAGCAGTAGGTCAATTGCGGCAAGGTAGTTCTCTTAGCTATAAGGGGTTAGTCAAACACATCAGCCCAAAACATTGACAGTGCAGCGGCTGGGAGGTATGCAGCAATGTGTGTAATGGTAATTCAGTTAGTTGTAAACCGCAAACTCTTATCTCAGACTGTGTAGAGTCGTAGTTAGTGACCAGAGATGTACTCAGCTGTGTTATCACTACATGTTAGACAGATTGCATGATTCTCCTGGTGGATAAAATATGTAAATTATTGTTAATATTTTTATCAGCTTTTTCAAGGCAGTATTGCTGACATACTTTAAAAAAAAGTACATTTAACTAACAGCGTGTGTCTTTCCTTCAAAACTTACAAAATGGAGGAATAGAATAGAGTCTAAAACCTTGCAGGAAGATGTTCATGTCAACCTGTTTCGCTTTGTTGATTCCTACTATTTATAACATAAATGAGAAAAAGAAAAGCCGATAAATGCAAAGTCAAAATACAAAACAAAGAATGTATTTGCTCATTTCTTGATGGATCTCTTACCACAACACTCAAAGATCATATAAATTGTCTCACAAAAACAGTGAAATCCCCTTGGTTCTACACAGTTTAGTGGTTGCAGTTGGGATGTATTTATGTCTTAATCTTACAGGTAAGCAGTCCACGTGTGTCCAATAATTTGTGTATTCATGATAGTAAGTAATCATCAAAGGAGACAGTGAAACCCATGTTGACAGAGAATGCCAAGAAAATGTGTATATATGCTGACTCCAGCATTAGTATTTCTGGATGGATCTCTAAGCAGTGCCATCTTTTGAATGGTTTTATGTAGAGCTGCGCTGCACTGCACTGCACTGCCGACATCTTCAAAATCAAAGTAGCATGCACACACTTCATCCTGGCGACAGGTGCTGCATCAGCCCCACAGGGTGTCTGGGGATTGTGTGGGAATATCTTAAGCCATCCTGATGCAGTTTATAATGGTAGTGTGCAATAAAATGTGACACATTGACGCACCAAGAAGCATAATCAAAGACAGATTCTTCAGTGCTTTGGGATTTTCAAATGCATGAGAGCAATAATAGAGTGCAGGATAACATTTTTGGGAATAGGAAAGGTGACATTCCATGATCAGATTCAATTAGTGTGACATGCAGGAACAGCCTAAATTAACTTTATTCATGAGGTTGCCAGCTTTTGTCTGAAATTCCTCTATTTTACTGTTGTAATCTCTTTGAGTTGGATGGAAACATTTGTAATTAACACACTTTTTTCTCAAAACCTTTTAGGGATTTCAGGTGATTATTCAATCACCAAATTGCTGAATTCAGATTCAACTTTACAAGAGGTACCATATGCGGGGTTGGACCTTGGCACTGGTGTGTCATTACTCCTCATGTGAATACACAATGTCTTAATAACAACTGTAATACCTGTTAGAGTATGCACATATGCACTATGCTGCACAAGTAATTTGACATGTTTTCACAAATGTTTTGGTATTATTTTTGCTGTTTTTACAATGCAACCCCAGCCAGCCAACTTCACTGTGGCTACATATACCACTCTTGGAATCTCCACTTTTAATGGGGGTTGCATTTAAAATACTTTTTTAAACAATGGCCAGATTCTATAGAAAGACTGTCAACACAAAATACCTTCCATTTCCCCCCCACCCACCAACAAAATGTAATGATTTAAAGAAGGTGGTAGTAATCATTTAGTGAAAATCCCAGAACTTCTCTTGGAGTCATCAAGCATGAATTTGCCGGCGCAACAATTTGAGGGGACTTTACCTTTTTATTTTACAGAACGGCCTACTATACAAATAAAATTCAAAGACGGACTTGATATTCTGTAAAAAAGTACATCTATATTACATCTGCTTATGTGCACCTGTATATGTCTGTATGTGTTTTGATCTTCTCAAACATCTATATGACAGAACCCCCAAACCTATTTTTTCTGCATATGTACTTTAACCTCATGTAATCATAGTCCTCTGCCTCTCTGGTATCCAACCAAAGGAAATCCACTGTAGCAGGGCTGGAGTGGGGCCACTTTTCAGCCCGGGAATTTCAGGCTCAAGACCGGCCCACTTTTTCCATGGTAGTGGAAATTGGATAAATGAAGCAACAGTTCAGCTCTTACTATTCTGTAGTTTTTTTTTATTAATACCATGGTCCAACAAATAATGTAAAGGTTCAATACAACAATAATAATCCACTTAAAATGAGAAGTTAACAAAACATATTTAACTATTCCACAAGGATAGGTTGATAAATTAACAAAAGCAGAAATAAATAAATAAAACATTTGAAACGTATCCCACTCTTCAACAAAGAGGCATATTGAACTAATGTTTACAGTTCAACTCACAGTACAGTATACACTTACATTGTGAATAGCACCAACAGCATCTACAGCATCAGTAACCGCCTAAGCAGTGCACTGGTTTCAGCCACTGGATCTATAACTGTGTCGTTGCTTATAGACATGAGGATTTCCTTCTCTGTGCACATTAACATGAATTAGGCAGTAGGCCAGATTTGTTGGAGTGAGACCTCATGGGGGCCGTCATTGTCATGGTCATTATCATTTTTCTGCATGAGTATTATATAGTGGTGATTTACTCCTTTACTACACCCACTTCTGAGCAAACAATGCATATTGGTTCATAAAGTACTGTCATACACTGCTCTTTCTTACAATATATAACTTTAATTCATATTGTTTCCTCTGTTATCCTCTCTACCTGTCCCTGTAGTCATGGCCTCCTCATTGCAGAAGACGGGCTAATCATTTTCAGCAGGAGACTGTCTTATCTGCTGCTCCGAAGCTACAAAGAAAAATTAAGTCATATTACTGCATACTTCAATGTTATATATCAATATTTGCATAATATTTGCAAAGTCTATGGATCGCCATATTTTGGGTGATATAAAAAGTTAAATATTAAATATTTTAATTCAATTTAATATTTTGCTTGGGAATAGGTTGACAACGGTACAACGATATTAATCAAGGCTACAACGTTAGCCGAATAGTTACGTTGCTAATCATTAGGACTTTGTCTCTCTTTACCAGTTGCCACTTGTGTTTGTCCTCTTGAAAATAAATCGGTAAGCTTGGCACATTTGGCAGCATCCTCCTCCTCCAATGCCTTTCTTTTTTTCAACCTGGCTTTTTCAGCCCCTTCTGCCCTCTTCCTCCCGTCCATCCTCCCTGACGCGTATCGTTGCGGTCGGGCCGGCCCAGCTATTGGTAGCCGATCTGAGAAAACTTTTTGGAAAAGACAGGCTACGGACCGAACCAACTCTATTTGGGAGGGGTGAAATTCCTCGCATGGTACAACCCATGCAGAGGCTGCGGTGTCAGAATGCGGAACGTGTGTAGCCCACTTTAAGAGAAGATGGACTAACGTGACAAATGTAAAACAAATAAAATTCTCGACCGGCCCAGAAGTGAAGCGGCCCACCGGGAACTCTCCCGATTCTCTCGATTACCCACCCCGGGCCTGCACTGTAGTGACAGTAATCTCTAATCCCTGCATATCAGTTTGTCCTACAAAACCTCCTTATTGAACACCTGGAGACAAGGATGAAGCCATTCTTGAAGGGCTTACCTCTATTTCCTCTTAAATTAGTTATTTAACATATGCCACTGCATGCCCGCCATTGCATTGATCATGCAGCAAGTTCATGCATCATTAGCATCATTGCTCCCAATAGGGATTACACTTCTAACCCTCGCAGTGTCAGTGCTTTGCTCCATCAACACATGACACACACACACACACACACACACACACACACACACACAAGCAGACTTGCATCGATAAAGAATATCAACTGGGTGTAAACTCATGACCTCATGTATCTTACAAAATACGTTAGACTGAGTCCATCATATTATTATGATCTGCTTAAGTATTCTCTCTTAGCACAAAGCTGCACACTCAACATTTGAAATAGACCAGCAAGAGATTAGACCACGGAAGGTGGATGTATGAAGATGTGAAAGTAGGATTATGGATTTATTCACACTGCACACTGACAACTACTGGGATATGCTCATTATGTATGATGGATTTGATGAGGAATGTGTATTTATCTAAAAACTGCATATTTAAATTGTATAATCTAGGTGGATAGTTTTGTGAATGTGCCCATTCAGACTCTACATCAAGTCACGTTACACGCAATCAGAATTGGCTTGTTTTCCAAATGGGATTCATGATTTACGTCTGGTTTGCTCAATGTTTGCAGGGTACAATCATTCAACAGTAAAACATAAATAAAAATAAGGCAAAAAAAAGGGACAAAAGAAGACCAGTTAACTCTCAGAGAAGCAATTACAGGAAGCAATAAAGGCGTAGAAGTGCATTCAACAAAAGCAATTTTTGGTACCTCGCTCCCTTTGGCAGTTCACTTGTTCTCACTTGCACACAAAATAGAGAGAAGGGGGGGTAAGGGTTACAGTTTCTGAGGTCCCTTCCCTTTCTCACATTCTTGCCATTTCTCAACGCAATACTGCATTGTTTATTTTCTACAGTTGTGGACAGAACATTGCGAAACAAAGGGAAGGAATTTGGACTAACTAGATACTGCTGAGAGAGCACAACAGGGTCACAAAAAGGTCTGATGAACCGTGGCCTTCTTTGAAATAGAACTTAGGCTATCTTTCTGAGAAGAGGTCCAGTGGATCTGGTAATGGTATAAATATCATAAAAGAGAGGGATTGTGGCAGAATTCACTCCCTTAGTACAAGTTCAGAGAGAAGTGTATATTAGCGCAATAATAAAGAAAGACAACAATGAAGCTTACACATTTATGCGTGGGTGTGGGCTGATTATGTAATGTGTTTGCTCATCCTGTGCAGTGAAGTATACCGCCGTTAGACGTCCTGTCATCCTCGGCTCCACCCTACATTTTGGAAAATATTTAAAAATTTTGAGAATAGCCCTACTTGTTTGTGGGCCCCTTTCCCCAGTCACTAACTTACAATGAGCTGAATTTACTGCACTACTTAAAATACCACATTCCACCATGTATCTGTAGTAGCTGATTTGACTGTGTTATATTGAAACTTCATATAACCAAACCAATAGTTATATATCTATATAGATATCTTTTTACAACATTATATGATAAGCACTGCCAGACTGCGCGTCATGCTCAGAGTCTCTCCGGATAACTGGGAAGAGATTTGTTTGTAATCTGCAGTCAACAAAGAAAAACAGAATGAGTACAATCACTTCAGTTGCCCAGTATTACTGGCAAGAGACCATGCAAGGCCGTATTCCACAGTTATCTTCCGCTTCCTGGGCTCCATCATTTCCCAGGACCTCAAGTGGGAGCTGAACATCAGCTCCATCACAAAGAAGGCCCAGCAGAGGATGTTCTTCCTGAGGCAGCTGAGGAAATTCAACCTGCCAAAGAAAATGATGGTGCAATTCTACACTGCCATCGTTGAGTCCATCCTCTGCTCTTCTATCTCCGTCTGGCATGCTGCAGCCACTGCCAAGGACAAGGCCAGGCTGCAGCGCATCATCCGCTCTGCTGAGAGGGTGATTGGCTGCAATTTGCCGTCCCTCCAGGACTTGTTCGCTTCCAGGATTCTGAAGCGAGCTAGAAAGATCGTAGCTGACCCCTCACCCTGGACACAACCTGTTTGAGTCCCTTCCTTCTGGCAGGAGGTTGAGGTCCATCAGGACTAAGACCTCACGCCACACCAACAATTTTTTCCCGTTGGCAGTCGGGCTCATCAACAGAGCCCGGGTCCCCCACTGACTGATTCTGTCACCCCAGGACTATTTTTCGGACAATTTTTCACTCCACTGCACACTTCATATTTAAACACTCATGCCACTTAACATACATTTTTTAACTTAAACACACATGCCACTTTAACATACACTTACATTAACGTTATCTGTTTGTCTGAGCACTTTATCTTATACTTGATTTAAATATCCTTGCACTGTTGTTGTCGTTGACTGTTGATTGTTGTTTGTCTCGTCTAATGTATGCACCTTCCGCCTAGCAAAATTCCTCGTTTGTGTAAACATTCCTGGCAATAAACGGATTCTGATTCTGATTCAAATGGCAACAATTAGTCAATTAACAAGATTATACATTAAAACCAGCAACATTAATTTTGACGCAACAAATCTACCAGACACAATTTCTCCATTTCCTTTTTTCTGTCCCTAATTGAGAACATGACACATATCTTCATCAAATATACAGCTTTCTTAATTTTTTTTTTTTACTCTATGTTTAAAAAAATAAATACATTGTAAAGGGTTGAATTAGCAAGTACATCAAAAACAAAAGTTCCAAAGGGGGTACATATAACAGGTTAGGAACACCAGAATGCCACCAATATGAAAGTACATTGTGATCTCATGGGCTCAGGGCCCCCTTGAAGAGTGTGGAACCTGGATAAACAAAGTAATCCACCACCAATGTTAAATGCAATCCAAAAAAATTGTTGTATGTGATTATGTAAATATATAAAATTGCTTCTGCTGGGGAATTTCAAAGAGTTAACTGGCATGAAATGCATTATTAATGCACTTAATTCAAGTCCACAGTAACGTTAATAGGTTATAAGGCGATTTCTGCATAGTGATCACACTCAGTAAGGCAGGATCCTGTGACACGCTGACAAAAAAATACCCATTCTCATTTATAATCATTTAAAAAAGAACTGCTGTAAAATGAAGAATACATTGAGTTACCCTGTAATGACTCTTTGTTTTCAGGGTTTGATACATTCAGCTTGTTCTACGAGCCCGCAGTGACTTAGTTTACGCTCTGTGAGCAATTTTCTTAGGAATAAATGGTGAACCATCATGGACCGCAATATTCAGATTTCTTAATACATCCATGGCTAAATAGTATCCACGACAACAGGTTGGGGCTGCACTGAAGATTTAACGTCACTTAATCAAAGTCAAACTTTGCAGAGATACTGTTAACACATAGTGCTAGTTTATAGTAGAATAAAAGGCGATGATTTGCATAATTCAAAAGAGGAAATACATTTTGTTTTCTTTCCTGTGTTCTATCATCAACCAATTAACCAGTAACACATATACTGCTATAACTGGTCTCACAAGTGTTCTTCTGTATATTATACCTTTTGCAATTTATATATATATATATATATATATATATATATATATATATATATATATATATATATAT
This sequence comes from Taurulus bubalis, assembly GCF_910589615.1. Classification (NCBI taxonomy): domain Eukaryota; kingdom Metazoa; phylum Chordata; class Actinopteri; order Perciformes; family Cottidae; genus Taurulus; species Taurulus bubalis. The sequence continues at coordinate 11,408,992 of NC_136597.1, read as the reverse complement.
ATATATATATATATATGTAATATACTGTATTTAGTATAGGCATGCAAACCATTCGGAATTTATGAGAAAAATATCTGGGCCTCAACTAGGGCTAAACGATTAATTGATCTGTGAATTTGTTTTTATATTTTTACGTATTACTTTTTACGATATAAAAGGTGTGTAGGAGTATACCTAGGGTAGACGATATAGAAGAAAGAAATTCACCCGCACACTGTCTTCCTCACTTGAATTCAGAGACCTTTAGTGATACTTTACAAAGTAACTTGATGAAGGTCTGTGTACTGAAACTTTGTCACTAAATATCTCTGATTGCCAAGACAGTGTGCAGGAGTTATTTTTGTTCTATAATTTACTTTGACATAAAATAGAGACATGCAGTATTTTGTTGCATTTGAGAAGGTTAAACCAGCAAATGTTTGCTATTTCTGCTAGATTAATATGTTAAATGATTAGTTCATTATCTAAATTGTTGTTAATTTCATATCAATTCACTGAACAATAATTTATTTATTGTTTCAGCACTGCAACGAGTGTAATTAGGTGCCAGAAGGTAGGTGGCTGTGAATACAGAGGGATGGCAGTAAAGACACAGAATTCATTTTACATTCAGTATACCAACATCGTGGTCATTATTTATTCCACATTTTAGTGGGTAATACCAGATTGTTACCAATATAAAGTATATGTGATCAAATGTAAAACAACATAACATTGGCTATGTATTGTAAGAAAAAGGGATATGAAACTATGAAAACATTGTGGTGAGTACAGCATTATGCTTTCCACATATCCTCAGGCTGTTTTTGTGAGAGATGGATGTTTCTCTACTTGCACTTTCCCTTTGGAAATATTCATCAGAAGTGCCGGTTGCTTTCACTTCATAACCTCTCCCTCTATCTAGCTCTCCGTATCTTTCCCTCTCCCTCCCTCTCCTTCTAATGGCTTAAGTCTTCCCTGGGGGAAAGATAGCCAGGGATGATGCTTCTTTGGATGGAAAAAGAGTTGCTGAAGGTCTTTCTTGTCATGGGAACAATAAAAAAAATGATAAAGCTGGATTTTCCAGGGCTTTCTTGATGTATTTCATTTTGTCAAAGCCAGATGACTGCTTTCTGCTTGGATATGGCCATGGTCTGGTTTTGAATCATATTCACAAGCTGTCTCTCCTTGTTATCTTGTTCTTTATTGCCTCTTCTGTATTACTTCTTGCCTTGCTGAATGCCCAGATGAAAATCACAACTAAAGTCTCCTGCAGTATGTTTAGCACGTGTACTTTTTCTTTTTCTATCCTAGAAGTGCAGATATGTCTCATTGTATTATAAAAAAATAGCTTTGAAAATTACAATCTGTCACCTTTTTAAAATATATAGTTTTTTTACAACCTGCCAATATGCTACATGTTATTCCATTCTATTACTCAAGAAAATGTCAGCTAAGGGTTGCATTGCAAGTCTCACTGCAATTTAATCCCTATTAAAAATTGGGAGACATTATTTAGTGATGATTTACCCTCACCTAAAGCAAGTCTGTCATACGCATATTCCCATTTTATGATGTACCTATAGATGAGATCCTCTTGCAATTAATTACTTCCCGATGACATACTCTCAGCAAGAAAAGGTTATATTGAGCAGCTTTATGAAATAAAGGTGGGTCAGGTTTTTAATTTCAGATGGCAACCAACAGGGCAGTAATTGAGTAAGCACTTATGATAGCTGCATGCAGCAGTGATCCACAGCACCAACCGAAATCTGTGACAATCACAGCCATTGTCTTTTGCCACGACAACTGGACAATACATTGGAAATTCCCCCTATGTTCCCATAAGGGCTTTACAAGAAAAAAGAAAATCACACAAATGAGAAGAATTGAAAAGACACAGTATAGTACTTCTCAAATGCCACAAGACATGGATCAAGCATATCATGTACATTATGCATGTGCATTTGGCTATCTTTAAAGTACAAATATACCATTACATATGAGATTTACTGGAATGACATCTAATGTCAGCTTTTAATACTGATTTTTGTTCGTATTAAATTTGAAGCAATAAGGTCATTATTAATTCATGATAACACACTATTCCTCTTACATACAAAAACGGGACTTTATAAGTAATACAAAATACCCTTGCCCAAATACACTTAGAGGTGTTGATGCTGCAGCCTTATTTGGACTTAAGTACTGTTATATTACTGTATATACTATTTATTTTGTTTTTTTTCCATTTTCTGCTACTTTATACTTCTAGTACACTACGATTTTGTAATGTTAGCCCTTTTTCAGATTAAGATTATCAATACAACATATAACCAATACATTAATGACTGTGTATTTTATAGGATAATATAAGAAAACACTTTTGATGCTTAATATATATTTTGATGCTGAGCTTTCTGACACCCAACCTAAGTGGTATAACTGAAGACAGCTATGGTAACTCATGAGGTCTCTATTAAGCACCAGGACTTTTTGACACAAGAGATTTTGTAATTAAATGTTTGTCGCAGTGTGCAATTATTTTGCTTGTGCTTGTGTTTGAATAATTCACAAATACAACTGTTATTCTTGCAAGATAAGGTCACTGTTACTAATGTATTTTGTGACTAATACAAATTAAACTAAGAAAAACTGGATGAGAAATTACTATTTCTAGTAAGTTCACTGTAGTCATTATCCATTTCTCTAGCCTATTTAGAAAAGGATGCTTTGTTGGCAAGGGAATTGCAAGGGAAGTGCTGTAACTCTGGTAAGCACCACGCAAGATAAGAAGCAATGAGGGTAATAATGATTAGTCTGCTCATTTGAAATAGTGGTTACTTTTTTAGTGCATTTAGAAACCTTGAACATGTTGCTGTGTATTACACAAAGCAACACAAAAGGTTGTACTAAAACAAAATAAACGTACCTCATTTTCTGCTGTGGCAGACACTTTGTTTCACATCTGCATGCCTTCTTTATGCACGATGTGTTGAGATGTATCCATTTACACTTAAAATACATGTTGTATTCCCTTGTGTTAATTTCAGTGTATGGTCTCAAAAGGAATCCCATTTGCTCCTGATAGGACTTCAACACCAAGGAACAAAAGACAATGACAAATAGAGGACATCTGATTCAAGATGAAACATGGGCGAGTCTTATGGGAGAAGAACATTGAAAGCGGCACAGTTACAGAGCATCGCCTACAGGCCTATTTCATGTCACTGGGCAGTGCCTCCACCACCTCACCTGTTTCTCTACAAAAGAAAGGTAGCCCCCTAACCTTGCCCACACAGCCTTAATCTTCCAAATGCTGCTTGAGCATTTGCATTTCTGCACATCAGTCTCAGGGACCCGTCCTTTCATGATTAATGGTCCCAATTTATCATGGCACCATGTGGCGTGCAGGCCTTGTCCCGCCAGACAGCTTTGCTTTAGAATAATGGGCTCACTCCATCCCATCCCCTACCATGCAATGATTGTGCATCTTTGTGATCCATCTGTCAAGCCCCTCTTTCAAAACAGACAACAGGGGACAGTGCAAGTGGGAGCAATCGAGACAAGGGAGGCGTTGCTGCACGCCAGTTCCGTACAGTATGTAACAGAATGCCTCTTATTGGGGCTAGGTGTACTGGCTGATTGTAAAGCGTTTTTCTCGTCTTCCGACCACTCAAAGTGCTTTAATACTACATGTTATCATTCACCTATTCACACCATTCATACACTGATGGCAGGGGCTACCATGCAAGGGGCCCCCTGCCCATCATACCATAACTAACCATTCATACTCATTCACAATTTGAGGTTAAGTGTCTTACCCAAGGGCAATTTGCCATGGGCTAGCGGAGCCGGGAATCGAACCGCTAATCCTCTGATTGTAGGAGGACCCTGCTCGACCACTGAGCCCACAAAGAAAAACAGGATCATTTTTCCACAGATGACGCTGTCTCTTTTATTCGGTCAAACATGGAAGGAGCATGAAGCCTTGGGGACTTTATATGCTATCAATAACGTTGTCAGGGAAAGCAAAGCCACTAATGGTGACTCCAGGTTCTGATGTATGGTCACTTTTCATGCTGTGCTTGCTTTTCAAACATTCCAAACAAAATTATACAAAAGCATGTGCTTCATTGTATGCCCAAACTCACTCTCTCATGAACACAAAGGCTCTCTGAATAGCTCATATCCAACCAGCCAGCAGCATACTGCAAGGACACCATCACAGTGGTTTAAAGGTGCTTTCTCTGTTCAGGAAACAATTGTTTTCATCAATATTCTGAAAATTATTAGCTGCAATTATCTATGTCTCTCACCAAAGCAATTACATGCCACATGATCAAGCCCCTTATATGGACACGCCAGTATTCGGTGGAGTTAAGAGCTCTTCATGCTTTTAAGCAAGCCATTCATCACTGTCATATGAGCATTCTTCAGTCTTGATGGAACTTGTGTGAGTATTGTTACAGGCAGACAGGAGAACAAAAAGTATTGGTCCCTCTGGAAAAACAAAGAAACCAGGCAGAATTGTCTTTTTTTAATTGAAAACTCATTCATACCAGCAATAATTGAAGTGTCATCATAGTGCAACATTTTTCATGGCAAAGGAGCAAGTATGACCACAGTGACACGTCAAATCTATAGAGTACATTTTGGTTGCTTGATATTCCTTGCTATTGTTTTTTAAATGTCGCAGCCCTATTGCATTGTCCACTGCGATCAGCGGCGATATGTGGGAGGATTGTGTTGCTGCCTGTTGCTGACATTTCAACTGGCTGGATATTGCTTCTGCATTCCTCAAACATCACCTACTGGTCCACTGCTCATGTCAGTCTATTCCAGTCGTGAAAATGGTTCCCTCCCACTTCTCACTGACGACCATACGACATAGGGAAGGAGTGTAAATAGAAGGACGTTAAATTGCCCTGAAAGACTTCATACTTTACGGCAGGGGTCTTTTAATATATAAAGTATTTTGTAAAATCTTACATCAGGTGAGGTTAATGTGGTTATGTATATACTTCCCAATGACTTAAATTGCTTTTTTAGCTTGAGGCATACATTCCAAACAGATAACATGAATACAATCCTAAAAGACATTGCACACATGCAATGGGGGCTTGTGCCAGCTGACAGTTGAAGTGAAAAAAAAAGACAAAGTATGCATGCAGTCACGGCTGACCTTACCTGAACTGGTGTGCAATGCATGGCAGCTATATCGCAAATTATCAAGCAAGGAAATATTGAACTGAAAACTAAATTGAAATATTGTATGGGTGCGGGTTGAGTATAACCGTCACTGCGCATCTGGAAAACACATTTTCCAGCTATGCCTCATGTCTGGTGTCAAACTTGGACCATGCGTCTGAATATAGTGAACCATGAACAGGTAGGCTCATATGGCCTCCTGTCTTAGCAATTAACAATAACAGACTTAGGTGTGTTTCAAAAGAGAAATAATCGTATGTTTTTTTCTTTTTTCTTTAATGAGATAAAAGTATGGGGAGATGGGTTGTTGACAATTTCAGCTGAAATGCAGTTTGTTTTGTGACAATTTTTTAAAATACATGGATAATTGCATACAAGTATGAATGCAATTTGGAACACATGGCCAAATACCGTGCATACCTCTAAAATGTCCTTTATGGTTTGGCTTTAAAACTGTTTTTGGAAAAGTGGCAGCTCTAATGAGCATGGACTTAAGCTTGCAATCGTTGAATACGCAATGTATGCTGTTTGTTTACCAGTTTGAGCCCTATTTTGTTCTCATTCAAAATTCTGTTTATTCGGAGCCATGGGTGTTTTATGTGAGCTGGGCACACTACATGGTGAATTCCATAGTACATAAGCCATGTACAAAATAATGAACAGGGATGGTCGCAGGGATCGACTGAGTGAGCAAGGAGAAACACATAGGAATCTGTGAAGCTCACCAAGGTTTTAAAGAGGAGTCAAGACTGTTGCTGGCTCAGTGTCATATAATAGGGATTGCAATAGGGACAAATGTCGATTTAAAAGAATAATTTTTATTTATTTATAAAATATTAAAATAAATTCCATTGTATTGATTATATACCATTCCACGATTTTTGACTGATGCCTCTGTTGGAAAATATCTACTAAAGTATTCCACTCTACACACTTATAAAGCCCACCCCATAGCACAAGATACAGTACCTTCGTCAATGCTCTTTTTTCATGATAATTATGATTGGCTTGAATAATTAAGACCAGTAAACATGAACACTTGGCAAATAACTAATGAAGTGTGTTTGTTGAAAGTTACAGATTGTAACCTTAGTCCTGAAAAGCTTTCCACAATTGTCTACAGTTTTTCACATAGACATTTACACCAGCACTTCTCCTACCAATGTACACATCATCACTTCTACCGGCGATGGCGGGTACGGACGATGCGGCCCCTCTCTATCCCAATGATGTGTTGTTTACATGTCTGTCTTCGTCAGTGCGTTTGTCCATCTGTCCGTCCGTTTGTCCGGTTGTCCGTACATACAGCCGGGGGACTCTTTTTGACATCGGCAACACCTTTTCCAGGAAGTTAAACCCGGCACATGCTAAGGAGCTACACGGCCTCGGCCTACTACGACGACCCGCTTCGACAGCGACCCCCACTACTGCAGCACAGCCGCAGAGGAAGCGCCGCAGGCGGTGCGAGAGGAGGCAGAAGCGGGGGAAACGGGGGGTATCCGGGCCAGGCTAGTGGCGAATCCACACAAGCCGACTATACCGTCCATCTAACTAGCCAATGTACGCTCCTTGGACAACAAACTGGACTACATTCACCTTCTAAGAGCGACCCAGCAGACTGTGAGAGAGTGCTGTGTTTTTGTGTTCACGGAAACATGGCTCAACAGCATACCGGACTCCGCCATTCATTCAGCTCGACTTGCTAACATGCTACCGAGCAGACTAGTGATGTGTCGGTCGCGAACGAAACGGCTCTTGCGGAAAGAAGAAACAGGATCAGCCCCTCAAAGCTGAGGCACTTGGTGTTTTTCAATGTAAATCTTCAATGAAGGACAAAACTCTGGATGCTGATTTTTTTTCTTTTTGTTTTACACATTTTGATTTATATTTTGTTGTGTGATTCTGTAAGCTTCTGTATGTTGTTTCACTTTACATTTGTTAAGTATTAAAAAGCTAAAAGTTTAAAGTAGTTAAAAGTTAGTTCAGTTAATTTGTAAATAGTTAAACGTTTGTTTCTGCACTTTCAATTTTTTTTATCACTCTGTAGAGTGTATAAATAAAAGTGTATTTATATATCAAACATTTGATATAGTGCATGTTTTTTTTACATTAGTAATTCATATTGCGCATAATTTTACATTATTGTTGGTAATAAATTAATTTAAGCACCAAAAAATCTGAAGAGCCATTTGGGAGCCGAAAGAGCCGGCTCTTTTTAGTGAGCCGAGCCCAAAGAGCCGGTTCTCTAAAAAGAGCCGGAATTCCCATCACTAGAGCAGACAGAGCCCTCATTGAAGGAGGTAAGACCCGCGGGGGCGGGGTTTGTGTTTACATCAGGAATGCTTGGTGCCACTGTTCACCCTTTACGGAGTTTATGATCATGAGCATTTCTACCTACCGAGGGATTTTTCTGCCATCCTGCTTGTTGCAGTTTATATTCCTCCCAGCTGCAATAACAATGATAGAGACAAGGCACTGAGTGAACTGTATAACACCATCAGCGACCAGCAGACAGCCCATCCAGAGGGACTCCTCATCGTGGCTGGAGATTTCAACCATGCAAATCTCAATGACATCAACACATTGACTTTGCAACAAGGGGAAACAACACACTGGACCTGGTCTACACAACACTGAGAGGAGCATACAAGGCCTCTCCCCTCCCTCATCTCGGCGCTTCAGACCACATCACTGTTATGCTAACACCAGCATATAGGCCGAAGGTCAAAGTTACTAGACCGGTCCAGAAGCAGGTACGGGTGTGGCCAGAGGGTGCCTCCTCAGCACTCCAGGACTGTTTTAACACCACAGACATGTTTAAGCAGACAGCCACCTACAACCACCAGATCAGCATCCAGGAGTATTCAGACACTATTACAGCCTACATCAGCAAATGCATTGATGATGTCACGGTCACCAAGACCATCGAAGTACGGGCCAGCCAGAAACCATGGCTGACAGGGGAAGTACATAGTTTACTGAGAGCCCGAAATGCTGCTTTCAAAGCAGGTGATGAGGCTGGTCTGAGATCAGCAAGAGCCAACCTGTCCCGTGGCGTCAGACTAGCAAAGAGGGAGTACAGCAGCAGGATAACCATGCATTTCACCAACAGCAGAGACACAAGGAGCCTGTGGCAGGGCATACAGACCCTCACGGACTATAAGCCTCGACCACAGACCTGTGACAACGACATCACTCTGCTGAACAGTCTGAACAACTTCTTTGGACGGTTTGAAGCTGACAACAGCACCCCTGCACAGAAGACACCACCCCCTCCAGATGACTAGGTGTTGTCCCTGTCTCCGGCCAGCATGAGGAGATCCCTCTCCAGGATCAATGCTTGGAAAGCTGCAGGACCGGACAAAATTCCTGGCCGTGTGCTTAGAGACTGTGCAGAGGAGCTCACAGACATCTTCAACATCTCCCTGAGCCAAGCTGTTGTCCCCATCTGCTTCAAGAATACCACCATCATCCTTGTTCCAAAGAAGGCGTCTCCATCCTGCTTCAACGACTACCGCCCTGTGGCACTGACTCCGATCATTATGAAGTGCTTCGAGCGGTTAGTCATGGAGCACATCAAATCCATCCTCCCTCCCTCTCTGGACGCCTACCAGTTTGCATATCGGGCGAACCAGTCCTCTCACCTGGAGACTAAGGACTCTTACGTGAGGATGCTGTTCTTCGGAGAGCCTCCACCCAGCACCCTCACTGAGAACCTCTCCTGGAGCAGCAACATCACAGCACTGGCCAGAAAAGCTCAGCAGCGCCTCTACTTCCTCCGCAGACTGAAAAGAGCCTGAACACCGGTGCCCATCATGCACACCTTATACCGGGGAACCACCGAGAGCATCCTGACCAGCTGCATCACTGCGTGGTACGGCGGCTGCACCGTATCCTGCTGGAAGACCCTGCAGCGTATAGTGCGAGCAGCTGAGAGGATCATCGGTGCCCCCCTCCCCTCCCTCCAGGACATTTATAACACACGCCTGGCCTGCAAAGCACTCAGCATTGCGGGCGACTCCACCCATCCCAACCACCGCTTCTTCGACCTTCTGCAGCTTCATCCACCAAGCCATCAGGATGCTGAACTCCCTCCTAGACCCCCCCCCCCCCCTCCTCTTCTTTCTCTGCCCTCTGCCCCCACAAACTCTGGACAATGCCCCCCCATGCACAAAGCCAAATGGCACCAGTCACTTTCACAGACTCTTACATTTTTTTAATTATTTTTATATATATTTATTTATTTGTATCTTGTATTTGTGTTTCGTGTTTAAATGCTTTTTGCACTGGGGATAAGAGGGAAACGTAATTTCAATTTTCTGTATGTCTTGCACATATGGTATTTTTGATAAATAAAGTTGACTTGACTTGATCATTGTACTCAAGCCAACATCTATACGGCTACAGCTTGGTTGCCCTATTAGTGTTCCGCCTGCGCTCATAGATATATGGTGACAGTACGCATTATTCTAATACCATTGTTTTCTTCTAACAGACACTGTAATGATACAAACACAATCCATGGCTGTAGCATAAAACAATTAAACAATTAGTCACAAGTTGTGCAACACAATACTACAGATGTTGCTGTTTACTTTTTGACATAACAAATGGTCTATTGTGTGCCTCTGTAGATTACTTTATATTACCACTACCACTCCTACTATACTGTGCTCTGTAAGACTACATCCTTTGATATCAATTTAGAAAACCTGAATGAACATAATTAGTTACCATAGCAGTGTGTAAAAAACGTAAGAACAATAATGTAGGCAGATGCTGTTGTGCTGAAAAATATTTGGAGTTGCATTCTGTTATCACATGATTGTGTAAAATTTTAAGACAACATTTGGTATTGAGCAGGCACTACCATTTACTCAGTACCTTGCCCTTTTGTATGCATTTAAAAGGGAAAAAGTGACAATGATTCAAAACAAATGATAGCAATTTATTGAATAATTATAAAGACACCCTGTATCTAATTAAAAAAACAACGATTGAGGATTATATCCCATATTTATGGAAGCCCGTTTCTGCGACACAAAAAAAAGATGAAAAAAAAGAGATAATAATGTCGAAATTATGAGATAAAAAGTCATAATTATGAGATAAAAAGTCATAATAATGAGATAAAAAGTCATAATAATGAGATAAAAAGTCGAAATTATGAGATAGTAAGTGCGCATGCGCTTCAGTGACGTTGGCTTTTCTCCTTCCTGTTATCTGCGCTGCCTTCACAAGTCCCTTTCATCCCCTCGCCGGTCTAACCATGCAAACGATATGCAAGCATCACTGTTCACGTTTTAGCTCAACAAATAATAGCATTGCTATTAATGTAGCTGTTGCATGTGTTTCTCAAAGAGGCTACCGGTACGACAGTCCTTTAATCAAGATGTGTCATCACAGCCGTGGTGTCCTACTACCTGGTGTTAAGGACACCACCAGGTAGTAGGACACCACGGCTGTGATGACAACGTCACTGAAGCGCATGCGCACTTACTATCTCATAATTTCGACTTTTTATCTCATAATTTCAACTTTTTATCTCATAATTTCGACTTTATTATCTCATAATTATGACTTTTTATCTCATTACTATGACCTTTTATCTCATAATTTCGACTTTATTATCTCATTGAGATTTTTTTTTTCCATCTCTTTTTTTGTGTGTTTTTTGTGGGTTTTTTTTATCTGCTCAACTTTGCAAGATAACTTTGTCTCAAGAATGATGGCAAGATCTTCAATGGGGCTGTCAGCATTGAGGGAACTGTTGAGGAACCATGACGCTTGCCACAATTTCATTAGACAGTGCAGAGCTGAGCCTTTGACCATGCTTCTGTGATTGTTGGAGCAATGTTTGGCTGTGTTTTCTGTTAGTAGGAAACGGTGTGCTCTTTCGGTCCTGTGGAACGGTTTCCCTGAGTTGTCGGCTTATGTTTTCCAAACTCTTTTTGCAGCACCTCAGTGGAAGGGTTAAGCAGTTTAGACAGGTTGGAGCGTTTGCATTTTTACACCTTAATCGTCAGGTGGTTTATTTATGATGCATCTATCAACCTCTGTTATCACTCAATGCCTGGGTCAGTATCACAACACCTGCCATCAGCCTTCGTTTTCTGACGTGACTGCTGCCATGTTAACCGGGCAGGACAGGCGAGGACGACAGAGTGTTTCATCCTCACATTACTCTATTTGGGATGGCAGAGAATTAGGTGAAAAATAGGTACAGGTCAAATAGTCATACAATTCTATTTCCACAGAAAAAGAATAGGCTTGGTATCACGGATGGAAAGAAAGCTTCCCAGCCTTTAAGCAAACCGTTACCACTTGGCCTTGAGGTCTTTCCTGCAGACAGCAGGATTGTCACTATCACTCTCTCTGGCTCTGTCTGGAGTACTAAAGACAATTGTACAGGTACGGCAAGCAGTGGATGATCCCGACAACACCAACAGAAAGTTGATTTACTCTCCATAGAAGGACTCCCAAATGTCTGTTCCTTCATAACTGACAGCAAGAATGGAGGAGGAGGTGATGGCGGAAGAATAGTGTGGGTATTTGTGAAGTGTAAATATACTCTGCAGTATTCCACTCTTCTAGATGGCATAGATCCTTGCAATCTTTTTTGGTCAATATAAGGGCTGTCAGTTCAGCACTCCAACAACCTTTAGCTACTTTAATTAATGACTTGAATAAGGCTCCTTTTTACAAGTTTTACAACTTAAAGGAATTCAGTGAAACACTTCATGGTTCTTGCACAGCAGGATTATTTGTTTTTAGAACGATATATAGGATGACCAGAAAATAGCTTTTGACTTTGATTATGACTGACACTCTTAAGAAAAAAAGACTACGGATACATACAATTAATGAATTGGATGCTCTCAAGGTGATGAATCATAGCGTGACAGATTCATACTGCATGTCTCTATGTTCACAGTCACTGTATTCTTTGTTTTGTTGTGTAAAAATTACATTTCATCAAGTGTGTCTACAGGCCAAGCATTAGATGTATTGGTATCAATCTTTGCATTCCAATACATCTAATGAGCCCATATTTGCATTGTGTAAACCTATTATGAAATAAGGAGCTAAAACAAACCACCTTAAAACTAGTAACGACAAATTAGCTGTTTCTATTTTTTTATTTAGTTTGTGTGTTTGTGATGATGTAACACAACGGCCGTCATCGGCTTAGTAGTGAAACCCTTTGGATTCCCTGGAGTGGGCCAGAATCTCAATTAAGTGTGGAAATGGGTGCAGATCAGAGCTTCATTAGTCAAGGCTTTAGCAGCTATGCACTGCACCCCCCTTTTGCATCTTTGTCTCCAAAAAAAGTTTATTCCAGAAACATCTGAGGATGCAAGAACTTTGTTTCTTTAAATCGCCGTCTGTAATCCTAACTCCTTGCCTCATCCTGCTGTACTGTACATGTTTGACATACATGTTACAAAGTATACTTTAACACACTGAGAGTATCTTATTATGTTTGATGTATAATTGTTATGACTGGTCCCTGTTTTTTCAAAATTATCAATCACAGAATTTTAGAGGAAATAGTGTAAAATATAGCATTTTAATTACCTGAAGACTTCCTCTAGTGTTCTAAATAAAACATTACCTGCTGTGTAGTATGACTGAATGATGCTATTACAAAAATAAGTCCCAGGAATGATAAGTAGGAGTAATTTTTCAAAAAATACATATTTTTTGCAAAATAACAAATGTACTTCAAGTTGTACTGCAAAAAGGAAGCGCCGTTTTCTACCACACAGAAGCCAAAAGTAAGAAATATTAAGCTTCTTATTCTTCGTGATAATTTTGCATATTCTTGCGCTTGAAAGGGGGCTTAAAGAGGAGGCAGAGGCCATTTTATTTTTTATTTTAGTCCAACTCCAACTGCCTGCAAACAGCCAATGCGCGCGCGCACGCACGCACACACACACACACACACACACACACACACACACACACACACACACGTGTTTTCATGACTTTATTTCCTTGAGACTTACCCTCACCCTAAACATAATTTCTATCAGCCTAATACTAACCCTCACCTTAAACCAAATCCTCACCCCTTAAATGTAATAATTAACGTTATGGGGATGTGCAGTCTCTCTCTCTCTCTCTCTCGTTCTCTCTCTCTCCCTTCCTTTTGTGGTTTCAAGGTAGTAATGATGCTCTCTCTCTCTCTCTCTCGTTCTCTCTCTCTCCCTTCCTTTTGTGGTTTCAAGGTAGTAATGATGCTCTCTCTCTCTCTCGCTCTCTCTCTCTCTCTCTTCCTTTTGTGGTTTCAAGGTAGTAATGATGCTCTCTCTCGCTCTCTCTCTCTCTCTCTCTCAATTCAATTCAATTTTTCAATTGGCTTTATTGGCATGAATGTTGGAACAACAATATTGCCAAAGCAAGTACAAACACAAAAATATACAACTCTCATGGACAATAATAATAACAATAAGATTGAAAGAGTGTGTGTGTGTGTGTGTGTGCATGTGTGTGCGTATGTGTGTGTGCATATGTGTGTGCATGTGTGTGTGTGCGTGCGTGTGTGTGTGTGTGTGTGTGCATGTGTGTGCGTATGTGTGTGTGCATATGTGTGTGCATGTGTGTGTGTGTGTGCGTGCGTGTGTGCGTGCGTGTGTGTGTGTGTCACTGACTGTCCCTCAGGTTGTGACACAACAGGACATAAGCAGCAACAAGCTGTGCTGTGTTTCCTTCTCCCAGGAGGATTCTTAGTTGAGGAGATTCTCCCAGCTCTCTGAAGCCAGAGATCTGGGAGCTGAGCCGGTCCAACCACGTTTGTCTTCTTTCAGTATATTTATCACACTTTAGGAGGAAGTGCATCTCTGTCTCAACCTCACCTGTTGAACAGTGACTACATATTCCAGATAACATTCTAATCTACTTTGATTTGCAGTTTCTTTTTTCCAATGTTCCAAATATGTTTCTTTGCTTTTCTTTATAATTGCGTTGACTCTAACTGGGGTCTGGAGAGCAGTGTTGGTGTGAGACTGGTTCTGCTGTGTGGAAGTTAGTCTCAGCACCAGCTGCCTCAGGAGACTCTTTTCTGGGTTCAGCTCTTGGCTTCGGAGGGCTTTAACATGGAGGGTGTCTTGTGAGTTTGTTTTAAGGTGATTCCAAAAATTGAGTGCTCGTTTGTGGATGTTTATTATAAGGGGATATCTGCCTTAGTCTGCCCTACATGCATTTGTTGGTGTCTTTCTTTGAACGTTGAGGATCATTCTGCAGAACTCTGCATGTAGGGCTTCTGTGGGGTGTTTGTCCCTTTTAGTGTAGCTATGGTGACTGAGTGGACCCCAAACTTCACTACCATACAGCGCAATGGGCTGGATTACACTATCAAAAATCTTACACCAGATTTTAATTGGAATTTAGATATTATAAAATTTTCTTTTAATTGCATAGAGGGCTCTTCTGGCCTTTTCTTTTAGTGCATTCACTGCCAGGCTGAAACTCCCTGAGTCTGTGATAGTCAGACCCAGGTAAGTATAGCTCATTGTGTGTGTTATGGGTGTGTTTCCTAAAGTAAAATGGTGTTTGCTTTCCTGACATGTGGGCTTTTTTTGGAAGATCATAATGTGAGTCTTCTTTAGGTTTTCTGCCAGGGCCCAGTTCTGACAGTAGTCCTCCAGCAGGTCTAGCTGCTGTTGGAGTCCCTGCTTTGTTGGGGACAATAGCACCAGGTCGTCTGCATAGAACATAGACTTCACCTCTCTGTCGAGGAGCCAGAGGCCTGGGGCGGCACTCTGGTCCAGTTGCACTGCCAGATCATTGACGTAGATGTTGAAGAGTGTTGGACTCAGATTGCAGCCCTGACGAACACCTCTTCTCTGGCTGAAGAAGTCAGTGTGTCTTTCTCCTATTTTTACAGCACACTTATTATTCAAATATATAGATTTTATAATGTCATAGACTTTTCCTCCAATGCCAGATTGTAGAAGTCTGTAATATAGTCCTTTATGCCAAATTGAATCGAATGCTTTCTTAAAATCAATAAAACAAGCAAATATTTGTCCATTGGTTTGGTGTACATGCTTCTGGATGAGCGTGTGAAGGGTATAAACATGATCGGTGGTACGGTGTTTTGGAAGAAAGCCAATTTGAGTTTTACTCAGGATTTTGTGTTGGTCCAGATAATCTAAGATTCTATTATTTATAATACTGCCAAATAATTTCCCTAGGCAGCTAGGTCTAATTTATCTCCACTTTTATAGATTGGAGAAATCAGCCCCTCACACCAGATGTCAGGAAAGCAGCCTGAACCCAGAACTGTGTTAAACAGCTTGAGGACAGCGCCCTGCATTGCAGGAGTGATGTTTTTAAGCATTTCATTGTTGATGCTGTCGGGACCACAAGCTTTTTTAGTTTTGATACATTTAATTTTTTCCATCAATTCTTCCAACGTGATTTGGAAATCAAGCGGGCTCTGATTGTTTTTAATTGTTAATTCTAGTGTTTCCAGTTTTTCTTGAATACTTTTGTGGTTTGAATTAATTTCATTTGGTTGAATGTCTTTATAAAGATTTTCACAGTGTGGTTTCCAAATGTCACCATCTTGAATTGGTAATGCCTGTGGTTTTGTTGTGTTTAATGTATTTAACATTTCCCAGAATTGGTTTTGATTTATAGAGCTTTCAATTTCCTCCAATCTTTCATTTGTATAATTTTGTTTTTTGCTCCTAATTGTGTATTTATATCTTTTGAGAGTTTTGCTAAAGCTAATTCGTAAGTCTTGATTGTTTGGTTGGTGATGTTTTAAGCTTGATATTTTTCGCAGATCTTTTCTGATACTTTTACAATCATTGTCAAACCATTTTTAATTATTTGGCTTTTTCTTGTACTGTCTCTTCCTTTTGACGAGGTTGGCTTTGATAGCTGCCTCGTGAAAGAGTGCATTGACGTCAGCGGTGGCCATAATGACACCAGCCTTGGTCGTGGCGTACTGATTTCCTCTGAATTTCAAAATTTGACTAATTAGCTCAGGGGAATTTAGCGCCATAAGGAATTTGTCCCCACTGTTCTGAGTCCATCTGTATGTCGGGTTGAGTTTGTACAGCTTACTGGACTCCTTTTCGCGGGGTTTGAGTTGATTGGAGGTTTTAAAATAGATGTTTATTTGGTTGTGGTCTGAGAGTGGGGATTGCAGCCTGACAGTGAACGCATTGATAGTGGAGGGGTCCATGTCAGGGAGAGCATAGTCGACTACACTACAGACAAGAGCTGAGGAGTATGTGAATCTCCCTAAAGAGTCCCCTCTGAACCTACCATTCACTATGTACAGGCCTAAGGCCCGACAGAGGTGCACTACCTCCTTGCCACTCTGATTTATTTTACAGTCCAGGTTGTTCCGGTTGATGACGGTTGGTGTGATGTGGAGGGGGGCTTGACCAAACACATGGCTGTTGCCCTGTTGATCTAGGAAGTCAGGCTCACACCCAGTCCTTGCATTCAGGTCTCCACACAGCAGCACAGTTCCCTGGGCCTGGAAGTAGCTGATCTCTGTGTGGAGAGTATCAAAGATGTCCTCCTTATAGTAAGGAGACTCTGCTGGAGGGATGTAGGCAGCACAGAGATATATGTATATGTCAGCCAATCCAATATTTTTATCAAGTTTTAGCCAAATGTGTGACTTCCCTTGTTTCACCGGTGAAACGTGATTGGTCTGCTCTCCTCAATACCAGACCACGATCCCCCCAGAAGTTCTGCCCTTTCGTAGTGTTTTGGCCTTTATAGAGTGTACCATGACTTCATGATACCCTGAGGGACAGTGAGTGGGCGTGTCATTCTGACACCATGTTTCTGTTAATTCAAGAATATCAATATTTTCAATACATTTTTGGAATTCAGGGTTCGTGCTCTTCAGCCCAAAGGTTGAGGAGTAGAGGCCCTGAATGTTCCAGCAGCTTATTAGAAAAGAACGCATTTAAATTGATCAAAAGAAGACAAAACAAAGAAAAACATGAACCTATTTGGTGTGACAATTATGAAGACTACGTTTCCATAAATAAAGAGTATTACATTTCATTTATATAAGATCTAATCAAATCAAGTGGGTGCAGCTACAGTGGGACAATAATAATAATAACATTTCATCAGAATGATCATCTATTGCTGATGTGTATTTAACATGAGGCGATTACACAGCATGTGCAGCATCTCTCTGATGTCTCCCAGCTCTGAAGGAGCAGAGTGAGGGGCCGTGGTAACTCATCCACTCATGAGGTCTGGGGCTAGGGGCTGCTCTGTAGGTGCCCTGCTGATGGGGTCTGGGGCCAGGGGCTGCTCTGTAGCTGCTCTGCTCATGAGGTCTGGGGCCAGGGGCTGCTCCGTAGCTGCTCTGCTCATGAGGTCTGGGGCCAGCGGCTGCTCCGTAGCTGCTCTGCTGATCCTGTGGAGGTGGTCTGGGTCCATGGGCTGCTCCGTAGCTGCTCTGCTGATCCTGTGGAGACGATCTGGGGCCACGGGCTGCTCCGTAGCTGCTCTGCTGATCCTGTGGAGACGGTCTGGGGCCAGGAGCTGCTCCGTAGCTGCTCTGCTGATCCTGTGGAGGTGGTCTGGGTCCATGGGCTGCTCCGTAGCTGCTCTGCTGATCCGGTGGAGGTGGTCTGGGGCCAGGGGTTGCTCCGTAGCTGCTCTGCTGATCCTGTGGAGACGGTCTGGGTCCTGTGGTGGGGGTCCTCCCCTGCCTGTCCTTCACAGTGGTGGGGTGATGGTTGTGCACAGAGGGGCGCTGAGCAGTGAAGGCCCTGGCTGAGCGGCTGTGTCTCCTCTCTGGTTGAGGGCTGAACCTGGGTTGGTGGTGGCTAGGAGGTCTGGGCCAGTCTCTAAAGTTCCTAGTAGAGGAGGGGATGAAAGGACTGCGTCCCAGAGCCATGTCTTTTAGGGTCTTTGCAAATATTCTCACTGCTTCTTTGTGTAGATGGAGTTCATCATAGAGGTTCCAGGTGCCGATGGTCGGGTGGTGGGCAAGGTTCACATTAGGAAGGGCAGCACATCCTCTTCTGATCTCCATATTAATGTCATGGATGACATGAGGCGACGTGTCTGTTCTGGGCAGCAGGGTGGAGATGACGATGCGAGTGTTGGGGAACTCCTCACTGGCCTGTTTCGCCATCTTCCTCACTGCCTCAGCAGTGTTCTTTTACAGGGCGTGCAGGTCATTTGTGCCCGTGTGGATCACCAGGTATTGACGGTTGTAAAGGGTCTCCTTCTTTAACAGCTTCATGGCCTGTCCTGTGGTGCTGCAGCGTTTAAATAGCACTCTCTGACCAGGAAAAAGCCGTTCTGTCTCAATATATCTTCCATTTGAGTCCGTCAGCAGGACTACCTTTGGGCCTTGCTCCTCAGGCTGGTTGGAGGGAAGCTGAGCTGGACAGAGTTGGCTACTGGCTGCTGGCTGTGTGGATGGAACGTGAGGTGTCTGAGTGTTGCACAGCTGGGTGAGCTCTTTGAATTCAGTGAATTCCATTTCCAGTAGGGCCAGACTCTCCTTTAGTCTATTGGAGTAGTTGGTAGGTGTGGGAGGTGCAGAGATGGCCAAGGTGTTGTGTGTTTTTGCTGGGCTCTCATCATCTTCACTGTGAGATGGGGCGCTGATCCTCTTGGTGTCTACCTCAGCTCTCAGTAGGGGAAACACTTCTTCAAAGGACTCCAGGTCGGCTACACTTCCTTGGACCATGACCTTTCCTTTGGTGTAGTATGTGATGGTGAGCAGAGGGTCATCCTTGTCAAGGTGCTCATCTTTACAGACCTTTAATCTGCCCCCTGAGCCGATGCCCTCACTGGATACATATGGATAATGTTTGCACAGAATCTCCTTCCAGATGTAAATGGACTCGGTGAAGAAAATGAGGTTGTTCTTCTTTCTTTCTCCATTTTGTTGGATGTAGTCCGTAAAGAGGACCTCTGGGTTTTCTTTCAGAGTGTTGTCCTTGTGTTTCTGCTTTGACCTTTTTACATCGAGCAGGGTATTGAACCTCCCTGCTCTCGGCTCTGCTCTCTGTGTTGGGCTCAGCTGGTGGAGTCTCGGTTTCCATGGTAACTACTCTGTTACTTCAAGAGAAGCTATGCTACTATGTTAGCTGTTTTAGCTTTTCTAGCTCAACAATATGAACTAATAACGAACAAATATATATATATACATACATATATATATTAACAAAAGGATTCTCTATAAAGTATTCACATGATGTTAGTTGCTGTCCCTCTTCTGCTAGCTTGTTTTACAGCTGTTTAGCCTTTGGAATGGCAGTTGACAGCAGCAGTTAGAGGCAGTTGGTTGTCTTGTAATCAGATAATGTATCCCAAAATGTGATTTCCTTTCCAAGTTGTTTCAAGTTTTTCTTATTAGAGGGTTACCTCACCTTTATATTGTTTTCCTCAAGATTTGTGGAGGGTAATTTTTCACGGTGTCCCACTTTTTTCAGGTCCAACACAAAAACAGCATTAGAAGGCACAGCATCCTTTAGCCATGTCCTTCACTGTGTGTGTTTCATATTTTAGCATAAATAATACTGTCAGGAAAAGAGTCTTTATTTCATTATCTTTATTTTGCTTCTTAATTTAATGTTAGTGCATAATACAGTAGTTGCTTCAATTACCCAAATGACAGTGACCAGGACTGGCCAGGCATCCATGCTCACCTAGGAACCACTAGTCTGATTTGTCTAGGTCTTATCCTTTCTACTCAAGGTCTAACATTAAGCAATCGTCTCTGCCTCAACCATCTATGTAGAGTGGAGTCCCATTGATTTGACTCACAGAAACCCTATGGCATTATTTATGTTACAATCAACAACAGGGAGTGATAGGACAAATTGTAGGCGAAAAAGAAGAGGCTAAATAAAGGTCACCAGGGAGCGTTCAGTTATATGGCAACACTTAACCCCCCAAAACGATATTTTAGACTGCAATTTTTTATGAGATTGTAATACAACAGCAGGCTATCAAATACACAACTGCAGACTGGGCATTAGAAGACCAAACAATCATCCCACAGTTGAACTAGGAAGGCTATCCTTTTTTATCTTATGTTGACATTCTTATGTATAGCCATATTCTGTCATTTCAGTTAGCCTCTGAATACATAGTTATATACAGTAGTCCCAGTTAATTAATCGCGACATATTGCCACTTCCACGAAACGAAGATTGTGGGGAGAAACAATGAAACGAAAGAATAAATCCAACCAGGATTATGACATTGTTCACACAAATTCGCTAAATTGCTTTAGGCAGTTTATGAGAGAGCCAATTTGGCCTAAATAGGTATCCAACAGAGAATTCACAATTGCCATTGTCTGTTTCAACAATCAGTTTGGAATTAGTTTTAGCAGTTGGGTGTCACAGCTGACGTCAGTAATGTATATAGTATGGTTCGCTCCATTCCTCTGTTGTTCAAGTTCGCCATAGAATCTTTTTAGAACCAAAAGTAGAACGAGATCAGAAGAGACTTTTTTTTCGGTTTGAGTCGTCGTAGGAATCCCAAATTAATTCCAATACTTGTGTTTATTGTATGTATTTGTTGAGCAAAGTCTTGGGGAAAAAATGTATATCTGCAAAAAAAAAAAAATTAAAAAGATATTTTGATCAAACCTTTGAACATCCAGCACGATATGAGCAAGATTTCCCAAAAATGCTTCCTTGAGCGGTCACCGAGTTTTTCAAACTGTATTATGGTGCCATAACAACAGCCCACATACTAATAAGACTAATAAGACTAATAAGCTTTTTGGAAAGATTAGGACCTAAATAATTGGAATATGCAACCCAAATCATAGTAGAACACAGCATGTGGGTTTTGTAGCAGTTTAAATGAAGTTAAACAACGATGTGGTCCTGGAGATAATATGTTGTTGTTTTTTGTCTGATAATTGGCGCAGGGGGATTTTCGCACCCTGTTTTTAAAGGGTTAACAGCTGGGCGTTAATAGCAGGCCCTGACAGCCCGCCACCAATATATATATATATATATATATATATATATATATATATATATATATATATATATATATATATATATATATCGTCCTGAATAAGTGTGAACTGGTGATACTGGTGGGCGTTCCTGGTTAATCGGTGGGAAATTGGCCCCAATCCAGATGTAGACCCTACATGCAGTATATTTTAATAATCATGCTTGCTCCTGATACTGCGGGCCATACAGGATGTCTCTCTCTCAAGCACAGGAGAGGTGACATAAGCATATTCAAGCTACTAAGGCCCTCATGCACTTGCTTTTTTTGTATTTACTGCTTGTGTTGTAGTGAATCTTATCTCACTTCAGCTCCGAGGTTGACCACCCTAATGCAATTTAACATCCCATTGGTGGCTCCAGAGTATACTTGTTATCACATAATAGGTCTTAGTGTTAAAACACCAGTAGTGTTAAATAGTTGTTGTCTATTGTGGGTATGTATTAATGAATAATGCAATATTGTACATTACATGATTCACAACAGGGGTATCTACTTGTGCACTATTTGATCCCAAAGGAAAACAGTCCATTTTGAAGTTATTGTGGTTTAGAAAATGTGTTGTTGGTTTTCATCCCCAAAATTGAAATGTTCAGAACTATAAAACAGTAATTCATGAAACTAAATATATTTTAGCCTTATTGTTTTCTGTTTGGTTCTTCAAAAGAACACTTTTATGATGTTAATCTTGTCATACTTAGATATCAGCATGCTTTTCTAGGGTTGACCTGCAAAACACTGCCAGCCAAATGCATTTGAACATCAATGAAGGTGACCCCTGAACAGCAGGGGTTGTAATGGCAATGCTTTAAAAGCTGTTTAACTGAAAATCAAATGATTCTGCTTTATTCTCACAGAGTTCTTCTGTCTGAGATACAGTTGTGGGTAATGTTGGATTAATTATGTGTTTTGCATTTGATTTCCCATAAAATAAGGTTCTGTCAGAGCCAAGGCAACGTGAAGGCTGAAGACTGTTTAGACTAACGGCAGGGAAAAAAAAAAAAAAAAAAAAAAAAAATCACTGGCCATGATTTGAATTGCTAATGAGAAAGACCTTTATAGGACCTTCACTGGAATCTGAAATTCATAATCAAATGCAATTATATCTGTTATAACAGCATTTCAATAGCTTACATCTTTGATGTTTTTTGGTATTATTGGTATAATTTCACAGTGTACTGTTTATGACTCTTTTGTAAATGCTAATGTTTGCGTCCTCTGCCCTGTTCACAACAATAATCCTCTAATAGTGCGTTCATTGTATGTATGGGGGGGAAAAAATGGATGCGAGTGGCGTCACACTCTATCCGTCTATCCGTCACTATTTATAGCCCAAACAATTAAGCTGAGAAGACCTTCATTAGCCTGCTGCTATTCAGCAGGACCCTGAGTCGCCTTGCCAGCCAGCCAAACAGGTGTTCTTTAATAATCACTGCTGAATTGCCAGCAACACTGGTTTGCGATTTTCCCTCCATATGTTTCAAGCTGTTGGCAGTCCTCTGCTGAGAAATGAATGACTTTCTAAGCCTCATTACAATATCTTACAGTACACAGGTGGCTGTTGGTTGACAGTCTGACCCTCATATGACAAACTGGCAATGCTTGTGACATTCAGCCACTGTATCAACATAACATATATCACAGTATGTATTTACTTCACAAGTTTTTACTATGTCAACAGCATTATACTATTAAGTTATTGTCATCCCTGTACTCCTACTGCAACATCTATCTTTTATTTTTAGAAAATTGCCTGTGTTTGCTTTCCCTTGGAGGATGAGAGTACAGTATTGTATATAAGGATGTTACTGCTGTGCTGAAATGCTGAGGTAAGGGATACCTATTTTGCCAAATTCAGAATGAAGCAAATTAATTACAACTAAACGTATATGGCCTTATTTAACAGATGAGAGAATGGGCTATATTTCGCGACAGTAACTGTGCCAAAAGCCAGGAGGTGAGAGGCTGCCAGAGGTTTTGTAAATACTGCGGTGGCATGCCATCATTCGGTCTCATTAAGCTCCAGTTAATTTGTTATCGCACAGAGCATAGATAAAACACTATCACTCTGGGTTGTATATTGAGGGCTTGTTTTTGGTCTGGTAATCTTCATTTTCCACCCGACCATGAATGCACATGCATGCATTGTGATAAATATATGAAAGCCCTAAAAGGCAAAATGTACATGTAAAAATTTAAAGTATTTTATTTGTTGTATAAAAAAAAGACACAAATGGATTCAAACTATTTCACAAACGCTTGTCTTACAGGTACCGACTGGAACCAAATAGACAGGACAACTAAACAAGACAGGGCAACTCATATTAGCAACTCAACTTAGCAACTTAGCCTTTGCTCAGCAGAAATTAAATGTATTCAACATATGCAAAACCAAAGAATTGGACATCACGTGTACATTGTTATACTGTATCACATGTGAAAAATTCCTCCAAATAACAATAATGCAATGACGCACTTAGTCTGACTTACAAGAACTTTTGGCTCAGTTAACCAACATAAAATAATAGCTACATTTGCTACACTTCTACTTTGACTCAGGTCAATGAAGAAAAAAAAACTAGCTTACTGCTAATATAAGGCCGTAAATCACTCTCTTGTCGTAAAGCCTGGCTAAAGCAAAGTAAAGCGCCACCCTGCCCCCTGCTGACTACAGGCTGGAATGTATATAACAGACGTAGTGAAGGCATGTCAGTCATTTATAAAACTAGAATGTACAAGTATGCTGACTGTAAAAACATGTTGGTTGCACATGAAAACAAAAAAACAATAAAAAATACATTAACACACATGTGACAACACATTCGTTGGTGGATGTCACACTTGGAAATGCATGAATCCCAAAACATCATTTGTGAATTATACTGTAAGACACGAGTGAAGCAATTATTGGATTTCTCAAAATCAACACATCTGCATTAATGTAAAAAGAAATTGGGGGATTTTAATCACCTGGGTGTTATTCCCATAATTGTAGCCATTCTCTGGGTTTAATTAACTTTGTACTTCCCACATACGTTGTAAATATTCAGGGAAAGCAAGGATCTTGACTCAGCTCCTTTCCCATTACAAAACTGTCTGCTGCTTTTAAAGAGGATGAGAGGAGTTAATGTGATTGGACACTACGAAAGCCTGACCCAACTCCATCTGCTGATAATGTATTCCTCCCACTAACAATGCATTCATCCTGCTTCAGCCCCTGTTTTCCAGATTGTACTCGCTGCCAGGATTGTGCTTAACTCTGGTTACTAAAATGAGATGGCCACATGCACTTGCATGTTTACTCTTGCCAATGGAACATAAATATAATAATGAACTCACTCAGAGTCAAATATTTCATAAACAACAATACTCTGATGAAGGCTCTGTGGCAATACGCATATGCGCATCTCTATTGTGATGTGAGCTAAATAAACAAGTGTAATGTGAGCATTGCGTCCTCCTTGACTTGCAACCTTTTACATTTTTTTGGGGAATATGTTCATTGGATTTGTGTTTTGCACTCCTCAGAGAATTCCATTGTTGAGGCACAACCTGCTTTTCCAATACAATTTAATAAACAATACAGTAGCACTTTATAATAACTACACACTTTTTAACATTAGTAAAGCATGAATAAACACTGAATTCATCATTTATAAAGCATTATTCCAACATGAATACTCATCTTCTCAACAGAAAAGGGAAATAAACACAACACATAGTGATAAAGAACATTAATATGGTGGTGCTGGGGGGCCATGCCCGTCAGCGGCACGAGTGTTCCATAGTTTGTTGGCACATAGCTACATATTATCAGGGCTCTCAAGTGTCACGCATTGAGCGTGACTGTCACGCATTTCGGTCTTAAGTCACGCCCTCCCGCCACACATTGTATTTCTCACGCTGAAAAAAAACTCTAGGCTATTCAATGTGCCGCAGCGCACAAACATGACCTGGTCGCGCTGCCCTCACCATGGAGGAATCAAGCACGTCTCCCTCAATCCCCTGGATTTATGCTGTGAGGTGCCACTCATCAGCCAATCAAAAAAAAGACATGGGCTACACGAATAGCCAATCAGAAAAACGTATCTCTTGTATCTGGGTGAAATGTAATCCAGCAACCTATGAAAATAAAGCTAATAATAATATGGGGGGGTGGGGGGCTGGTCTGTGGGCATACGGCATGGGCGGAGGCGCGGCCGAGGGGGGGATAAGAGGATATGTCACTCTTACCTGTCTTAAAAACTTGAGAGCCCTGTATTATTGATTATACTAGCTATGGCTAGCTCCCTAGCCCGTTAGCTCGCTAGCTAGCAAGCTCTTCACTAGTCCAGAGATAGGCACTGGCACGCACCACCTCAGTTTTAAGTAGACCAATCTAGGTGATAGCAAGATACTCATAATCAATCATTTGTACCAGCCAACTGAGAAACATGCCATCGCTTATGCTACTATGCATCAGCTAACAGCAACTGTCTGGCGCGGATTTACGGATGTAGTGAAACGTCATCAAAGTGGTGTTTATGCGAGTACCAGGTCTAGGAGGAGGACCCGGTGTGTCCCACCACGGTGCCTGATTTTAATGCTTTGTAAGGCATAAATAGTCTACACTTTAGATTAGGTCACAGAACATGCTTAACTAACGAGTAGTAACTACTGAATTAATGAGTAGTAACTACTGAATTAATGAGTAGTAACTTCTGAATTAATTCATCATGACATGTATTAATGCTTTGTAAAGCATAGATAGTCTACACTTTAGATTAGGTCATAGAACATGCTTAACTAATACTTAACGAATGGTTAGTAACTACTGAATTTTGATGAACACTTTAAATTAAAATGTAAATGCACCCCAATTACAGCCGCAAGTCTGATTTCCATTGTCTATCCCCCTGCCAGAATGTACAGGCTAAGTGTCCTAGAGGAAAAGGTCATGCCAAAGTGAAGTAGTAATAAACTGCAATCAATTATAGTCGATAGCTGACAATACACAACAGTTCGATAATAAAAAGTTAACAATGGATAAAAAAAAAGAATTGCACATATATTAGAAACAAGAGAAAATATCACAGTGTAAGGAAGACATTTCACATTCATCATATTGCACAGATATGTTGCACATAAGGGCATTAATTAATTTGCACATTTAAGGTTTCATTCATTCATATAGCATTAATACATCACATATCCATGACCGTACTAATACTGCTAACCCAGGTTAAAATATCTATGTTTACAAGTTTGGGTGGTCAACAGCCATCCCTTCATGTGCTTTTTAAAAGTGCTGAAGGTTGGGCACTCCCTAACAGAGGATGGTAATGTGTTCCAGAGGGTGCCTATGTCTCTGTTCCCTTTACGAATATGTTCAAGTGTGTACATTTTTGGGCACGTTTGGAGAAAATCATACATACAGTTTTTTTAGTATTCAACAGGAGGCAGGATTTAGTGAGCCAAGCCTGGACATCAGACATAGCAGATGATAGGATGTGTAAAGCTTCTTGGTTGTTTTTAGCTGATGTAAAGATTACAGCATCATCCACGTACATCTGTGTGTGTATTTTATGACAGGAGTTGGGTAGTGTGTTAATAAACAGGGAAAATAAAAGCGGCCCAAGGACCGACCCTTGAGGAACACCTACAGGACATTCAAGACAGGGAGACCTAGCACCATTTACAGTAACAGATTGTTTTCTGTTGGATAAGTATGATTTGAACCAGTTAAGAGCATGGGTGGAACAGTTGAAATGGGTTAACCTGGGCAGTAGGATTTGGTGATCTACAGTGTCGAAAGCTCTCTTGAGATCTAAAAAGATAGATATAACAGACCTTTGATCTTTTCAATGAGGACACACAGGGCCGTCTCAGTCGAGTGGTGGGCACGAAACCAAACTGCATAGTATGCGAGTAGTAACTACTTGAATTCATCATGAATTGCAGCATTGTTTTGATCATTTACTAACACTTTACAAATGATCTTCATCTATAAGTCCTGAATACTTCATTTACAAATGGGGAAGTATGAAACCCAAGCTTATTAATCAAGAATGAAACATTTATAACTGTGTTTATGAATGAGTTACTAATGAGTATTCATGTTGGAATAATACTTTATAAATGATGAATTCAGTGTTTATTCATGCTTTACTAATGCTAACAAGTGTGTAGTTATTATAAAGTACTACCAACAATATGTATGCAATTGTCTACCTTTGTATTGCTGATTTTTAAAATACACATGAGTACACAGTATGTCTGTAGGTAAGCCACTTGTGTTCGTTCCGATGACAATCAGTAAAACACAGTTCTTATTAAAAAATAAAAGCGACATATGCAAGCCCCATTAAATGTGTTTTTCTGCTAAATCAACAGGATAATTTATGCCATAGGGAATTCTGATGATCTTCTACAAGACATACCTCGTTTTAACACACTTGTCAAGTAAGCTTGTATTGCATTGCCGAAGTAAGCTACATTTCAATGTTTCTCTGGACTTTTTTTCCAAGCTTGCTTGAGTGCTCATTATCCCTAGAGCCTAAGTGTGTATCACCTACTGTCAAAATATAAACAGAAGTTTTAGGTTTTAGTATCTGATGACAGTTTCTTCACCACCCACATCCATTACCATCATTAAGTGATAAATCCCAATATGATGGGGTGACATTTCCATTTATTTAGTCACTATTTACCTGTAACATTCCGGGAATTGAAATAGAGTTGTCTGCA
This sequence comes from Taurulus bubalis, assembly GCF_910589615.1. Taxonomy (NCBI): domain Eukaryota; kingdom Metazoa; phylum Chordata; class Actinopteri; order Perciformes; family Cottidae; genus Taurulus; species Taurulus bubalis. Next base: position 11,381,086 of record NC_136597.1, on the reverse strand, counting down.
GTCTCTGTGTAATTACGATGAAATACTAATTAAGGCCTGACCTGTGCTGACATGCCCATGCTCTAAAATGTCTACTCCAGATGGCAGCAGGGAAAAAGGATGAATGGGGAAGAGACAATTGTCAGGCTTGTCTGCATAAGAGGACCTGTCGTAATAGGTTTATATTCTAAACATGTAAAATTTGGTTTTGATTTCAAATAGCAATCTTGCCAATTTGTCAAAAAAGTTTGTCTGTCGAAATGAACCAAGTTAGAGGATTGCAACAGGGTTGGGATTCTGCAGGTGGATCAGGACCCAACTAAATTGCTGCGGGTATAGTACATTTTTACTCTAAGGAGGATGACAGCAAGTAATCAACATCATCATCATGGGATGGAATTCCAGAGGCTCTTATCTCCGAGTGTAACCATGCTCTTTTTCCTCATCCAATGCGAGGGTACAAGGACAGGGGATGTCATATGTTGTACAGATAAGTTCTAAGGCCCCCTGAGGCAAAGTTGTGATTTGTGAAGGATATACAAAAAACATATATCTATTGTATTAAATAAAATACATTATTTTCACTTAAGGATCGAGCCAACCTTAACCCAAGACAGTTTTTCAGAATTTATGTGTGAATAAAATGTATATTAAAAAAATAAAACTTTTATAACATATTTTTGATCATAACTATTAATATCCAGCATGATCTGAGCAAGATTTCCCCAAGAAATTCTTTTGGAGCGGTCGCCGACAACTCCATGGTTCAGGCCCTTACCAACATCCCCCATACTAATAGACACCTTTTTGGAAATATTAGGACCTACATAATCTGAATCTCGAACAAACATCACTACAAAACCAAGCTTTGACATATTGGAAAGGTGTTTTAGTCAAAAAAATGTGTCATTCGGTTCAAAAATAAAAAAATGACTTGTTTTATGACAATACATTGTCTGACTAGAGGCTGCTGGGTATTATAATTTGCATAAGCCTTCCCCCTTGCTGTTTGATGTGTTTCTAGAAACGTGGGGGGTACACGAAAGGCACAGGAAGCGGATGTGTGAGACAGAGAAAAAAAAAAAGAGCTCCGGCGAACTTGTGATTCTACTGGTACTAATAGGGGGTTTATAAGGATTTTGATTGATTTGTTAGACTACTACAAACCCGTACGGTTACTGAGATGTGTTTGTTAGTGAAATACGACTTTGTAAAGGCTATTTATCATGGATTTGGTGAAACCGTGCGGCCGCCGCAGCAAGCTGACGAAGAAGCCGTATCGTCGGCGGAAAACTTAACGGTTACTTTAATTATGTTATACACCATACGTATCTTCTCACAAGGGTTGCGGAACTGTAGAACTTTAAATGAAATTAAACAACGATGTGGTTCCGGAGATAATTAAAGAAATGTTCAAACAAAACAATTATTATTTTTTTGTCCGATAATAGGCTGCTTTTGCCTTGTTGTCAAAACACACTCGCACATACCTAGAAGGGCTAGAAGAAAAATAGGAGGATCATCGAAGTCAGTTGGATTCATCCTCTGAAAACCATGGATTTCAGTATCAAACGTTGTGCCGATATATCTGGTAGATGTTGAGAAATTTTGCAGAATACGTAAACAAAGATTTTTGAAATGAGATGGTGGTGATGCCAAAGGAAATCCAAAGAAGTATCAAGGTCAGTAAGATTCATCTTCAGAGGACAATGAATGTCTGACAAAATGTCATGGCAATCCATCCAAAAGTTGTTGAGATGTTTCAGTCTAAACCAAAGTGGTTGACAAATTAAATGATTGACTGACTGACAGATTGACATTACCATCCCTAGAATCATGTCACTGTCATGTCTAAAAGGTGTCTAGAAACTTTCACAGAGACATATCACTGCAAAAATTGTCCATCTTCTCAATTGTGTCATCTTTTACAGTGACACGAGTCATTCAAAGCTTCCAGGGTAAACTCCCCAAACTTCTCTGCACCTGTTCCACTCTACAACTGGCAAGCTGACGAGGAATAGATGATCAGCAAGGAACGGAAAAAAGGAGTGAGGAGGTCAGCTCTCTCTTTTGCGCTGTCTGTCTCCAGTTCCCTGACAGCATACAATACCTGCCATATTACTGTTCACCAGGGAGAGTAGATAGATCAGCCCTGAGATGTACACAGAATTATCCACAAGTCTAGGTCTGAGGAGAACTGCACGTCATGAAATTCAGGTCAAATGTCTGCTGGGTGATTTTATCGCACAGCCTAACCACAGATACACAATTGACCTTTTTATCAATTTGGTACTTAAGAATAAAGATATCACTCAAAGCAAAGAGGCAGCGAGAAGTCTCATTCGATATCTGAATCAACATACACCGACAGCGTGTGTTTGTAAAATGTAAGTTAGTACAACTTGTATCGTATGCTTTTTTCCAGCATTGTATAAACCTGATGATTAGACAAGTAAATAATCATGCAGCTCTACTTGAAAACATGTATCATTTCCTGCCTCATCAGTCTATAGCAGGGGTGCCCAATACGTCAATCGCAATCGACTCGTAGTGCGGGTAGATCACATGCCATTTAAAAAAATAATAATTTGAGCAGCTCCCAGTGGGCAAATTAACAGGCTCGTTCGAAAAGAGCTGCGCCTCGCCTGGAATCCAGGTGGGAGCAGGTGGGAGCAGCAGGGGGCGGAGTCAAAAAACTGCGGCGTTTCCTATCATGCACTGCGCCACGCAGTTGGTGGAGAGCCGGCGATCTATTCTGCGCAGAACTGGCTCATCTCGAACGAACCTATTATTGTCAATCACCACGGACGGTGCGCCCGCAATGGTTGGCAGCTTGAATGGATTTATTGCCAAGTATTGGGAGGACTGTCACGCCGAGGCTCGGAGAGAGGACCCAAATGCAGATTTGCAGTGAATTTCTTTTTTATTCTAAACAAAACAAGGCTTAAAAAAACCCACTATAATCTAACCGAAAGGAGGAACAAGGAGGAACACACAGTACAATCAGACAAGGGAACAGAAGACACACAGGGTTTAAGTACACGGGGAAGGTGTGGGTGATTAGACACAGGAGGAAACAATCAGCAGACAATCAACAGACAGGACTTCAGAATAAAACCGGAACACAGAAAGACCCAAACCGTGACATAATCCCCCCTCAAGGGGCGGATCCCAGACGACCCAAAGAAGAAAAAAGAAATTTAGCCCCAAAGAGTGTGTGGAGGGGAGCCGGAGGAGGGCCCCGAGGCACGGCACAAGCCTCAGTGGGGGAACGGCCTGAGTGCAACCACGCTCGGGGGCGGGGGGGAGGGCGTGCAGGAGGCCGGTGACCAGAGTTCCAGAGCTCCTCCTCCAGAGTCTGGACACTGTGGATCCTGGGAACGGGGATCCAGGGCACAAGAGTCCGGGGAACGAGGGTCTGGTGAACCGGGCTCCATGTAATGAGAGTCTGGGGAACCGGACTCGGGGGAACCAGGGTCGGGGGAACCGGGTTCAGGGGAACCGGGTTCAGGGACAGGTCGCGGTACCGGTGGGGAACCCGGCGTTGGCTGCGGCACGGAGGCGGCAGCGGGCACTGGGACTGGTAGCGGCACCGAGGCTGGTAGCGGGACGAAGGAGGCAACCAGAACTGTGTCTGGCAGCGGCACAGAAGCTGCGACCCGGGCTGGGGGAGACCGGCCCGTTGACGGGGAACCGGCATCTGGGTTTGGCCTGAGCGCCGACAGGGAACCACCGTCCGGAGACCCTACCCCCCCCCTCAAGGGACGGATCCAAGACGTCCCCGCAGATCACGGGTGGGTGGGGGGAGCCGGCGGCGGGCGCTGCTCTGGGGACTCCAGAGGCGGGGCCTGTTCCGGGGATTCCGGAGGCTGGGGCCGCTCCGGGGCGTCGGCAGGAAACCGGACTCTGGAGTTGACCGGGGCGTTGTCGGGGAGGCTGGGGTTGACCACGGCATGGAAGTGGAAGCCAGAACCGAGGCTGGCCGGGACACCCCCGGGGAGTCGGCGTCTGGAGACGGCCGGAAGCCCAACTGGAAGGACGGAGTTGAGACCACCGGGAAGTACAACTCCAGTCGTGCCACCTTGGCCCGGAAATTATCAAAGCCCATAGCGCTCCGCTGGATCTGATCCCTCAGGATGGACAGATGTATAGCCAGCGAAGCGGAGTCAACTGCTGGGTCCATGTCTGGTCTCATTGTTCTGTCCCGCCGAGGCTTGGAGAGCGGACCCAAATGCAGATGTGCAGTGAAAAAATAATAATTTATTCTAAACAAAACACAAAACAAGGCTTCAAAAAACATAATAATCTAACCGAAAGATCGCCTGTTCTGATCGCCTGTTTTGTTCGAGCGAGAGCTCTTCAAAGACGGCTGTTCCGTGCGCATCTGGAGAAGGCCGACTGTATAAGAATATTATAAAAATATTAAGTCCAAACACCGTTCCACCATGACTGATAACCATTTGGAAGTCTGCCTGAGACTGGCTACCAGCAGCTACTGTCCGGACTGGTTCCATTCAGTGAAGTCATCAGAGTAAAATGTAATTGAATTGTATTGCGTCATAAGGGTTCATGCAGTTATGCAAGGTACGCCAATATTGTAAATATAAAGTATACTCGATATATATATATATATATATATATATATATATATATATATATATATATATATATATATATATATATATATATATATATATATATATATATATATAGGTATTTACCATTATTAATGTAGGTAGTACTTTTAGACTTGGTCATTTTAAAAGTAGCTCGCGAACCAAAAAAGTGTGGGCACCCCTGGTCTATAGGATTTACTGTTCAACTTTGACCTACATAAAAAAATACATTTGACCTGGCATAATAATGTTTGTTTTATTTCCTAATATAATAGTTAATCTTAACTAGTTAAGCTAAACTGTTGACTTATTTAAAACATATTTAAACAAGCATGACCCTTTGGACTTTATTGGAACACGTACTCAGCAACTGTATTGTTATCATAACTAATCAAATTATGAAAAATAAGGCTCGAGTTGTGATGAATTGATAGAATTGGAGAGAGGATTGTTTGACTTTGTTTTCATCTGTTTTTAAATTTAATTAAAACTATTCTGACATGTTGATTAATACATTTTACGTGATTACAACATTACTTGGGATTACTTGGTTCGTATGAAAGTATGAAGCAAAAACATAATGTGATCTGTTATTGCAGCAGGTGCATTTTAAATACTTGGTTTGAAGTTGTCAGTGTTGTTGTATCAGTAGATATAGGTTAAAACCAGCTGTGTCTCACTCTGTCTCACTCTAGAGGTCCACCGGTGCTCTCCTGTTTCCCACTTGTTTTTGATGCTGTTTCTATTGTTTTCCTTGTTCAATATTATATCGCACATAGGCTTGATACTGAGAATAGTGCTTTTGGTGTGGGATTTGTGCTGGATTAAGCTTCAAAAGAATGGCTGACAGTTTATTGTTCAATGCTGGCATGCTGAATTCCCCACGATGCTGCTGGTTTAGTGCAGTTTTGTTTCGTTAGAAAAAAACAAGCATATTATGCAATCCTGTGTTATTTTTGCCATAGTGTGTAGAGTATGAAGTTGGAGACATACTAGCTGATGGCTTAGCAGTGCAAACTGAGAGTAACAACCCATGTGCGACAAGTATAACGTTATGCTGAGCTGCCCCAATCATTCATGTATGCAATTGAGGCAGACGTGGTGTTGTTTACCAGAATGACATGCGACACACATCCTTTCATGATCAATGGCACGAGAAAATGAATCAAATTCTGCCCAGTTTTTCAAGTGATCCCGTCTTGATGGAAGGACTTTATCAATTGGACTAATTGAAGTATGTTTGCTCTGATGTTGATGACGCATATCATTTCATTATGCATGGGTACATGCTTTTTGTAATATCTTAATCAGCAGCAATTACCAGCCTTCATCATCACCTCACTGCTTCAAGAATCACAAGTGGCACCAAGGGTTATGCACACATAGTTAATCGCCACATGATCTCTCAGGGGTACGGCACTTGTCCAGCATCTCAGAGGCCTTGCTTGCTTACAAACAGATGATGGTGTAATCTGATGCTCCCCCCTTATCTCAACAGGCTTGTGGGTGATAGAGAAGTTTGATCGAAGTAAATGGGAACCGCCCACCACCAGTACTTCAGTCCTCTAGGACACAGGCCACCAGTGTTTGGTGTAATTGGTTCTCAGTCTAGTACTTCACCGTTTCAGTAATGTGCAATTACAGTTGATACAGTTAGTAAGGTTAGACAACAGTGAGAACGATACAGGGACCTGTGATTGACTTCAAGTGGCTTGGACATGGATCGCATGCGTTTTTCATGAACCAATAAGATGGAATGGAGGCAATGGAGGTTTTTCAGCTGAGACACTGTTCATCTCTCGTAGGGACAAGTCATTTATTTTGTAACCCAAGCAGTTAATGTCTCACAGAGGTCAAAGCATTCACACTGTAACTGTTCAAACAATTTGCCTTTCACATCCAACATCAATACATATATCATGCCTCGTGTTGTATTTAGCAACACTATTGAACACGTTGAATATCTTTAGATATTCAGATACACTGTTCAATTTAAACTGTTGTGTGTGCTCCACCATGCACAGAACTCTGAAGGAAAAGCTAAACGTTTGTTTCCTCTACGTATCTGGACATAACTGTTCAACACAAGCTCTCAGACCCAAATTAATGAATCCTGCTGATGTCTACTCAGAGTAAATCATGTCATTCCTGACAGGTAACATGATTACTGGTGATGAGGGGAACCGTAGCTAAGCAACAGAATTATAACAAGTTGATTTTGGTAGAGAAGCCTTGCCATCAGTTAGCCTTTGAATGTTATGTTAGTGTAACTGTAAGACATCAATTCCTGCAGGCTGGGCTGCAAGGATATAGTTTGTTGAAATAAAATAAATTCAGAATAATGCAATCCAGTGTCAGTGGGTAATACATGACTGCATTTTAATAGATGGCATCACTCTTCACATTGTTTTTCACTAATATATCAGGTGTTAATGCCAGAAACAGGTAATGATATTCAGAAGTTGTCTGTTTAACAGAAAGTCTGTCTATGAAAGTTTGAAAGTTCTATTACTCACCGGTGCGTTTCACATCTTAGTCCTGGTCTTCCCACTGGAGGATTGCACACAAATCACCAACAGTGGAACTCAAGCAAAAAATAATTTGGTTGCTTAGTCTTTGCTTCCTCTCCACATTGAATAAAAAACTCAATAGCCATAAAGAAAAAGGAAAAAAGAGAAAAGCTGAGGCCTATTTGGAGCACAAGTTGTCATATGAACTCCTCAATGCCAAAAACTCCCCTGACTTCCTTCCACTGGAGGAGACAAACGGCTGTGACAAAACCCTTGGAGATCGCAGAGGACTACTCAGGAGATTTGCATAATGTGCAGAATGCCTCTTGAGTCTTCTGCCGGGACCAACGTCTGACCTGGAGAGACTGGTGCTGATTCTCATTCAAGCCACGCATTCCCTTGGCATAAATACCCCTTCAAATCAAGAGGAAAAGGATAAGAGATGAACTGAAGAGTATCAGGAGGAAAAAGGAACTGATATGCTGCGAGGCAAAGCTGGAAAAGCCAACCTAGTATTCCAGGAATTATATTGCTGGTGGCATTGTAGAGGTGTTGGTGTGTATTCCCTGTGCCTCCGCCTCTTTGCGTCCACCTCGTATCCAGCTGTGTTGGAGGCTCTGAATGATAGAGCTGTGCTGCTGCCGCTGCTGCTGCTGCGTCCTTCCTGCTACAGCAGCAGTCTCTACTCAAATAAATGCCTGGTCTGTCACAGTTCTCTGCTGCAACGCATTAGATTCATCCTTCCTCTCTCTCATACACCCCCTCTCTCTTTCTGCCCTCCTCCCTCCTTGCTCACTCTTCTTCGCTCACTCAGTCACACGTGAGGAGACAGAGTGGGAGCCTAGAATACAAATAGGCTGTCTTCCTTAAAGATGTGATTGTGCTCCTTGAATTTGACGGGGTTTTTTTAAGCCAAAGTGAAAAAGGTGGATGGATGTATTAGATGTGATCTCTAGATCCCCGACTCGCTGTCTTTGATCTGCCATACCGCCAGTGGACTGTTTGCTACTCTGGACTGCAGATCCTTTATATCAAGAAGAAACAGAGAAAGCTAGATTACGGTGTGTGTTTCTGTTGAGAAATACTGGTTTTATTCTGTCTGTGCATAGTGCCACTAGTTTTGGAATTGTGGCATCTCTGTTCCCCCAGGGGAAAAAAATCTCAACGTGGTCCAAACCACAAAACGCCACGTACAATAAACAAAAATTTAAGAAATGGACTTCGAAACTATGGAAGGAATCTATATTATATTTATATTTCCCCTGAGCCCCCAAATGTGGGAGCTCTGGCGCTCTGGGGTTCCATGTACCCATTATTCAAGTAGTCATATGAACCCCAAATGAGTTATAATACTTGTGTTAATTTATATTGATTTTTTTCAGAATTTTATTTTGAATAAAATGTATATTTCCAAAAATGCAAATTTTATACCATATGTTGATCATAACTATAAATATCTAGCATGATCTGAGCATAATTTGTTCAAGATTCCCCCAAAGGGTCTTGTCGAGCTGCCCCGAGTTTTTCCAACTCCATGGTTCAAGGCCTAAACAACAACCTACAGAGTTGTAAGACCCCTCGTTGTAAAGATAATGACCTAGATAATAAGAATGTGCAAGACGATCACAATAAAACAAAACCTTGAGGTGTTACCAAGGAGTTTTCTGTCAAAAAACTGTCGTTCGGTTCAAAAATGTGAAGGTTATAACCTTTATGTCTAAATACCATCGGTTTGTGGCATGCTGGGTATTATTCTATGCATACGTTTCTGCTTAAGACATGTGACGCATTCTAAGAAACCTCCCATGACCACGGAAGCCTGTGCAGTCGAAAAACGTTGAAGTAGGAAGTAGGAAAAAAAACAGTCCAGCCGCATTGGGATTTTTGAGGTACTAATATACTATAATTAATTTGTTTATGCTTTATTAGACTTTTATTGAAATCCGATTTTGTAAAGTGTACTTATTAACGATCTAGTGAAACATTAAGGCTGCCGCCCAGAAGTGACGTCTAGGTTACGGGGTTTATGTAATTACATAAACTTAACGGTAAGTTTAGTCGTCAGAACTCTTCCCACAAGGGCTTACTGTATTTCAGCAATTTAAATGAAGTTAATCACCGTTGTGGTTCTGGAGATACTTTAGGTAACGTCACATGTTATTTTTTTCTTGTCCGATAATGGGCGCCTCAGGGCTTGGGACGCAAAACAAATCTTGTTCGATAAATAATCAGTAAAAACAATACTATATTTAAAGATAGCAGCCTCTTTAATTTTAAAGTTTTTATTTATTTATTTTTTTACATTTTATAGATGTTTAGTAAATCAAATGAAAACAATAACTGCCAAATCTTTAACATAGATCCTGATAGTTGCAGTCCTGCACAACGCAACTTAGTTACGTGCTGGACACAACTACGACTAATAACGTTTGTCTACATTAATCAAACCTGTCCATTATTCTTTCATATTAGCTGAAGCTGTAATTACCCTACTGTGATGTGCGAAACGTATCTGCTGGAAGTATCGATACTTGAAAATGGCCTCATGTTCAGCCACTGAATACAGAAAGCAAAGGTGGTTTCACAATTCTTCAGTACAAAAAAAAGTAAGTTCTCGGGAGCATCAGCAGAGTAAAGATGGACCATAATGATGGGAAAAGATAGTCATGGTTGCAACACTCATTCATTCCACGGCATTGGCCAAGATAACTAACAACAGCGGCTGTAGCTCATGGGGAGAGTGGACTTCTTGAAACCACAAGGTAGCCAGTTCGAGAATAATTTCCCCACTGCAGGATTAATAAAGGAATAAAAAAAGCAGGTGTAATTTACACACTGACAGGCAAATTCACAAATAATGGATTGCGGCTTCTAATAGCTCTATAACAGCTATCTGACCCATCTCAAGGTCCAATTCCTAAAAGACATCACACTAATTATATTACAGTACAAATAAGCCCATAAAGTTTAGCAGCTTGGTGATTATTGTCCTTTTTTTGCACAAGGGCAAATTGTAGACACAGTAACACAGTAGCAAAGGGAAAAATAATACATTTTCAGATTGCAGGTGCTCTAAGAATTATATTGTTTTTCCTTTTCTTTTCTTTTGTGTTCCCTCAAAAGCCGTGCAAACCCTTTTGCACATGAATTTGCCCCATCATCATATGATAGGCAGAGTTGGGTAAAATAGTCTGCATCAACATTTAAGGGCAAAAACATTGCATACTTATTACTGATGTGACACATACTGTCTGTCTTTGTTTTTGCTGAACAGAAACTCTTGTATTAGTGCTAAGTGAAATGTATTGGAACTAAACACAACATTCCGAGTCATGTCAATATTGGAACTAATTTGCCACAGGCCTATCACTTGCCTTATCATAGCAGGACAAGTACAGGCATGACAAACAACATGAAGGATGAATGCTTATTTAAAAATAACGGCGTCAGTAAGTCATGCCACTGAGCCACAATGTCCAGTACCAGGGTCCTTGTCCATGTTATCTGGTACCCCGACTGTATTACAGTTGATCTCGTCTGGGAGAAAGAAAATAAAGTAGCACACTCCCTGAGCAGTTCACTACATACAGCCTTGGACTAAGCACCAGTTTAAAACACACTATTAGTGTTTGAGTCACTCGAGTTACACCGTTATCTGATTGCTCTGCCTATGAGCTGATTCTGTTGGGCTTTGTTTGCCTTATCCTGCCTAGCCACTGCAGAATGGAAGCATGACTGACTATCTCGTAAAGTGCCAGTTAACTGGCGAGTCCTGTACAGTCAAAATGTTGAACAACCAACTATCTGACAGGGTGTGTGTTAAGGACAGGTTGTGATTTACGAAAGCTCACGAGATCTAGTATTTTATATCTAGATCTAGTGATATAAATGGTCCTGCTGTTATCCAGCTGCGAACTACCATGACACCAAAATCCTCTACAGCAGTTTGTCTTTCATCCAGAATATCCTCCAGATTCTGTTTTTATGTGCTATTTATTTTTTCATCTGAAGTGATGCATGAAAGATTTTTGCTTCCGATTAGCTTATCTTGTTTCCATGACAGCTAAAGCTCACGTTAGTTTCCTAGTACTCAGACTATTGATGTATCTTTTTATTTTCCTTTTCTTATTGCGTCTGCTGCTTTTCCTATAAACAAGACTTGTTTTATCCTTTTATCTGTGGCATGTTTTTCAATTTCAACTCAAAAGCTTACAAATGACCACATTTTAAATGAAACATTGATACACATTTGACTTAGATGTCATACATTTAACGGATTTTCCATTGTAAACAGCATAACACATCATCATTTGATTTTTAAAGTGGCTTTTCTTATACGGATTTTGCATTAATTTGTCTGTTTTCATAGGCATAAACTGTACTTTCACTTACTCAATAGTACTGTTTTCAAACCTCCAAACAAGCTTAGTGTATGTTCATTCCTGTGTGAACCATCAGAATACCAATGTACTATTAAACTAACTTTCTTTACCCTTTATCCCATCACAGTTTGCATTCAATTACCATTCAGATGTTTTTGAAAAAAATATTGGTGTAACGTCACTAAGTACATTAACTCAAGTACTGTCCTTAAGTAGAATTCTGAGGTAGGTAAATTGTACTTCATTGAGTATTCTGCTGCTTCTACTCCACTACATGTATGTATTACTTGTTAATTTGCATATGAGATTAATAACAGTCAGGTGAAATATTATTGATTAAGATAAAACTCTATTTATGCAAGAGAAGCTTAACTTAAGTATACATTTAAACTAATGCTCGGCAAAGTTAAAAAAATTTAAGCAATTAATCGCATGATTTTTCTGTGATTAACAGCGATTAATCGTATTATGCGCAAAATTCAATAATGAATGAAAAACTAGTGTATTGCACACTTTTATCAGAACAATATAAGAGGCACTCTCGGAGCAACAGCAAGTTAACATACAGTATATACATCTTTTTATTTTTCTGAACAGGTACCAGAAGAAACATTGGTCTTTTTTCAGGGAACAACATAAACAGTCTGTTCAGTAGTAAGGGTCCCTGTTAGAGTGAGGTAAAGTGGTATAGCACAAACAAAAAGTACACAGCTGGAATTTACTGTGCAGGGGACTTTTTAGTCAGATTTTTTAGTCTGTAAAGCCTACTCCTTCTTTTGTCCATGTTCAATTTGTTGCCGTTCTAATTCAGCAGCACTTGCCGGACTGTGTTTGAAGTGGCCCACAACTGTTCTGCATTTGGCCAGCATATTGTTAACACACTGTTCTGCCGAGACACTGTGACAGAGCGCAGGAGAGTGTGTGCGCAGGGGACGCGTTCCAACAGCAGATGTCTCGCAGCAGCATCAATCTCTTGCACTATCCGTGCAAAAAGTGTGGTGACTTTATTGAAAACGTTCTACTGCTGTACAACATGAATACAATGTTCCGCGCACATCTTCTGCAAAATGTCTGTTTTCTGTTTTCATGACAGTCAAAGCATGTGAAGCAGCACTCAGTTCATCAATATAATGAACTGTGGTTACCCAGCGATGTCAAGTAGTCTCCAAAGCGAGCAACAGTTGGTGCACGTTGTTATGCCGTCACTTTGGTAGTCCGCTCCGTTTTATACAACTTATGTATTCTCCTTACGACGGTGCGTCTTGAGGAAGGCTCATATGCGGCATCATTCGTTGCGATTCTAATGCCATGTTCACACCAAAAGAGTTGCAAAATATTCACGCGAGTAGATTACATGTTAAGTCAATGCACAGACGCGAATGGTTGCGAAAAAGCAAATTTTTCGCCGGGCGGCGCAATAGAGGCGAAAAGTCATTTTTGCGAAAGCCAATCAGCCAGAATTGGGCCGAATACACGATTCCGGCGGCCGTCACTGCCCCGTAATCGAAACTAACCGGGGCCAGCATCGGCCCGAAGCCGGCACACCAGAAGAAACACGTCGGCCCGGGTCCGGTTGCCGTGTCGGGTCCCGTTGAATGAATTATTATTATTATATAACAATACGATAAAATAAGACAAATGTTACAGTAAATATTTTTTTATTAACTGAATGCACACAGGGTTAAATTACATTATAAATAGAACTCTAACTGAACACAAAAAGACTACCGTCACTCCGGCATCATGGCTTCACGTCCAAAAATAAAAAATCCGGAGATTGCAGCCTGATAGAAACAGAGACAAAAAACTGTTTACAAAACATAAATGGTAAATCTATCAATAGTATTGCAAACTGTTTTCACTCTTTATGTATTGAATATTGTGTCTGTATATAATGTAATAATATCTGACACTGTCCACATCTGCTAGATCTTAACTATACATTTTGATTTCAGGAAATAAAACATTGCAATACAATTTCGCCACGTGTCCATTACATTAACGTTAAAGTTACTCCAACCCTGCTTGCCTTTGCAAACCAGCTGGCTCGGTTAAAACAGTTATACGATGCAGTGCAAGGTGTTGTTACACATGTCTGTGTGCTCTTTCATTACAGACTAGTCAGCTAACAGCATTATTCGGGTCCTCAGGACACGTTTTCTAGCTAATGTGCTGAACTCCCCTGACAAGGTTAGCTAGCTTAAGCGTGGTTAGCATTGAATATACACGGGTCATGTGGAGGAATTGAGCTTCTCTCAAAAACAAGTAATGTATATAAATGTGTTAAATAAACATCTTCCACCATTTTTGAACAATTTAATAATGCGTGTACTTACCACAAGAGCGGATGTCGGTGGAGAAAGAAAAGAATGAGTGACTGCATGAGGTCTGGTCCTTTTTATGCAGAAGGACCGACGAGGGAGGCCCTAATGGTTGCCTGTTGCCTTTATAACTATTACTTAAAAAACCTGTTTCTGTGCTGGTTGCCGATAAACCCGGCTGCCATGTCACAGCCAGAATAGGCCCGTTTCTATGAAGCCAGATACGGCCCAGAATCGGCAGCCATCAACGGGCCAGAGCCGCTTTGGTGATGGTTGCCGATAAACCCGGTTGCCATGTCTCAGCCAGAATAGGCCCATGTCCGTAACAGCTACATCTGGGCAACAACAGTTGTTACGTGTAAGCAGGGCCGGCGATTGCTATAGGCGAACTAGGCGACTGCCTAGGGCAACAAATGGGTTCGGGGCGCCCTCACCACGCGACCGTGGGGGGGGCGGCGCTGGCTCCCGCGAGCAGGGACGATTCAGCTGTGAGTTTTCTCATCAAGTACCGAGAGACAAGCATATTGAGAAACGGGCGCTGTAAACATCTTAACGCTCATCTAAGATGTTCTATTACGGAGATGACAACAACTGGCCCAAAATCTGATTTTTTTTGTTGAGAAAATGGGACGCTGATTGGCCAAGACTCAACACGTCACATCAAAGATCTTCTATTGCAAAGATGGCTCACTCCAAAAAAGTTTGCGCGATCTGAAAAATAAATCTATTGCGCGGCCACTTTGACTGGCCCGTGACATTTGCAAAAATGAAGCGGTCTAAACCATCTGGAGAACAGGGACGAAAAAAGGAAGAAGAGGAAAAGAAGTAGATATAGAGGTAAGCATCAAGGTGTCAAACGAAAGCATCAAGGTGTCAAACGAAATACATTTATTATTGTGCATCACCTAATATTGGACATTTCATTGCTGTCACTTAGGCTAGCTATAGCTAGCTAGCAACTGTTACTTTGCTAATTTGCTACGTAGGCTATTACTAGCAAACGTAACTTCACTGATAACCTACATGGATGTACATGTCAAAAGACCAGTATCTGGATAACGTATGCTAGTTATGAAAAGTACAGTTGCTGTCTACATTCATTATAAATGGCATAAGTTATGTTTAGTGAATTCACAACTAGCAGGTGCATACACACACAATAACCATTTTGGGGATAGTGGTGGTGTTCACCCTTCTGTACAGTTCCTCCCCAGGAATATACTAAAATGTATATGTGTGTTGTTTTTTTATATTAAATTGACCAAATGCACTCAGGCAATTTTTTTCAGAGACCGGCACCTGCTGGAGAAAGGATGCCTGATTCGCCTCCCTCTGAACTTTCTTAGCAGCCTACACAACTAGTACTAGTGTTGCTGTTTTTTTATTGTTATTATTATTACTTTCATAATCACATCACATTAATACTACTAATTGTAACCAGTAGCATTATTTAGTCTTGTAGCAGTGGTGGCAGTAATTGTAATTTATCTACTACAAGTTACATGGTCAGATAAAATGTATTTGTACAATGCAACTATGTGGTAGGATGATAGAAATGACCAAATGCAATTGTGTAACAAACAGCATGGATGAACTCTGTTTAAATACAGCTGCAGGAGAAGGGACATCCAGGAGTACTCAATGGGCCAGTAACACACAGGCCAGGAACACACAGTCTGCATCAGGTGAGTCTATTTAATAGTATTTATTCAAGCCACATCCATACTTTAAAGTACAATAGAAACATGTTAGCATGTATTAAATGAGAGATGAAGTGGGGGGGAATTTGTGTGTAAGGGAAAACCTTGTCAAACCTTGTTAACCATAGTCATTCCCTATACAGCTTGTATCATGTTTTGAGGTTTGTTCAATAAACATATTTGAAAAAATGATAAAAAAGAAAATGTTCTGAAACTATTCTGGTGTTTGTTGTCCATGCACCATTTATTGTTGAACTGCAATGTAGAATAGTATACTTATAAGTGGGTGAAAAACTGCTCTGCAAAGTAAAGTAGTTAAGTTAATATATGTCTCTTCAGTGATGTACAGTATTGTGTGTGTCTGTGGGGAGGGGGGTGCAAAACTCAATCTCGCCTAGGGCAACCAAAGGGCTAGAGCCGGCCCTGCGTGTAAGCACCGGTATGCCACACAGCCCTATCATATGTCCGTCGAATTTGGTGGAATCAACAAATCAATGAACACTCAAGAAACTCACAAAGAACCAGCATGTAACTAACCCTCCTAAACAAGAGAGAGAGAGCTATTATGGCGAAGGACGCACTTTACTACGGAGGAAGCTGTGGCGGCGATTTTGCCGACGAGGACGACCCTGAAGGCTTTGACTACTGCGACCAAGAGGAATACGTAGACAGAAGAGATCCATTTGAAGATGGGTAAGTGTATTTAGATACTAAAAACTGCTCACCAAGGTACACAGCTCAGCTGCACATGTACACCTGTTGAACTGTTCAAACTGTATGAACTCAGTATTGACTAGTAGTCATTTGTTTTACAGAGAGGATTCACCACCACCAGCCCCTTTAGCACAGCCATCCACACCACATGTATATTGTGTAAATATATATTTTTAATTTATAATACATTTTTTTATTACACCCCATGGAGCTTTATCTACAGTGTGAAGTCATTTCTCAGTCCCATTTTTTATAATCTTGGTGAAAGGTGTGAAAGACCACATTTCTACAAAAAACCCCGATCTATTTAAATGTATCTACCATTTTATTCATATATCTTTTGTGAACCTAAAACATTTGGTAAACCAATTTCAATCACCAAAACCTATACATACCACCTGAGTAAAGTTATGTTTTCACAAGAGATATGAAGAATTTCCAAATTGAGATTCCATTTTTCAGCTTTAGAGTCATATTTTCTCTTTACACTTTTGCCTTATGACAATGGTGCCTCAGAGAGCTGAGATTGTTCAGCAATTTATGATGTAAAACATGGGTATGTATCTTATATGCAAGTGCCTTAAAAGGTGAATTTAAGAAATTATGTCAAATCAAGAAAATCGACTGAAAATGACCTCAGGGTTGCAAGAGTTAATGGATTGCTACATTAACGCATTTAAAAAGTGTTAACTTGCCCAGCCCTAATTTAAACATATGACATGTACTTAAGAGTACTAAGAGGATAACACTGTGGTATTGCAATTGTGTGCTTATTGTAGCTCAATATTTGTATATCTTCAACACCACTGGCAACAAAGCAAATACCATAGACTACATTCTTATAGGTGGTATTTTCCAATGGAAAACTTTACTCAAATAAAAATGAAATCACCTAAATTAAAAAATATACTAAAAGTCACTGTAGGCCAGTAGTGATGATAATAATATATTATACAACAACCAGGCAAAAATTATAAAAAAACTTCACTGTCAAAACCTATTATAAACTATGGTTTTATCGAGGACAATTTATCGCATGTGTAACAATAACAATTAGTAATAGACATAGAACAGCCTTCATTTGCATAGCCAACTAAGATTAACCGGGTCGGGACGAAGCTCAAACAATAAAAAAAAGTGTAAATATTGACAATTAATAAAAAAAAGTGGTGTAGTCTGCAATTTTAGGCTACATAACCTGCCACTGTATTTATATGCATTAATGCACCGCTGGCATGCTATGCTGGGACTGGCTAACATGCTAAGATTATCATGGTGAATGAAGATTTCAAAGATTGCAGCAGTGACTTCTGTGTTAGATTTTGTGAGGTTTGTCTATCCATGTTTTTACTGTAAATCTATGTCTCATATCGTCACCTTCCTAAAATAATAGCCAATGTCCTTTTTTGACAAAAACGATGTTGTTGCCTAAATCCTCTCCTTGTAATTGTTTGCCACCTCTGGTAAAATCACATACATCATGGGTCTCAAAATTGTGGCCCCCTACTTGACAGACCAGCCCCCCTCGCCCCCATATTATTATTAGCTTAATTTTCATTGGTTGCTGGATTACATTTCACCCAGATACAACAGATACGTTTTTCTGATTGGCTATTCGTGTAGCCCATTTCTTTTTTTTGATTGGCTGATGAGTGGCACCTCGCGGCAGAATTCCAGGGGATTCGGGGGAGACGTGCTTGATTCCTCCATGGTGAGGGCAGCGCGACCAGGTCATGTTTGCGCACTGCGGCACATTAAATAGCCGAGAGTTTTTTTTCAGCGTGAGAAATACGATGTGTGGCAGGAGGGCGTGACTTAAGACCGAAATGCGTGACAGTCACACTCAATGCGCGACACTTGAGAGCCCTGCGACGAGCACAGACAATTTCAGGAAAAGTGGGAGACGGAATTTTTTTATTTTTTATTACAGGGGCACCCCTACGTGTCTTATGTGCACAGAGAAAGTTGCGGTGCACAAGGAATACAACATCAGACGTCATTACTCAACTAGACATGCTGAGGAGTATGCAAAATACCTGGGAGATGAGAGAGAGGACCGGGTCGCCAATCTTAAAACATGTCTACTGAGGCGGCAAGATCTTTTCAAGAAAGCAAGCAAAGAGAGTGATGCGGCAGTCAAAGCTAGCTACGTGGTGAGTGAGATGATTGCTAAGGCGGGAAAACCATTCAAAGAAGGCAAATTCATCAAACATTGCATGTTACAGGCTGCAAGTATAGTTTGTCCAGAAAAGAAGGGTCAGTTTAGCAACATCAGCCTTTCAGCCAACACAGTGGCAGAGCGCATTTCTGACCTGTCAGGTAACATATACGATCAACTGCGTGAGAAAGCCAAACATTTCCGTGCATACTCAGTCGCTCTTGATGAGAGCACAGATATCACTGACAATGCCTGTCTGTGGTATTTACAACAATTTTTAGTGATGGAGGAGTTGCTCACAGTGATTCCAATGCATGGCCACCGCTCACGAGATATTCCACCAACTGTGTGATGCCATTGTGGATGGCGGTTTACCGTGGAAGAGGTTAGCTGCAATAACAACCGACGGAGCACCATCAATGACAGGGAGGATAAATGGACTGGTGGTACTTGTTCAAAGAAATCTGGAAGAGGAGGGCGAAAAGGCGGAAAAACGAATATTCGCAACGCCGTTTCGCCTCCATCGCGCCGCCCGGTGAAAAATTTGCTTTTTCGCAACCATTCGCGTCTGTGCATTGACTTAACATGTAATCTACTCGCGCAAATATTTCGCAACTCTTTTGGCGTG
This sequence comes from Taurulus bubalis, assembly GCF_910589615.1. Lineage (NCBI taxonomy): Eukaryota > Metazoa > Chordata > Actinopteri > Perciformes > Cottidae > Taurulus > Taurulus bubalis. Next base: position 11,362,078 of record NC_136597.1, on the reverse strand, counting down.
AACACGGCATTAGAAAGACCTCCTTCTGTTGAGTCTACTTCTTTTCTTTCACATTTACAACATCAATTACTCCATAGTTTATATTAACTTCAAAATTATTTATTGAGCTTACAATTTTGCAGCTGTGGTCTTTTTAGTAGAAATTAAAACTTTCTTGACGTCGGAGTCATTTGAAGTTGCCCTTGGAAAATAATAATATAATAAAATGTAAATGTAAGCTTTGTATCATTGAACCACATCTGTTACAGTTTGACATTTATTCCTGAACCCAACCTGGACCCACATTTATCAGAACCCCTACTATGAATCATAGCTGATGTTTGATAATCCCAGCTTCCTTTGAGAATCTATGGCATCTGAATGTTATAGTACTGAAAACATACATCTGTACATCTCTCCAGGTTGGTGTTTGCTATGATACATTTGTTCTTAGTTTATTTAAAGTTTGATATGAATCGATTGTTTTTATCGCTACAACATCATTTTTGCAAGGAATGTATGTTTTCCTTTTAAAGGTGTTGTGCTGGCAATATTTGTTCATGAACCTGTTCATGGTTGAGGCTCCAAAGCCAGTATTAGCCAGATTTCAATATAGATGTACTGCAAATTGTAATCAAATTAAAAAATCACTGGCCAAGCTTCAAATGTAAAAAAAAAAGTTATGGAATTATTGCATTTCTGTTTGTTTCCTATGTTAATTTGAGGAACATACAGCCTCCTTATGTTTCACAAAGTTCTGTTCTGACGTTTTCGTCTCTGCAGTATTTTGATCACTGTGCCCATTCAGTCTTAAGAACAGATCTAATTTCACCGTATAGGTGGACCTTGGGTGTTTAATGCTTTCAATCAATGGTCTTGAAACCATCTGAGTTTTTCTTTTATCCAAAGAATAGGTCGAGTGGATTATTGTTGTGAAGTATTCCAAACACATACCTCCTCACAGAGAGAGGAATTGTTGCGTTGCCTCAATGGCACAAAGAAAAAGTGTACCAAATGTCATGGATTTTTATGTTCCGTTCAGATACTGTATGAATACATATTTCCTCATAGGCAATGCTATTCACATTCAGTCAAGCATAAATCAACACACAAACACACACACACACACACACAAGTTGAACAAGCTTCTCACAGCTGTTTTAACTTTTAGGGGATTTTTTATTCATATCATATGAAGGATTCTACAAACTGCACATCCTGCTGAAAAATTCCGTTCTTCAACATGCTACCATCAGATTGTTAAATCCCCTTTGTAGGCACAATACATGTTTATTTTCTCCCTGTGCTAATTACTTATTAGTAGGACACATACGTTTTCCCTTAAGTGGTCCCCCTATTTTCTAAATTAATTACATCAGAGGTTCAAAGAAATGGTGGAAATGCTAATGTGGCCTACTAAAACCACTGCTGTAGAAGCAGGATAATTCAGGTCAGAGGATAGCAGTTCAGGGAACCACATCCAGACTCATTTTGCCAGTAGAGGAGGAGTACAGATCAAGCTACATGCGTATGCAGAGCCAGATGTTTTAAGATCATTAACATCCAAATGCTACTGGCCTTTGACAAGATCTTGCAATCTAGACAAATTACCCTCATTACTTCCCATTTTTAATGGTCAGTGTTGGGGGTTATGTCTAGGATAGGATGTTTGAGCTTCCCAGTGATTCAGTGCTATCCACCCTGTACTGTGTCACGTTAGTATTATGACAGTCAAATACAAAAAAACTTGATTAAATAAGAATAGTACAAAGCATAACATGTAGTAATGCTTTTGCTGCCTCACTAGTTTTCACACATTTAGAGATACAAAAAAGACTTCCTGATGTTGTTAAAACAAATGCCCTAAAGACCCTGGATGTGCAGCCATAAAGATTGTCTCGGTGATACAGCATGACAATGTATTAATCACATGTTGTGGCCTGCAAGTGACAGGGAGAGTGAAACAAGGCCCTCAGTGGGGATTTGCCAGCAGGCCCGTCCCTTCAAAGGGCGTGTGATGATAACCTCCTTGTCTTCTGCACAGGGATTAACAACCAGGCGGCTCTATGGATGGATATGCTCCGGTGGTGTGTTTAGACTTGAGAGGCATAGAGGTCAGAGTCTATCTAAACAGCAGATGGTTTGTTAGGCCTCTTTGGGAGTGTGCTAAAATGGATTGAATACACAAATCAAAGTCTGCATATAAGCACTCTCTTAAACTGTAATGGAGGCCAGTTGTAGGAAACTACATGGATGCACTGGAATCCGATTCAAATCTTACACAAGTTTGAATCCTCAGCATACTAACATCAATATAAAGTAAGAACAAATGTTGCATGATAATGGGGAACGCAAGGGGGTAGTTTATATGAGTGTAGTTAGTTCTAGTAGAGAACAGCAGTGCTAATTACAGATTAATGCCAGTAACAGCTCAACAATACAACAAAAATTCAACCTTTCTCCAAACTCACTAATAACACACTTCTAATGACAGTTGGCCTTGAACTACCAGCAGACATGTACTATGTAGCAATGGCGGGCAGTGCGTTTTCGACCTAGCCCTTCAGTGCTGTGTAGTCCACATCAGGTGCGGAACACGCTGTATTGAACACAGTGCGCTGCCCAATACACGCACGTTCATACAGACTGTCATGTGTGGACAGCAGACACTCACTCTGCTATACGGACGATTTTTTTTGCACTATTATGGGCATGGAGGGAGGTCACACAGGGTGTGTGGACCGACCTGCGGAGCTATTTTAACCACTTTGACAAGAAAAAAAAGGCGCTGTATTAACGGTTACTTACAATTTTTTTAAACCATAGGTCTCTTCTCACAAGGGTTACGGCCGAGCCGTGACATGTTTCCCACACTGATATACTCTGCAATGCTCTACTTTTCTATAGCTCACCATCACTGATGTTAAAAAAAATATGGAAATTGTTGCGTTTTGTAGTCTTTCTGTGTTACTGGGCTTGCACATTGCTGAAGATAGTTCTCTTGAGGTCTCACGAATAGTAATGTAATGACACGAAATATAGACACTCAAAGTCGACACTGAAGTGTAATGTTTCATAAATCACTCAATTTCTAATCTTGACAAGTAAGCAAAGAGCATCTGCAGAATATTATCCCTTAAGTTACCGAAAGCTTACTGAATCAAAACAAATTCTAATCCTTGTGTAAGACGTTGAGAATTTGTTGAGTATTACAGCACAACGGCAGGACATACACTGACTTCTGATGTACAATACCATCAGTGAGACAGAGGAAACTGCATACATTATGATGATGGAATGTGAACGTCTCCATATGCCTCTTCTCTTTAAAACAGAGAGAGCCTTCCCTCAGGGAGCCACCATGTAGAAACGTCTGTGCAGAAGTGATGGGGAGGGAAATTTGCCTCCACTCAAATTTCACATCATTCTGATACTAACACACTGAGACTTGGCTTTGCCAAGTCAGATATTTACATGACACAGAGGCCTGTGGTCGTCTTCGACTCTGTCTGCATCATCTGTCTCCATTTATTTACATTTGCACTAATGAGGCTCTTTGCCTATTTATGTGTGCCTAACCTCCTGGCTAGCATCTGCATGGCGGGACATTACTTAGACTGATTTATATTTTCCTTCACTCAAAAAAGGTGGTAGAATTGTTGCATACTTTCATTGCATTGCCTGACTGTTGTTTTAGCTCAATAGTTAATAAGGACATTTACATTTCTGAAATATAAGATATATATATACTGTTGGTCGTTCCCAGAAAATGTAGAAAAGAATAAATACTAAGAACAAGTTTTTTTTTCCAGCACCAATTTTCTAATGTATCGTTAAGAATCTGTGAGTTGTAAAACTACCTAAAGCAAACCATTTTCCATTGCTCTACTTTTCTTAAAACTGGATGGAGGTGCAAACACTCGTGCACTTGCAATTATTGCAAGTTGGATGAGCAAAGCCAGACTTTTTTATCCATTTCTACTTTGTCTCTTATGAATGTGATAAGATTGCCATCTGCCATACTTGAGTATGTTTACTGTACATGCACACAGTCATGTTGCAAAAGTGTGAATAGTCAATCGCTTACATGATTGAATAATTCTTCAATAATACTCCTGCTGACAAGACGGAAAATATTGCTGTGCAAGGAAATGGTGTCTGAGATTTTACTTTAAGAAATAAATGTATTGAGCTCTTTGTTAGAGCTCAGTAAATGTCCCCCTCCCGTCCCCTCAGTGTTACAGGTGAACCATTGTGATCGGCAGAAAACCAGAGAAGGTTGTGCACCTATTTTGTTAAATCTCTGTTCTGTATCCAAAGATTTGACTAATTAATTAAAGGTACCCATGCAGTGTGACCCATGCATAATTACACATAGTGCATCCTTCAAATTAGAGACTGCAGTTGGAACGCACATGTTAATCCTGCTGCTGTATGATGACAGATATTTAATCAGCTGAAAGAGAACAACCTCATACATCCTGCAACATGTTGTTGATGAAGCACCCATTAATCTAAACCAGCACAGATTCTGCCCTAAAGAGGCAGTCGGCAGTTCTAATCCAATACACATTTTGTCAAATTTAGGACGTTTTCAGTTTTAATAGCCCAAGCTCTGGAAACAAACAAAGTGGTTTCCCAATTAGCAACAGCCCGTCCATGCTTGTTCAAATGACAATGGCAGTTTCTTGCAAAAAGTGCTGGACACCATGGAGGAGAAGCAGGATTAACACCAAAAGTGCATGCGCACAAATGGAAATGGCATCACAACTGTACTCGGACCCCTGCTAAACATGGAAAAATAGGAACTTGAATGTACAGCAATTGCTGCATATTTAAGTAATCTAAGAAACGCACAAATTTATATAGTTGAAGTGTCTATACGTAGATTACTCCCAATCCCTCTATGAAATGGCAAGCATCAAGGGAATATGAAGGGCTTTCATTTCACTCAGGTATGAAAGTAAAATGCTTAAACAAAAATATCACTCAGCGAGCAGTTTGTGAGCAGTGTGGATTAGGTGTATTCTTGCCTTCACCAAGGACAGATACTCTCAAAGCAACAGATTACAGATTGGCTATGCCAACAGTGACTGTCTACAACTACAGCAGTAAGTGTGGTGCCAAGGTCTCGTTAGTGCATGGTGGCTATCAGATATACATATCTATTCAAATCTTATATTTTGTGGGATTAGTTGTACGTACAGCAGGGAAGTGAGGACGGTCTTTTAGTTTTATTCTTGTCTTTGTTTAAATCCCTTCTGTGTTAGTACTTAATACACTTCACTGCAGGTGACAGTTAAATAATTGTGGATGTTTAAATTCAATTATTGTTTTGGAGAGGGAGGCCACACAGATGTTTCAATAAAATCTATTTAGGTTCATCAAGGTAAGACAATGACTTAAAGCCAACAAGACACTTGGAGAGCACACTAAGGACGGAATGTTAATGGTCAGACAACCATGGCCAAGGATTTATCGGCCTAGATGTCAGAAGGTTTAACTGCCTAATGGCTTCTGTGCTTAGTAACAATCAACTCAAACACAAACCCCTGGGGTGTGGCTTTGTGGAATTCTTATGTGTTTGTGTGTGCTTTCGGGTATCAATGGACAAACTCAAGAATAAAAGCCATTCTATAATCTAACAACGTACACCCAGGATAGATGGGCAGGGAAAACACTTGTGATAGCGGGATGGGTATCTCATGAATTTTCAACATGGCATCTCTCTCCCAGTGTCTCTAACCTCATGTAAAGGCTCTTTCATCACGAATGTCAACCTCACCTACTGATAACCAAAAGAGTATTTGCACTTTTCTTCTTGCATTAAATCAACTTTTGTCAGCCGGCTGCCATACGTGGTGAAAGACCCTGAGTGTTAGTTTTAGATATGTCTGCTTCAGGAAAAAGTGACTTTTTATGAGCCATTGAATAGTCTTTACCATAATACGACTCTAAGGGGAAAAAACACGGTGACACTGGTGGCAGGTTGTTACACTCAAACCAGAATACAGTAGCCACAGTGAGTTAAACAGTATTTCTGTTCTAAAAGGTAGGCAACGGAAATACAACTTGAACTATATCTGTCGATCAAGCCAGATGAAATCCACTAGGTCGCTAAACTTCAAGCGTGTCTTATAGACATCCAAACCTGGATGACCTGCAACTTCCTGCTGCTGAACTCGGACAAGACTGAAGTTATTTTACTCAGCCCAGAACACCTCAGAAATCAATTATCTGATGAGATGGTTTCTCTGGATGGTATCGCTCTGGAATCCACCACCACCATAAGGAATCTCTAAATTATTTTTGACCAGGACCTATCCATTGGCTCCCACGTGAAACAGATCTCAAGGACCGCCTTTTTTCACCTACGGAACATCTAAAAAATCCGGCACATCCTGTCTCAAAGCGATGCAGAAATGTTGATCCACACATTTGTTACTTCAAGACTGGATTACTGTAACTCCTTATTGTCCCATGGGTCTCTCCAGTTGATCCAGAATGCTGCAGCTCGTGTACTAAGGAGGACGCGGAAGAGAAATCACATTACTCCTGTACTAGCTGCTCTCCACTGGCTTCCTGTAAGATCGAGAATCATATTTAAAATCCTTCTCCTTACCTACAAAGCCGTAACTGGTGATGCACCATCATATTTTAAGGAGCCACTAGTTTTATAGTGCCATATTACCCCACTAGAGTGTTGCGCTCACTGAATGCAGGGTTCATTTTGGTTCCCAGAGTCTTAAAAAGTAGGTTGGGGGCTAGAGCTTTCAGTTATCGGGAATCAGCTTCTGTGGAATCAGCTTCCACTTTCAGTCCGGGGGGCAGGCACGGTCACCTCATTTAAGAGTAGACTTAAGACTTTCCTCTTTGATAGCGCTTATAGTTAGGGCTGGCTCAGGTTTGCCCTGGTCCAGCCTCTAGATATGCTGCTATAGGCCTAGACTGCTGGGGGACATCTTAGGATACACCGAGCTCCTCTTCTCTTCCACTCCTATTCTCCTCTTCTTTCTCTCCTTCTGGAAAAATTATTGTCTCTTCAATGCGCATTGCTAACTCTACTTTTTTCTTCCATGGATTCGTGGCTGCCTGGAACCGGTCCTGCCCCCTGCCATGGGTCGTGGCTGCCTTGAACCGGTCCTGCCTGCTGCTATGGCCCTGCTGATGCCCCTCCTCTCTACCTCCTTCTTCATGGATCGTGGTTATCTGGATCATGGACCATGCATACTAATCATTATATGAATCATTTCTGTCATATTCATTGAATGTGCTGTAACTCCGTTACGTTATTCATTCTGGCCACATGACATATATTGCTTCTGTCCATCCGGGGAGAAGGATCCTCCTCTGTTGCTCTCCCTCAGGTTTCTTCCCTTTTTTCCCTGTGAAAGGGTTTTTACTATCTTTATTTGGGGGAGTTTTTCCTGATGTGATGTGAGGTGCCGGTAGAGGGATGTTATCTGTACAGATTGTAAAGCCCTCCGAGGCAAACTTGTATTTGTGATGTTGGACTATATCAAATAAACTGAATTCAATTGCATAGAATTTACTTGTGACCTTAATGAATTCTGTGGAAGTCATCAGAGGACTGTTCTCACGGAAGCATAAATGAGTTCAACAATGAGTGACTGCAGAACATCCTCATTCATTACACTAGCAACTGGCATTCAGAGATAGTAGAAGCGGTGCATCATCTCCCACCTGGGGAAAGGCATCACAGTGGTAAACTCTCTTACTTGAGTTTTGAGCTTGAAGGAACGGTGACAACAACAACAACAAAAACTGGGTGAACATTCTCTAACATGACTGCACTCCTCTTTTTAAGGCTGTTTGAAAGAAAGCTGGTTGATGTTATTCAGAGTTGAGGTCATGACTGTGCAATATGTATATGCATGTTGGATTATATCAACGAAAAAGAGAGAGGGAGAATTAGATGCAGTATTTCCATTGTGTCTGCGAAACACCGTCACAATGTGAAAAATGAATGAAACACACGCAGTAGAAAATTGGGTAAATGAATATTCATGCCCTGGATCGCTCTAACAAGTGAAGTGAGTCTTAAATGTCTTTTCACCGTCTACAGCCGTACATTCAGTTCTCTTTGTATGCTAACTGCATTTGCCTGATTGCCTTTTCTGTTTGTGAATGGTTTGTTTGGAGAAAGGCCCTGGCATGGGGTATAAGGCATCACTTAATCCTCAGGCAACAAGAAAGAAAGGATAAGAAACAATGTGAAGGCATGGCGGAATAGGCATGCAATGATGCTTCTCAATGGTGAGCATAGCAGCATTCTCTGGCAGACCATGCTGAAAGGATTTTCTGGTTATACTGTATGCCTCAGTTACTGCCAAAAGCCAACCGACTGAATTGACAGAATGTGTCATTTAAATGTGACCTTTATTGAAGATGTATGCTATTCTGGGCGGATGCAGACCTTGTTTGGTTGATTGTGGGTGCATTCAGGGGCAGAACAAGATAAATAATGTCACTTTTATTTTTGTTTGTTCTATTATATTTGAGGTTTTGTCTGAATTCCAATAGAGGGCATATGTGTTGGTTGACTTTAACTATCCATGTAAGCACAGCAAGCAACCCAAGAAAAGAAAAGAAAAAAAGACTCCAGTCAATTTCTCCACACAAGGAATCAGCAGCTGAAATCAAATGCATCTGTGTGAGTGGTAAAGCTGTACTTTTGAGTGATTGCCCAGCTGTAATCACATGTCTATCCTGTTGTATGTCTTGCATGCTACTACAGCACCACTAGAGCAATGACTTTCACTGTCATTCTATTGTGTATCTTGTTTAAACCTAAAAAAAACCTGTGGTACCACTCTCTTATGAGACATTTTTTAAATGAGTTTAAAAAAATGTGACTAGTGGCTTTATTAATGTTTTTAAAATAATTTAGCGATGTTTAATTTTCCGAAGGTTTTGGGTTGCCAGGTTGTGTGACTGGTGTTATCAGACATTGCCATGTTGAGACATTAAGAGGCCAGACACATGATCCCTGTCTTGTACATAGTCACATTAACAACCTATAGACATTATAACTGCATTATTACCCAATACAAAGATAAGCACCAGCCAAATGTTGCAATTATTACCTCTGCCAAATAGTTATGTTTTCAGTTGAGTTAGATTTGTTTTCAATAAGATAATGGAAAAACTACAATTTTGATGAAACTTAGAGGAGGGTGAAGCATGGGCGAATGAGCAACCTATTACATTACATGCAGATCCAAATCACAGGGCAGATGAACAAACTATTTTTCACTTTCATTAACATTGCAAGGTGTGGCATTGGGCCTTGACAGAGGTCTGCGCTCTCTGAGCACAACACGTTTTCATGAAGTGTATTCTTTATCATGTCTGAACCCTTTATCCAAATCCAAATAAATGTATTTTCCTGATCTTGAACGTACAAAGGAATTTAACTTTGTGATACAGTAGTACAGGTTTGGCTTACACATTACTATTACTTATTGTTACTGGACACAGACCAACTAAGATGCTTTCATGTCCACAGCTGTGATGTACTGTGGGCTAGATTTGTTCCTGATGCATTTACAAGTGTTCACTCTATCATTTCATCATTTTGAACGTTGCTGTTTAGTTAAGGAGCAATTCCAAAGCTACCCATATTCAGAGAGCCTGCCTCCAGCTGTATCTGCCTCCTCTGCCCTTGACGTTCATGTTCTGCATATTTAATCCTCCACTCACCCCCTTACTTTGCCTTTGCTCCAGACTTGCCTCTTCTCTTACTGTCAAGAGTGCCTCTGCGTGTGAATTTTACAGGTTCAAAGATCAAACCGGAGAATCTCAATGGAGATAAAGACAGAGAGGAAATGAAAGCAAAGATAAAGAGAGTTTTAAATCCCCTCCAGTCTTCATATTTAGATGTTTGTCATCACTTTGTTTATGTGTTTTATTGCAACCTTAGTTTATTCTAAGCTTCCTGAGGTTTTGGACCCTGCAGCCCTGTTTGGACTGCTTTAGTAACCTGACAGCACTTAGTCCTAATGGAGCATCAACACATATTTACCCACATCCCAGAAAAGCTTATTTTTGGTCACAAATAAAGTAAACAACATTTTGTCAATTTGAAAAACTTAATCTTTAAATCTAAAAATGGTACAATATCAGAATCAGAAAAAAAAAAACATACCTTGCAGTGAATTACTTTCCTTGTCAGATAGACAAACCTTTGTAAATGGTTTCTCTCATTACTTATTCAAAGTTATCAGTGATCGGGCCGCTGTTTCACCGGTGCACTGTATAGAGTAAATGAAAAAAAAAATGCTGGCAGTTCCTTCCACTGTATCACATCATGCACATTCAAAATGCCAGTATGGTCATTATATTGTGGCATAATTAGTTTGATACCTCCTGCATAATTATAGTGAATTTAACTAGAATTGTACATGTCCTTTTCAACAGAAATATGCAGTTAATATAGTATGGTATATCTGTTTAGAATGTTAATTGTATGAGAATATAAAGTTTAAAACACTGTTGTAAATTTGAGTATGTGTTTTAGAAAATGATTGGTCTTTGTGTGTATTTTTTAAAGGGGTAAACAGTACTGCAAGATTTCTGGAAACCTGTAGATTATCAATAAATACACACATCTTCACTGCAGTATTTGTCTCGTTACACTGTCAGTTACATGTCTGTATGTGTTTGACTGGAGCTGCACAGCAGATGGTGCTGATGAATGGGCAGGGAACAGTTGGTCTTAATTAACCTTTCTATTCTGTAGTGTCATTAATGCCAATCGGGTGCTGGCACCAGAGATGAGCTTGGGCTGAAGAGAGAACGGGTCAGGGTGCAAACAGGAATGAACAGTGTGAGAAGATTGTGAGTGTTGGAGAAGTAGATAAGTGAATAGTGATACAGAGAAGAGAGGTTTGACGATCAGAGCAGAGGAAGGGAGATATGTGTGGCAAGTATCCTTTGACCATGCTGTGTGAATGTAAGATGGAGAGAGGGAGTTTGTGGCTAGTGAGATGTGTGTTTCCACTATAAAATGAATGCTGCTGCGTTCCAAACTACCATGGTCTTGTTTGTTCTCTCTTATATCACTATAAAGTAGGGCAGACAATGTTAATGTTTTTTCTCAAAATGGAAGATTGGAGTGTTTGTCAGCTTCTCCAGCCAAATCCCGGGGCATAAACATAGATTAGAATGTGCACATCATAGTTCTTGCATCAAAGAAATCACAGCTTTCCCTAAGTACATTTGAAAAAAAAGCTTTCCATAGAGAAACTAAAATATACAGTTAAATATATATACACACATACCAATACTGGACAAATCCTCTCAGTAAAAAACATCCCTCTCAACAACATGTTCTGGGAAGTTACTGGAATGTGTAAATTTGAGTTTGAGTGTTGAATTGAAGAATGAAAAGATGTACAACGTGATTGAAGAGGCACAGAACAGCAGGTTGTTCTCAACACCCTTGGCCTATTTAAATCCATCGATTTTAGAGAATGCGTAACCTTCAAGTTGTGGCTGAGCAATATCCTGCTATCTCCACAAGGCTGATAGGAACACTGCAGCTCATCGGCCCCCGTAAGAAAAGACTGATACACACAGAGTTACTGGTTTAAACTTCATCCTTTATCTTTCACATTTTCTTTTTTTCTTTATATATTAATGTATTCGATTAGTGTAACATTTGGAATGGAGTTAGTGGCACACTGGGTTGTGTAGCAACAGGAAGGTATTCTATGAATATGAAAAATCTATTTTAAATTGAACAAATGTAAAACCTTGCTATATGTATGGAAATGTACAAATATGATATTACACTACGTATCCCATCACATAAATGCCACCAAAAGGATAGCTCAGATTTAGTTCATAGAGTAGAACTATTACAAGTTTGCTGCTGGCAGATATGAATGGGCATGCTGCCTCCAGTGTTCCCTCAATGTGGTAATAGTGAAAGATTGATCTGCAAGACATGCTCAACAATTAATTCATGAATTGATTTTCTGCTTGGGATTAGTATAGCTGCAGTCTTTTATAAAAGGCTTGGAGCAAATTTTGTTCACTGATGAGTCGGACAGAAAGGACATGAAGGTCAGGGAGTGATCAACAGAGCCAGAATGGCTGAAACGAAGGGCAGACTGAACATATTGTTGAGTGTCCGAGGAAAAATATGAAAGTAAAAAGGTCTAACTATTATAACCGTATAATCATTTTCTTTTTCTATATAACCATTTGAATATATATATATATATATATATATATATATACTATTTGTTTTTTATTTTCATTATAGTTTGTGATTAGACCACATACAATTCATAGGACGCTATAAGTTGCTATGTTATATACTCTTTTTGAATGAGATGTGTTAAATGTTCTCTCCTTTGTTAAGAGCATGCATTGGCAGTATTACCAAAAAAGGTAGTGAAACCTCCTCTGTCCAACTCTGGTGACAGGATGACTTATGTACTCTGGTGTATAAAAGAAGGGGTAGGAATGCATGTTTTTTGGGGGTGCCTGGCAATTCTGTGCAGGAGTAGACAACAGAGAAGAGGTGTTCAATCACCAGCTCTAAAAACTTAACCCTTTCTCTTAGTTACTTAATATGCATCTTTACTAGAAAAGGAGAAAAATCAGATTGGACCTGTCCCAGCCCTTAGGGGTTGGGACAGGTCCCTGAAAGCTGCAGGTCTGCTGAGACCCTCAGCTCCTTTAAGTCCACATTGAAGACTTTTCTGTTTGCTGCTGCCTTTAATTAACCAGATTCAATTACCGGATCTCACTACTGCATTTTATTTCTTAAACTGCACTGCAACTTTTATTCAACTTTTATTTTTTATGTTGCTTTTTCTACTTTTATTTTGCTTTTTGACTGTTTTAATGTTTTTTAACTGTTTTTAAATCTGCATTTTGATGCTTTTAATGCTTTTATGTGAAGCACTTTTCAAATGTGCTATACAAATAAACTTGCCTTGCCTTGCCTTGGTGCACCTGTAGCACTGGTGGTGCTAAATCATGACAGGCCTGTATGCAGCATTTTTTATTAGCTCATCTGCATAAGACTGGCTGGCGATAATGTTGTTTTGCATAGTCTGATAGGGAGAATCCTGCAATTACTCCTCTGCAGAGATGACCCATGCATACTGTGACTGGTTACCAACATTGTAATATGCTTTACGTGCAGCACATTACTCAACATTTCTGATTGATTGATTTTTATTGTGTATCATGCCTCATTGTAGCTCAGGCCATATGCATGCAGAAGACATTACTCATGCTCAGTGATCAACGCACTTCTTTGTTCATTACACATCTCTTTCCTAACAAGGAAAGCCTAACAGCAAGCATACTCTCTAAATCCTGACATATACGAAGATAGATGATAATGACCAGCCTTTACGTGGCTGTAAAGTATGCAGCTGCATGAAGTGCCCTCTCCTTCTGGCAAGTCATTAAGAGTGCATCATCGGGGTCTTTCTTCACACCTGGAAAAGCAGGTGTTGGGCCTCGACCTCATAATGGAGTACAAGGTGAGCTCAAATAGTAGACAACTCCCTGTTTGGGAAATCCATGATGCAGTTGTAGGGGTAAGATAGGCGGTGTGTGTATGGAAAGTAATTTTAAGAGTAAAACATGTACTTTTGCTGTTAAAAAACAAGCAACAAACACAAGTATTCTGCCATGTGGAATTCATGCCAATATATAGACTGCAGCTTGAAATCTTATCCGTTTGATAGAAACTATTGAGGAAACACATGACATCCAACCAATCAGGTGATATTTTGCATGCAAAGCCTCTCATGCAACTATGAATAATGTATTTAATTATCAGTTAAAGAGAGGCTGAGATTAAATAACTCATTTGCATTATTGAGCATCAGACGAATCTGGTACAAAATATATTTTCTTCGTCAGACATTCTCATATACTCAATTGAAGAAATACCGCAATAAAATTATGTCACATTTTACTGTACATCATAAAATTAATCAAGGACATAGATTAGAGTTACTTCCTCTGAAACAGGACAGTCCCATGAGGGTGGTGTGATGAGAACTAGGTTTACGTGAGGAGACATATTAATGGCTGTTGATTCTCAAGTGTCTATTTGACATTGGTTGTGGTCCTTATGAACAAAACGAAATACTTATGCAAAGTACTAATCAAGTAGTATCAAAATTCCCCATGCCAGTTTTGCTTAAGTGCTTTTTTGGCAGATGTGGACGTTGACTGTGTGTGTGTGTGTGTGTGTGTGTGTGTGTGTGTGTGTGTGTGTGTGTGTGTTTCAGAGACAGAAAGAATGACAGAAAATAGTGCACACCTCATTTGAAAATGTTCATTACACCAGCCTCAGAAAATGTTCCTCACGTGGCACTTGTATTGAACAAATACTCTCAGTGCTACACTATCCTGACATGAATATAAAACAGCAGACCCGTGTCTGTAACCTCAAGCCAGCCATTTGCCATGGCTTCCGTGAGAGTAATGGGAGAGGACAAGAGGGGGTGGGGATGTGACACTCATTGCGTGCACCTCTATGGGGGGGCATGCCTGAAGAGGTATTTGAAAGTGAACTGATTTAGGCTACTAACTAAGGCGAGCGACCGTCCGTCACACCAGCGGCAAAGTAAATTTGAGAGAAATGAGCCCTTATAGATAGTGTATTGGTCGTGACTGCAGGCAGTCAGCATCCATTTCTGCTAATGGTGAGGCACATAAACCAAGGTGCCTGCTTCGGGTCATGCTTGTCTCCTTCTTCCCCTGTCTGCACTCTTTCAGTGTGTTAAACCACTTTTAAATTATTCTTTTTATTGACATACTCATGCTCAGAATTGATATCTTGTTATACTTGACTCCTGGCTGCTGTAAGACTTCCAATCACTCAATGCATTTAAAAATGTCATGTTTTCTTTTTATTCTCTTAAGAAATACTTTGACTGTTTTAAAGTGTCCTTCATATTTGATTCATGGTGATATGTGACTAAATCTGATCTAATTCCACAATATTGAAACACGACCCCGGGTTAAAGTCATAAGTTAATATTTCATTATCCCCTGCTGTAACTTTGGTCATTGCGACAGTGTTGATAGGCCATTATTAGTGAGTGATGGAGTGATTGCTAATGAGAAGGATAGACTATGCAGCCAAGCCCTGGTTGATGAAGTGTGATAGATAAAGGAAGAAATTGTCCTGCTAATGTGTAATTTAGTTTGAAAAGACATCATCATTTTGAGGTGAGAGACGATTATAGATGAACCCCTATTATTTTATTATTGCAGAAGCTTTTTAGATATGAGAATTTTCATGTTTTCCATGCCACAGACCTTTACGCTTAATAAGGGGCTTGAAGAGACAGGCCTGCTGAGGTAGTAATTTCACAAGTGATTGAAACATGCACAGGTGTTCATTTTTCTGTAATAAAAAAAAAATGATAAGTTGATAATTCTAAGTTAATGAGTTAATGATTGGCGAAACATATATCAATGTCTCAATGTGTGCTTCTCTCACTTAAACCCCCTAGCACTGCCATAAAACAAATTAATGGTTTCTAATATGCAGACATATTGCTCATATTGTCAGCCAGGCATGCACATAAAAACAAGACAGAGCTTAAAGGCAGCATATAAGGAAGTAGCTCATGCACATACACTACACAATGTTTATGTTGCATTTGCAGTTAAATCACACAAGTAGTGATCTCACCAGTTTCTTTCTTCATAAACAGCCACTTAGTTTGATTACCTCTTACTCACTACTCTCCTCCGCTCACAGACCTGTCAAAGCCTTTTCCACAACAGCATCCTGCTGCTCCATTGTGACACTGACTGGAAGATTGAATGTAAAGATCACAGATTCCCTGGCTAGATCACTTGAGTGGCAATGAGTCGGGATAGCATCACCTCCCTATCTGGGCCACGCCACAGTACACTCAGGGTCCAGACCAGCAGGAGAAGATCAGTCAGCGAGCAAGGCATTAATCTGCTACGACACACTGACTCTCCCCTTGGAGGACGTCCGGCACTGGGAAGTCGTCCAACAGCAGTGCCCATTGCTGCTAGAGTAATGCAGGGTGTCAGAGAAGCTGGCATGGATGGAGGGGCGGAGTATGGAGGGATGGAGGTTAGCGGACTGAGGGAGGTGGGATGCTGAGAAGCTGAGATGCTGGATCAGCAGAAGAGAGAAGAGGGATATGTGCAAGAATAAGAGGGATGGAATGTGGCATAGAGCTGATAAGGGCTATAAGTTAGTTTGAAAAGAAGCTGAGTTAAGCTTCAAGAGTGAAATCTTCATTGGCTGTTCAGCTTTTTTGGGACGTGACTGTACTATCTTTACAGGGATCACAAGGTTAGGGTTTAGATACTTTACCAGTCATAGGCAGGTATCAGTACAGCATCCATGATTATCTATTATCTTACAAGGAACTACCATAAGTCCCAAAATGACAGATCTTACAATACATAAATTAAATTAAAACTAAATCAAATGTACTGATTTTTTTTCTCTGATCCTGTAAAACGTTTTTCTCTAGTACGGTAAGTACAATTTGACAATGTGAAAAGGTTCACGCTCGTAGTGAGGAACTTAAGGAGAATCATCTTTCGAATATGCAGCTCCCCATCACCTTCATAGAGAAGAAGGTTTGAGATCATTCTTTAGCTTTCTAGCAAGCAACTGTACTGTTTTGGTTCACTATCACCTCTCTCAGAGTGGGGTTTTCAACCACAACATGTAGTTCACTGTTTTAAGCAAAAAAGGTGCTAAATATCCACTAACTGCTCAGAACCAAACAGCAAAAAGACAGACTTCACAGTGAGCTGTTCGCCAAATCATCTAGAAGCTAAGAATCCATATATTTTCTTCAGGACTTGAAGGAGACTAAAAAGAGAGCTAAAAGGAGAGTGGATACTGGACTCACAATTGACAGTCCAGAAACTGCAGGACATGTAAATAACGTGCAATATCAAAAATGAAAGTGATGATAAATATTGTGTTCACAGTTTAAGTTTGCCGCCTCTAGGTGGCAAAGCCATTTTGCAGGTTTAAACCCAAGTGCTACAGTGATTATTTTGTTAGGCGGCTATACTCAGAGCAGTAACCACAATCAGACCTTTGGTGTTTGGGTGGGTAAAGCCCATAATAAGACATTGTATCTCATATAAAAATAACGTGTTTAATATAATCTAAAGTTTGTTTGTATGCTTATAATTCAGATGTTGTGGGGAAAAAAATCACAGTTAGTACAGTTAGTACTTTAAGATGGTTATAAAACCCAGGATTAAATAATATATAGTACAGGGTATTTTCATTTGATACTTTTAATTGTATGTGGAGTCAGCACATGAGTCTTTCAAGCAGTACATGAATCAGCTCTGGTCCCAACAGGCGATCATCACATGGCCTCTACAAGAATCATACCAAAGGATCCCTAGTGCATCATCATCAAAGATCTCAACTGAAGGCACTGCTTGCATTGTGAAGGGACATAGTACAATTTAACAGCCACTAATAAGCTGCTGGTCAGCAAGATCTATCATATCAAAACAAAACCTATTGTAAAGGGTAAAAGAAAATACAATGAGAATGTTCCCACCCATATGGTACTGGTCTGGTATGTTAAATGTGGGGTCTGAGCCAATGGATTATTTTTATTATATGTATTTTAGTCCTTACAACAATCTTAAAATGGACACCTCAATATGTCTCCATCAAATCAGGTTCACACACAATGTGGATACAACGTAAGAATATAGATTTAAAAGTATTATGTAATTATGTAACAATTTGTAGATATGTGGATTTTTGAGTAAACTCAAATCCTGGTACAAACACAGTAGTAAATGCAAGAGCAGTGCACGGAAAATGCAAATCTTTCTCTTTTTTTTACTCAGCAAATATTTCTTAATCAGTTGTAGTGCTTTCTAAATAAATTCAAATTAGGTAATTACCTTGGTAAATTGTTTGGAACAATTACAGTAAGACTCTTGTTGCATACATTTTAATTTGATGAGCTATGAAAGTGCAGCATTCCGCTGTTGGATAAGCAATGATTGTATACTGATCAAAGCATATAAGACTACGCATGCATACTATGCTAACGGACCGCTGTTGATCCGTGGTCAGTTCAGATCCCCCCTCGCAATTCGTCATGCATGTGAACCGCGGATTAATACACAGTTTATCATTGTTAATCATCACAGTATGACATTTCGTATATATTGTCAATATTCTGTAAATTTGCGATCAGGACATCGACATTTATGCTTTTCTAGTCGACATTAAAAACCTTCAATCCATGTTTAAATTGACACCAGGAGAACTAGTAATTATGGCAGCATCGCTAAAGGCCAAGGACCGGAGGTTCTGTTCAGTTATGATGCGTTCAGGTTCTGGTAGAGAAATGCGCACAGACAAAAGCATTCAAGAAATTTCCTTTTGTGTTTAAAATGCTCCTTTAATATTGAGGACAGAATCCCCCCTATACTTAGTCTAGATGCACAGGTGTGCAATATGAGACAATGGGTCTATTTAATAATAAAAATCTGTTCAAAAGTCCCAAGCCAGTTGTGGTGTATTAATGAAATGCTGTACTAAGTGGTGGGATAAATCAAATAGCGCTTGTCTCTAGAGGCCCTTCTTCCACCACCGCCCAGTTTGTCTCTAAGGAATGCTGAGCATAAACATCAAAGCAGAAATTACATTAATCTACCACTCTGATGTTGAATTTTTTTAAGAAGTTTCTTTCATATGAAAATACAGAAGGAGTTCCTATGCCTCCATGCATGTGATTAGCATGCATGGAAGCCTCCAGTTTACATAATCAGTATCCTGTACTGGTGCAGTGACACCGCGGGGAGGGTTTGAGAGTAATGGACCAATGCATATGCCATACAGGGGATCAGGTGCAGTAAAGTCATGGTTGCTGCACTCTCCCAGGGCTTGGAAGACAAAGGCTGAAGACCCGCCCCACAAATGTCAGAGAGAGCACCTGCTGCTGTGAATAACCACAAAGATAACCGAGGCAGGACACATTCTCACCTGCTGGGAGGGCACGCACAGGCCACAGTGCTTTATAGAGGAGTGAAGACATTCAGGGAAACAGATAAAACACACACAGCATGGTGGTCAATTACCACAACATACTGCAACACACGGAAATTGGCTTTTATGGTTCTAAATAATGTTATAAAGTTTTAAAAAATTCACAATTACACCTTATATTTTGCAGCTACTAATACAGTCAAATGAAATATAGAAAATTCTGTAATTTGTCCCTCAAAGGGTTACCAGAAAGAACTCTTATAATTGGAGCTTGTGAAATTTGTTGTGCAATTTACCGAACTCATTTATTATCATTTATTGCTTGGGTCTGAACCTGCTGGGAGTACAGCAGTCTTACATTTCTTTGAGGTGATCCAGAGATTTTAGAGCACCTGCTGACAATGAGAGAGCTTGTTCCTGATTGTCAAGTTACTGAACAAAAAATGTAGAGAAAATGTGAATAACTCTATGATAAGGAAGGAAAATATTAGAAATCCAATTACAACTTTAGTTTGGTTCCAACAAAATTAAATGAATTTACAATCTGTTAAGGAGTGTCTAATTCCCTTTTGGTAAAACGTGTTGTCGTTTGGAAATTAAGACAACATGGAAAATGTATAAACATTACATGTACCATTTTGTGTGTAGACAGAGCGATGTGATTTAGTATTATGTAAAAAGAACATGGTACGTTTCAGTAATAGCTAGAGTACAATAAATCACAATCATGGGAACAAGGAATGTTGGTCTATGTCCAGCAAAGAACAAAAGTCAGTATTTTTCAAAGAACGATAAACTTTTTCCAAACTGTACATCTACCCCACAGTTATGACGAGCCGTATAACTGTTACATACTATGTATATGTTTATGCAAGCGAAAAACCCTCTCACGTCCACAAAGTGCTCTCACATTCACTATTGAACCTTTACACGCACATTAAAAGCTCTTACATACTGCGTTTATGCTCACACATACACACAAAAACTCTTACACGCTCACAAAGTGCTTAACATATGTTGTGTGTCAGCTGCTTGTGCAATTCAGTAGTGTGTGTGAGATCTTTTCAGTAGTGTGATGGGTCAAGCATCTTTTAATTCTCGCAATACGCTGCAATAGAACTTCAGACCACTCGACAGTAAAAGACAACCAAGGATATTAATTTTCTTTGTCTTTGGTATCATTTGGTACCATGCAATGATTTGCTTTCCAAAGCTATGCATGGAGCAAGGAAGGGCAGACACTTATACATTTGGCAGCGGAGGTAAATAGCATTACAGCATTCCCTGTGATCTCCTTTGATATAATCACCATTGGCATGAAATATCATGTATGACTTTCATTGCTAAAAGGGTGGGACCACTCAACCAGTGGGTGACATTCAATCAGTGACTTGAATAATAATTTACATGTGAACATGCATGCAGTTGATGTGCTCTGAGGTAACATAACATAACTTTGTTTGCGGCAGAAGCTAGATGACAAGGAAATCTCCATGTTGAGCTTAAATAAATAAGTACAATTCATAAATTACTCACACCCTCTACCATCTTCTAAAAAAAAGAGACATTCATTAGTTTGTGCTGAGTAGGAGAGTGAAAACCATGTTGCTGTGTAGAAATACTCTCGAGGTCATGGGACAGTAACTTGTCAGATTACCCTGAACATGCAGCATTTTGTTTGGCTCGGTTTGGAAATTGATTTTTAATGGTCTTTAAATATCAAAACTTGGATAATAAAGGATAATAGATGTGTGTGGTAGTTTAAAGCAAATAATTTCATTTCAGATTTCATACAGAAAACCATGTGCTTGGTTGGTCAGCCCTTGGGCTACAAGGTGCATGGTGACATCTAATGCTTTCCCCTCGGCTACTAAACTATGGCCAGTAACAGAACTAAACTCCAGTATGTCTAAATACTTTGTTCTGCCCTATTTAAGTGCTGGCTTCAGCATAGGAAGATTTTGTTTGCTTTTATATCTGCCTGGCAGAAGTGTTGGGGTGGTTATTATAATGATAATTTGAGAACAAAGCGTTTATCCAACTCTATAGCCCAAAGTGAGTTATTACTTTGACTGACAAGATTTACAGGAAATAGGCACCATCACTGGATGCAACAAATATGCAACATATTTGTACAATACATAATGAAACAGTGATTATATGCTTCCGCTGGGATGTTTTATATATTATACAAATCCTAACTGGTCAAGTTTATCTGTTATCTATCACTGCAGCGATCCACAACCCTGTGCACTGGACTCGGTGAAAAAGACTGCATGGGTGGTTGGCACTTCATATTGAGAACAAACTTTGCAAATGCAGCCTGATGGTGAAGACAGATAGGGGTGCAGAGGGCAAGACGGGCACAATAAATCAACATCTATCTGAGCTGCCACATTTAGTTTGGACTGATGTCTCCTCAGCCTCCCAAAGGCACTGGTTGCGGACTTCGTAGAGCTTCTCCTGCTCCATGACAGTGGACATGATTGCATGTTTCACAACAACATTGCTTGGAGAAAACATTATTTCATTTCTCTCTGTCAAGTTGTTCTTTCTTTTTTTTAGGGGAGACATTGTATTAAATTGACTCATACTGACTTTTTGGACTCAATAACCGGAGCACAAATTAAGTATGTCAACATTTTTACTGAGTTGAACTACTTTATATGACAAGTAATTGTCAAAAGAAAACTAAATTCCCTAATTGAATAATTCAAATTATTGGATGCAATGTTCGTAATAACATGGTAAAAGTATCTGTAATCCAAATGTGATTAAAAATCGAAGGAGAATATTTACCATGCTTTTGGATAATTTTGTGAAAGCAATGGGTTAGTTAATGATATTTGGACTAAAAGCGGTATTCTCCACCTAAAACCTTGTTTATCATTCACATATTAGCCTTGAAGGTGACTCTGAAAAGTGTGCCACTTGTCCCTCAACAAATGGAAAGAAAAAGGTATCAAACATTCAGAAACTTTTCAAACTTTTCATGTATGTATGCATTTGTATACTTTGTCTGAACAAACTTTTGTTTTTTTCAAAATTATTCATACAAACAACTAATTTGCAACAGCAGATACATTTTAAGGGCAGTGCAATGCCAACCAGTTTCTGTTTAACACAATGAGGAAATGTTGTTAGTTAACATATCTGGCAAAAAATGTTAATGCTGAATATATCAGATAAATGTTAACTCAAAACATATTTATTTTCCACCAAATTGACTGATTTTGCAATATAATTTGTGAATTGTAGTAAATACATAACATTTTTAAGGTTATTTTTGGTTAAGGTCAGATAAATCCTATGGTCTGGTCAATACTGAACAAACATCTCCAGTGATTATTAACAGTAACCCAACATTATTATATTCCCCTTTACTTACCCTAACTGCACGCTGTGTACACTGTACGCTCACCGACTACTTCCCTGCAGTACATAAATGAAGCACTTCATTCACACAAGAAAAACAAGGAACTGTTTTTTGAGTGAATGAAGGCAGGGATTATCACAGCATAATTTGGAAATAAGTAGTACAATACAAAACTTAATTTCTTGGTGACAAGGCTGGTCTATAGACATGTTTTTGCAAAAGTATGTCTACAAAGCTCAAGTTTGTTGCTAGCACGGTCGCTCACTACCAACTACCAGCAAGCAACATACATCACACTTTTACACAAAGACCATAATGCTTTGTTTGCCGAACTTTGTACAAGTCCAAAGGCCGCGATTTTGTGGCAGACGGTTTGTGTTCCTGCCCTCAGTGAATAACCTTTGCAACAAATGTGGCCTAAAATAAAACCACAGCTTATTGACTTTTAAACCAAACGACACAAAACTTGCTGCGTTTCTGAATTAGAGACGACGCAGATTGCATCTGCTTTGTCATCTTCAAAACATTTTTTTTCTGTTTGTTTCCTTTACACATCACTATTAAAATAATATGCACAGTTTTTGCAGTTTCATCATAATCAGTGTTTTGTTCTACATTTGAAACTGCATTCATATCTTTGTTCATTTGACATCACCACTTGGCATGTTGTGCAGTTATGTTACTCGTTTCCACACTGAAGATTTAGAGGATATATTTTGAATAAGAAGCATGTGTTAAAAAAAACATACTTCAAATTCTAACTCCCTCTTCGAGAGACTGAATGGTGTCTGTACTGCTTCAAGCTATATACAGTATGTCTAAATCCCAGCTGTGAACTATGGTCTGTGGTACAGGATTCTGCAAAATGATTGTCCATGGCCAGTTTGGTGTGTGCCAACTCACCCTTTTCATTTTAATTACAGAGAGAGAGAGAGAGAGAGAGAGAGAGAGAGAGAGATAGCGAGAGAGAAAGAGAGAGAGAGAGAGAGCAAAACAGTGTGCTCATCCTATAGTTCTTCTTTCTGGTTTTCCATCATACTAAGGTTTTATTAAGACAATTATCTTACATTAGAGTACAGCTCCACACTTTCATTGCAGAGTTTGATCACTTTGAATATACTTTTACCTCAGGGGAGAGATTTTTGAAAGAATGTTGAAGGTTAAGTAATCAAGATGTGGACTACGGCTCAAAAATAAATAAATATATCCAAACTCTGCATTGCTGCTTCTCAACAGGCAATTAGCAACCTCCCAAACCACCATTCAAAAATACATTTAGGCTAATCTCTACACTTTCATTTTGAGTCGAAGTCAACCTCCCTCAATATTCAAAAAAGCAAATAATGCAACCATCTGTTTTGCAATTTCAAATTGTATTGAATTGATCAAATACGTTGCGATTTTTGCTTATTGGCACAAAACGTGTACATTCTTTTCTTCAAATTAAAGTTTGTCAAAATGATCACTGATTAAATTACAGTATTTCTTTTTTTTGTATCTGAATCCTAATAGCCAGGGTAAAAGGTCTGTCAGTTCATCGTGCCAACCTCATTTAGGACCTGAGCAAGCAAACTTTTTTTTTTTAAAGCAATAGAGTGCATTTGCTGAATGTGCCCAAGCTCTTTGTCATGAGGAATTAGCAGCAGCTTGTTTAATGTATTTAGGATTATGATGATGTGAATGGTAATTACAATCATGGTAATGATGATGAAATTTGAAAGCCTCCAAGGTAAAACAAAGTGAGGGAGGAAAAATAGGCTGTAAATGAATTGTTTTTTAAACGATCAACTGCTGACTATGGGAATATTAGGTATGCTGAAGAGTGACTAGCTTTGTTTGATCAACACAAGATTCCACCTGTTTGAAATGAGTGCTGTATCCCCCCAGTCCTACACTCTGCTCTTTTCAATTGTCAGAGAAGGTTTCAACTTCCTTTCTCTAATACTGGTTTCCATTTTCTTTAAGAGAACGAAAAGCATTACTATTATTCTGTTCACATATTCAGTTGGTGACCTAAACAGAATTTTGGCAGTCATTGAGGTTGACTTTCAATTATACTTTAACACCAGACCAAAAATGCCTCAAAAAATGCATCACAATAACACATACTGCCAATTTAAAAAAACAGCTTGAAAATTAAGAAAATCTGAAAAGGATTACAGAGGTCTATCGGAATCATATTGTCGGACCCTTTTTAATTTCATGGGCCCATTTTGATAGCTATACACTGGCGTCCTGCCAAAATATATTTTGTACCACCACAGTTTCATAATGAACCAAAAATATCTTTGAACTTACTGTGTGGGCTGGCGGGCCTGCTCAGTGTGCGTTTCCTCTGCAGTGAATGGTTTTAGTTTGGCTCAGAGAATGAAAGTGGATCACAGCTCCAGCCGTTTCAGCTTTACAACCACCCCCACCTGGAGCTCTGCTTCCCAGGGCCGTGAATTATATGCTTGCTGTGCCCTTTCTCCATGCAGGGAGTGATGAAGCCGCCTGTTCCGGGTGTGACTGTTTATATGTGTGTAATATGCTACGTTGAGTAGTTGATGCGTGTTGCACTTAAGACTATAGGTGATATCAAATCAAACATAGAACTTTGTAACATATCTGCATTACCCCCGCGAGTCTCTTTTTTTGGCCGCAGGCAGGCCGAAATTGCGGCGGTCTTGTCCCCCTGAGGGCGAACCTGCCCTCCACCCAAGTGGTACCCCAAATACCGTACCTCCCTCCGTTCAACTGCACACTTCCCCGGGTTGGTGGTGAGCCTCCCCTGAGGGACTCCAGCACTGCGCCCACCCGCTGCACATGCTCCGCCCAGGTGGTGATGTGGATGATTACATCATCCAAGTAGGCGGCAGCATATGCAGCGTGCGGACGCAGCAACCGGTCCATGAGGCACCGAACAACCCGAAGGGAAGTGTGGTGAATTGGTACAAATCAAACGGAGTGGACAAGGCCATCTCTTTCTTTGACTCTCGCGACAGAGGAATCTGCCAGTAGCCCTCGGATAAATCCAGCGTCGTAAAGAAACGCGCAGTGCCCAGTCGGTCCAGGAGGTCGTCGACCCGGGGCATCGGGTACGCATCAAAACGTGACACATCATTCACCCTGCGATAGTCCACGCAGAACCGTATAGACCCATCATTCTTGACGACAAGAACAATGGGGCTACACCAAGGCAAGGCAAGGCAAGGCAAGTTTATTTGTATTGCACATTTCAACAACAAGGCGATTCAAAGTGCTTTACATAAAACCATTAAAAGCATCAAAACATAATGCAGATTTAAAAACAGTTAAGAAAACATAAAACATTAAAACAGTCAAAAAACTAAATAAAAGTAGAAAAAGCAACTTAAAAAATAAAAGTTGAATAAAAGTTGCAGTGCAGTTTAAGAAATAAAATGCAGTAGTGAGATGCAGTAATTGAATCTGGTTCATTTAAAGGCAGCAGCAAACAGAAAAGTCTTCAATGTGGACTTAAAGGAGCTGAGGGTCTCAGCAGACCTGCAGCTTTCAGGGACCTTGTTCCAGATATGTGGAGCAGAAAAGCTGAACGCTGCTTCTCCATGTTTAGTTCTGACTCTTGGAACAGAAAGTAGACTCGTCCCAGACGACCTGAGGGGTCTGGATGGTTCATAAGGTAGCAGCAGATCACAAACATACTTAGGCCCTAAACCATTCAGTGCTTTATAAACCAGCAGCAGGATTTTAAAGTCAATTCTTTGTTTGACAGGGAGCCAGTGCAAAGAGCTCAGAACTGGAGTGATGTGATCCACTTTCCTGGTCTTAGTGAGGACTCGAGCTGCAGCGTTCTGAATCAGCTGAAGCTTTCTGATTGACTTTTTACAGAGGCCTGTGAACACAACGTTACAGTAGTCAAGTCTACTGAAGATAAATGCATGGACAAGTTTCTCCAGATCCTGTTGAGACATAAGTCCTCTAACCCTTGATATATTCTTAAGGTGGTAGTAGGCTGATTTTGTAATTGTCTTGATATGGCTGTTCAGGTTGAGGTTTGAATCCATAACTACACCTAGATTTCTGGCTTGGTTTGAGGTTTTTAACATTAGTGATTGAAGCTGAGCACTGACTTTCAATCGTTCGTCCTTGGGACCAAAAACAATTACTTCTGTTTTATCTTGATTTAATTGAAGAAAATTCTGGCACATCCAGTTATTGATTTCTTCAATGCATTTAGCCAGCCCTTGTATGGGACTATAGTCCCCTGGTGATATAGTTATGTAGAGTTGTGTGTCATCTGCATAATTATGATAACACACTTTGTTGTTTTTCATAATCTGAGCCAGTGGAAGTAGATGTTGAACAGAAGAGGCCCCAGTATTGAACCTTGGGGAACACCACATGTCATCCTGGTCAGCTCTGATGTGTAATTAGCTACCGAGACAAAGTATTGTCGGTCCTTCAAGTAGGATTCAAACCAGTTAAGTGCTGTGCCAGAGAGTCCTACCCAGACTTTCAGTCTGTCTAGTAGTATGTCATGATCAACCGTGTCGAATGCAGCACTGAGATCCAGTAATACTAAGACTAAGATTCTGCCACTGTCTGTGTTTAAGTGGATGTCGTTGAAAACCTTAACAAGAGCAGTTTCAGTACTGTGGTGCTGACGAAAGCCGGTCTGGAAGACATCGAAACAGTTATTTTCGGCCAAGAAGTTGTTCAGCTGTTGAAAAACCGCTTTTTCCATTATTTTACTTAAGAATGGGAGGTTTGATATTGGTCTATAGTTTTTCAATATTTCGGGGTCTAAACTAGCCTTCTTTAGAAGTGGTTTAATAACTGCAGTTTTTAGGGCTTGTGGGAAGACACCTGAGAGAAGGGATGTGTTTACAATTTGTAAAAGATCAGCGGTCATGCAGTGTGAAATATTTTTGAAAAAGTGTGTTGGTAGAATATCCAAGCAGCAGGAGGATGTGTTCAGATGTTGTATAATGTCTTCTAGGCTTCTTTGGTTAATTGAGTGAAATTGTGTCATGATATTTGAATGGATGCTATTTAAAGATGGGGACAACACATATCCTGTGGTTGGTTTGGAGCCACCGACTGCTTGTCTAATTTTCTGAATTTTATCAGCAAAATCGGAGGCAAATTGATTGCATGCCCAGGTGGATTGGAGCATATCCGTTACCGACACCAGAGGGTTTGTTAGCCTGTCCACGGTAGCAAATAAGGCGCATGTATTGTTTTTGTTTTTGGTTATGATGTCAGAGAAAAAGGCCTGTCTTGCATTTCTAAGTTCCAAATTATAATTGTGAAGTCTCTCTTTATAGATACCACAGTGAACCTGGAGATTAGTTTTTCGCCACCTGCGTTCAGCTTTCCGACACTCTCTTTTCTCTATTCTGACCAGTGTGGCATTTCTCCAAGGGGATCTTTTCTTACCCGAGACAACCTTCACCTTAGTGGGTGCAATGGTGTCAATAACATTTTTAACTTTAGAATTGAAGCCATCCACAAGCTCATTGACTGAGATGCAAGAGAGGCCTGGTGTGGAGCAGAACTTCTGAATAAATAGTTCACTGGTGTTTTCAGTGATGTAACGCTTTGTCACAACCTTGGTTTGGACATTTGTGTGCAGGGAGATTGCACTCTCAAAGAAAACACAGGAATGATCAGAGAGTGCAACATCCGTCACAGCAACCTTGGAAATGTCCAGACCTTTGGTGATGATTAGGTCTAGAGTGTGCCCCTTGTTGTGGGTGGGACCTGTTACATGCTGAGTCAGATCATAGTTATCAAGGACACCACATAGCTCTATAGACCCTCTGTCCTGGGGATTATCAACATGGATATTAAAATCACCAACAATGACAACACAATCAAAATCAATACAGATTATTGACAGCAGTTCAGTAAACTCATCAAAGAAGGTTGCACAGTATTTAGGTGGTCTGTAAATGTTGAGGAATAAAACTTGCGTGGAATTGAGAGCCACATATTCAAAGGAAGTAAAATGACCAAAAGACATCTGCTAGCATTGAAGAGACTCATTATATAAAATAGCAACTCCACCTCCTTTCTTATGCACTCTTGTTTCACTCATGAAACTGAAGTTGGGAGGTGTTGCTTCAATAAGAACAGCTGCACTGTTATCTTGGTCTAACCAAGTTTCGGTTAAAAACAAAAAATCAAGTTTGTGCCTAATAATGAAATCATTGATTAAAAATGTTTTTCCTGACAGAGACCTGACATTTAATAAAGCTAAGTTTAATTTGTTTAAAACTATATTTGCCCTATTTCTTTGGACAGGCTGACGAGGAATGAATGTTAAATTGGATAAATTTGCAGATTTACTAATGTTTCTTCGCAGCCTCACCTTTCCTTTTCGATAAGTCAGGACAGGAATTAAGAAGGCTAACTTCATACAGGGCCCCGACTGTTCCTGGAGATAATCAGTGGTGTCATTAACCTTGTAGTCCGGACCCAAAAGATATCAACCAATGTAGGGTAGGGGAGATAGAGGATGGTTGTGGAGATGTTGTAGAGGCGGGGGAGGGGCACAACGCTTTAACTTCGGTGTTTGTGTCAAAGCACTTAGAACCAGTGACGGAGGTCTAGCTGGAGGGGTTTCAGCACGGGAAGTGGGAGTGCGGAGGGGAGTGAATTTGGTTCCAGCAATGACCATCTCGTTCATGCGGTCAGTGAACTCCATGAGGGGGGAGGATGGGGAGGCACTGTTGGATTCTTCTATTACCTCCATCTCCAGCTTAGCAGCCAATTCCCTCTGAACCACTTTTCTTTTGTGTTCAGGTAACCTCTAGGGTCCTAACCACACCGTCACGCCCGGGGGAGTCTCAATCTGGTGCATAATGAGGTTTGTGCGACCAGGCAGGAGGGAGAGCACGTCAGCAAACTGCTCCTGCAACTTGGGCAATGTCTGTTCTCTGGGTCTTGGAGAGATGGGCTTCACAAAGGAATGAGGTCGGATTGGTGGATTTTGGGACCTCAGTCCCCAGCTCCTCTCTCTCAGATACCGCGGACACAAGAGAAACAGACTCCGCCTCTCTCCACGCTTACAGGAGATTGAGGTGGTAGATCTGTGTAGCTCCGCCCCTGTCAGAACGCACCACCTCATAGTCAACAGCCCCCACTCGTCGTGTGTCCACAAAGGGTCCTTGCCACTTCGCGAGGAGTTTAGAGCTGGAAGAAGGAAGGTAAGTACAAGTACCATTTCTCCCTGTGTGAATTGTCTCAGCCTGGCTCCTCTGTTGTACAGCCGTTTTTGACGCTCCTGGGCTTGGAGCAAATTCTCACATGACATCCGACCCAGTGTGTGGAGTTTTGCTCGCAGGTCCAGGACGTATTGGATCTCACTTTTACTGGTGCTCGGACCTTCCTCCCAGTTTTCCTTAATCAGGTCGAGTCCGAATGGCCGGTTCTCGGCCCCCAACCTGGCCTTGCGGAACCTCCGCCGGTGGTCCTCCGGAGACAGGCCCAGTCGGTCGATGACGGCTTTATGCTCGTCCTCGTAAACCTGCCTGGCTGTCGGGGGCAGCCCCAGAGACCCGTCTGTGCCTCTCCGCCGAGAAGAGGCAGCAGCCGGAACGCCCATTCGTCCGCAGGCCAGCCGCACGCCCTCGCCGTTGCCTCGAATGAGTCCAGGTCCAGGAATGACTGCACGTCGTCCACTGCAGTCATCCTGTGTAGGGCCACCCCTGCCAGCATAGAGGGGGCCGGCGCCCAACATTCAGACACAAGGCTAACAGGGAATTACGCAAATAAACTAGTTGTTAACTATCATTATTATGCATATCTGAAATTTAGCACATTTTGTGATTACTCAATTGGTGGAATAAAATATGAATCACCATTCCATTGCAAAATTTGACATTCCTGGCTCCTATTTCTAAAACTTCTCATCAATTGTCTCTTCGAGATGGTATGCACAGTGTAATTGTGACAATTAAACCATCTGCTTGTTTATTAATATACACATCTGTTGATATTGCCACATTGTGACTGTTTAGCATCATGGCCTAAAGCCTTCCTTCTCTCCCTTCCTCCCCTGTCACTTTTGCCATCCATCTCTCACATTCTCTGTCGTGGTTTCCTGAGGCATTGCACTCACCACAACACAGGCGTCTCTTCCTTACAGCTGGTGTATTGAATTACTCCCAGTTTGGACATCATTGGGATAATGTATTTATTGTCAATGAAGGATTTGAGTTGGACAAAAAACAAAAAAATTCTGCTTCCCAGTCAAACTGAACCAATCATCGTATTGTATTGTGTTGTATATGCTCTCATGCAAATTATTTAATGTGTGTAATATTAAAATGTTTGGTTGAAGGGTTCCATTTAGGAGATTAATTGGCATACTTTCAGCTGACTATTAATTGTGGGTTACTCATCAGATTTCTGAAGCTGTCATTTTAATCTATCAAACATTTTAGCTGTGCATTTTAGGATTGCACAGAGGAAGCTGTGCAATCCAGATGTATCTGCATTGCCTTTAGTTGCCATTTTATTTTCCATCGTAGTGACACTGTTTTATTTTCTTCTTCTTTTTAACTATACAAATTGCTGAGCCTCTGCTATCTTTCTAATAATGAAAAATAGGACTGGGTGATATGGAGGAAATGTAATATCTTTTTTTTTTTTTTTACCAAAACCTTAATATCGTTATTGTGAGGATATTGTAGGGCCTTCACTAAAATATTGACACAATGACATAATAATATAATGACATAAATTTATGAATACATAAATAGGCAAAGGGAAATTTTAGAGCAGCTAGAGCAGTCTGGTAAATTCTGAAGTCTATAAAACTAGGAAACAACACTTGCCATATTACGTTATACAAAATCTAAAACGAAATGTAGGCTCATAACAAGATATTAATATAATATTGGCCAGTCTTAATGGAAAATATAATCAGATGATGGGAAATGATGTTATAAAAAACTGCTGTTATTATTGGCAATCTCTTTCACTGTGCCATCTGACATAAAATGCCACAGTGCCTCTCTCTTGGCATTATGGTCAATCACCAAAGCAAACATTGATGTTGTCTGGCCCAGGGGGGAGTGCAAGCAGATGTGGAGAAACTGTGTGCCAGTTGGATCATGAGGGTGTGACAAAAAGGTGTATCTACAAGATGGCAGCAGGCAATGGACCAAGAGATCTCTTGAGTAGAGCTCTAGCAGGCAAACAAAGGCATCACAGTGCATGGAATACTGGAAGATATTTTAATCTTTTAAATATGAAGACTAAGAAAACCATGTAATGATTGAGAGGTGAAGTGTCTACACAGGACGCGTATCAGCTGGGTTTTTCAGCCATTTGTTTCACACTTTAAGTGTACGCTTCATGCCTACTTTCTTCTATTTTAAGTGCCTGTCCACAGTGAGTGTGTGTCGGGCTCTGACTGCTGCCAAAATGTACGTGTCCTACAGCATAATGCTGTGCGGCATTAATTTTGACAAGAATTATACATTTGGTTTGTGTTTGTCGCTGACAAAAAATTGTAGTTGGTGTATTATTTTTGTTGTCTTTTTGTTTTAGTCGAGATTTAGTTATTGAATTTTAGTCTAATTTTAGCCAATGTTTTATTCAGTAAACAGGGTCTGAGCGTATCCTGTATAGACACAGTGCACAGAAGCTGCTGCTGCTCTGCTAATGCACTGCTCACGCCACCTGTGTGGACACAGACTTACAGCTATGGTCCAAGATAAAGTCTTGAATCATAATTATCCACAGCATAGTTTAGAAGTTTTAAATTGTTTGTTTTGTGTCACTTTGTAAGTGTCTTTAGTCTTTTTTAAATGTTTTTTTTTGTCCGTGGTTGCTTCCCCCCTTTTAGTAGTACTTTAGTCGTTGTTTTTTTACATGTCTTAGCAGTTGTTGTGTTTTGTTTCATTTCATAGTCATTGTGATTCAGTGTGCATTTCTTTGAAGTATTTTTGTATCTCTTTATAGTTGTTTTATGTTTCTTTGTGGTCATTTTCAGTCACTTTAAGCTCCTGGGTCTGTGCCCATTCAGTAATCCACCGATGGTTGAGGATGTGGACATTGTGAGACTTGGTATCTCAGTTTGCCTCTTTGTTACTATTTCATGATGAGCCCCTACATTTCCATATAACATGTGCAAATCTTTATAATGTTCAGCTAATTACATGCCAAGCCCTGTGTACAATCCAACCTGCAATTATGAGGTGTTACATATGTCCTGAAAAATGTCTCACCTTATGAACCAGCTGTTCAAGGCTCATTCCCAGGCTCACAGTAGAAATCAAACCCAGCTAATGTGAAGTGGATAGAAGCCTGTAATTGTGAGCCACGTTCCAGCTGGCATCTTGCCCTCGAAGAAGACACATCCCCCGCCCCTGTTTGGGTCCTTAACCAAATCTGCCTGTTTCCTCTCTACACATAGCTAAACGTTTAACCTCTTCAATTACTTTTCTGTGAGAAGAAAAAATCCAGGCATTGCTAGCACTGCAGTGGCACCACTCCAGGCAGCATCGGTGGCTGTCGCTCATGCTCACATATCAGTAGGAAATAAGGCCTGCCTGCCACTGTGATGGCACAAGAGCTCCAGGGGACAGAGGGCACATTAATTTATTTTTTTGTCCCACAAACCAAATCATGCTCTCTGCATGTATCCTCAAAACACAGAATGGTACCGTATTTTAGAAGTATTTTAAGAAGCAGTGGGCTGCCCCTAGTGAAGCGCCCAGGGAGCAATTTAGGGTTAAGTGTCTTGCTCAGGGACACTTCGACATATGAACTATGGGGAGACTGGGGATCAAACCGGCCACCCTGTGGTTGCAGATGGACCACTCATCCCCATGAGCTACAGCCGCTACTGATTTAGATGTTTTGAGGTCTAGTTTTTTGTGTGATCCACTGTAGCTTTCACGACTGAATTGGTGCAAGTGCATTGGGCTACATTTCGTTATGTTTGTTATGTATTGTTTTGAGTTATGTTCAAAATGCACTTTGATTTGTAGTCCAGTGGTGTTATATACGTACAAAATGTATGAATGCAGAACAGTGGTTTGATGTATGTATGTATATACATACATGTATGTATATGTGGACTATATTTTAGCTGGGTGTAACAAAATGTGGTAATTCTTGTCATAAGCCATGTGCTGTATATGTTTTATATACTTCAATATATATTGCAAATATTTTGTCTTGGCATTGTGTCTCCATACTCAGGTGAACTGGCACGATAAGATGATATTGGCTGCAACTCAGGTTTTCTCAATTTAGGAACAACAGTGCCTCCTAGGGTAACACACAATCTGCCTTCCTCTCTGCCCCCTCCTTCTCAATCTCTATTCCTTTGTTTCTCTTATTTTGGGGCAGAGCCTTCAGGCATTCTGGGATAGACGTGATGCAGCTCAGGTCTTGCAAATGTGTGGGAGGCTATCAAAGAACTGCACAAAGTGGTTGGATTGTTGAAAACTACACATACAAAAAACTGAAATAAGTCTAGAGTAAGAAAGGAGTATTATGAGATAAAAAGAGAAAAAAAATCATTCAAAGAAGTAAGAATTGCCCTTTTTTTTCTTTTTTTCTTCTTTTTAATTGCCAAAAGTTTGTCAGGCAATGCAAACAAACATAGATGAGTCGCTGAAAGGTTTTTCGGAATATCTTATTCTGACTGCAAACTTTACGATTGACTTTCCAAACTCGTCCCTTAGCGGGGTTTTCAAAACTGCAGAGAAGACAGCTTCCATCACCCAAATATTAAGTAGCCTCTTGGGTTTCCACCTTGGCGAGCACTGACTCTGTCAGTGTTCACAGCATGTTCATGTGACCCTATTTCTTATTATATGAGTTATATAAAATACTGGCTCATATTTCTGATCTTGTTTTTGGTAACACAGCACTTTCCATCAACAGCTTTCATTGTAGGTAAGTAAGACGGATGACTCACAGCTCAAAAGCTGTGGTTGTATGGTTGTATGTATCCCTCGTGAGTAACATTCACAATGCTTTTGATGTGAACACAGCATTATTGTCGAGCGATTAAACTGACACGAGTAAACTGACGCGAGTAAATTGACGCGTAATTAGGGTTATTATTTATTAAAGTAAATGTTGACTCTGGTAAAAAAAAATAACCACTTGGACTCATGTATGGACTGATTATAATTAGGTGGTGATTTCAAAAACACTTGTTTTTCCCATTACTGATGTACTGTATATATTAATTGTGATAATTGTTGAATATAATCAAATTATGAAGTTCTGACAATTTGGACAGACATGGGTGTAAACTGCATTCTGATTGGTTGGTGGAGGCACAGAACAGCAAGGTGGTATAGTTTGTGTTGTTGTTGTTTGTTGTTATTCCTTGCAAGATAATCCCAAATGCCAGGAACACATGGACAACATTGTAAAATCATGTGGACATTGGCCATCACCACCACAAAAAGCTGGTTTGGCCAACATACAGGCAGCCACCAGTGTTGCTATTGTAGGGAAGATAAGGATGGAGGGAAGTTGACAGAGTGTTATGTTTGAACTTCAGATAGCTATAGTGATGACTTAATTCTCTTTTCTGTCTCAGTCTTGCACTCGCTGACCTTTATTTCTAATTCCTTTTTCCAACGACAGTATTTGTTAAAGGCCTGGGCGGTGTGACCTGCTTTCCAGGGTGATAAAATCAAATTAATTCCATTCATGGCTACTCTCACTGCCTGTATTCTGTAGCATGACCTCACAAGCATGTTCAATAAAGTTTATGTGCAGTAATAAAGAAACATCCACTATGACTTCATTTTATCTGGTCCGTTTGTCTGCATGTTATTTGAGCAATGGTATTTTTTCTCACCCAGTCATGCTGTATAACTTGCAGCATGGTTAATGAATTAAAATATTTTAAGAGTTCTACAAAGAAATGTGCATAAGATGTATGTGTGTTTATATGTAACGTGCACTGAAGTGTTTCTGGCTCCAGTGTCCTTCGGGTCCCCCATAAACACATGAAGGCAGATGGAAGGAAGTGCATGTATAGAGAGGGGAGGGAGATGGGGAGGAAAATGTGCGCTGCATTATTTATCGGTTCATATCCATGTCAATGCTTTGTGCTCATTTCCCTGTGACATTTTGGAGGTTGAGGGAAAAAGCAACAAAACAATGTAATGGAGAGAAAGACCTTCAGCACAGCACAATAGAGCTGAAAGAAGCGTGAAAGATGAAGCAAACGCCTAGATTACCTCTCGCAATTCCGTCTCTTGCTTATCTGTGCAGCCCGGTGTGTAGATCACATGTACAAGAGACTGGGAGCATAACAGCGTACCAGGGCTGCTGAAGTACATACGCTCTTCATAATTACATGGACGATATGTTGGATCCACTCACATCTCATCTTCACTGGCCTCTCTTTCATCTGTCAAGTCTAATGAACAGATGTTGCTCAGCTGTTGGAGTCAACATGATGGACTGAGTCGCTGGCAGGCACATCCTTCTGCTGAGAGAAAGTGAGAGGGGTCATCTGGACAGTGAACAGCGTGCCTCGACTCTTCTGTGTTTCTCACCTTCTTTCTTCCTCATCGCTGCTCTCATCTCTGACATTCAGGAGTCTTTCCATCTCACGCTTCGCCCCAACACTCTACCACCCACTGTCCTGTCCATCTGACCCCTTGTCAGCCATTCTGTTCAACTGATCACTTGCCTGTAATGTGCCCTTGTCCGCAACTGGAGAAGCCAGCCAGTGAAAAGGTCAAAATAATTATTAAAAGGTCAACAAGGCCTATGAGGCGAGTAAGGAGAGGAGCAGCAGTAGGTAGGATATGAAAGATTGAAGGGTATATAAAAAGTCACTCAATATTTTTGATACAGTAAATATTGTTGTCCATCCAAATAAATATCACACATTTTATTTCATCCAAAATCTGCTTTGCATTGTTAATATTATAATGCCCTAAAAGCTTATGGAAAATGTGCTATAGGTGAACATTATTTTATTATTTACACATATTACAGGCCTTTGTCTGAAAGGTTCTTCTGGAAATATGTGGCTTTTAAAATCATATTCTTTAAATCAAAAGATCTGAATATTAAGAGCACTTTGAAATATTTTCTATGAAATATTTGTCAACAAATAATGATAATAATAATGACTTTATTTATATCACACCTTAAAAAACTGAGTTGACAGAGCAGCAAAAGCAAGGCAATAATAACAGGAAGCTCAGCAGTGAGGCCCAACAAAGCAAGACAAACTAAGGTAAGAGTTAAACCCTGATAAAACAGATGCTGTTATAATGAATGTTGTTAAAATAGATGAAACGATAAAACCAATCGATACGATACAAATTAACAAAAGAATACATTAAATAAAATAATTAAATAAAATCAACAAGGAATTAAAGCAGTAAAGTGACGGCATAACATATCAGTCAGTCTATAAAAATGGGTTTTAAGAAGTGATTTAAAAGAGATTACTGATTCTGTGAGCCTCATCTCCTGAGGCAGGTCGTTCCACAGTCGAGGAGCCCTGATGGTCACCTTTAGTTTTCAGCCTCGACTTTGAAACAGCCAGAAGGGGCCTGAGGATCTAAGGCTATGAACTGGCTCATAAGGAGTCAGCATGCTTTAAAAGTGATCAGTAAAATCAATTCTAAAACTAGCAGGGAGCCAGTGAAGAGAAGCCAGGATTGGGGTGATGTGTTGTTGTCTGTTAAAATCTGTGAGAAACGTAGCTGCTGTATTCCAAAGTAGTAACAGGTGAGAGACTTTGGTTGATGCCAGAGGAGAGGGAGGGGGTCAGGGGGAGAGAGAATTGGTTTGATCTGTTTGCAAATAAATATTCAGGCTGAAATAAAAATCTTCTACTTCAGTGTGTTCAAACTTCTATTACTCAATGTCAGTAACACTTACAGTGATTCTGACTGTTGGTGAAAAAACCTCAGTGTGTTACCTTTCAAAAGAGACCCAAACCATGCATGTACTCCAGATGGTTCAGGAACAGCTTTCAATGTACTCTGGATATGCCTTGGATAGGCGTTTTAGGCGAATTTTACAGGAATGGTAACAGGTTAAAGAGTTTAAATACAAAAAATCTAATTGAATTGTGACCTTATAACTGAGGTCAAATTGAATTGTGGATGTAGAGAATCTTGACAACCTGAAAAGTTCAACAGTAAGCGAGAGAGAGAGACTTGTTGGTAAGGATGCCACATGAATAGGTCACAGACAAACTACCAAGGGCAGCAAACAGATTGATCAGCCTAAACCACCTGGCACCTGAACAGCAAAGCTACCATAAGGCATTATGTTTTATCAGCCAAAAGTGCTGCGGTGATCATATTTAATGCTGGCGCTTTCACCTAATACAATAATTGAGTTGGTGCATTTTAAACTTAGTGGAGAAGAAGGTGACAAGTCTATCGCCCTCTCTGTAATAGGACGGCACCTGCTCAGAAAATCGTTTCTCTACTCATGGAGCAGCCAGTATCTGCACTCTTTGAAACACCTTTTGACATTTGGCAAAAAGCCCTCCAGACATACTTAGCCTATGCTTTTATCAAATCTGTCAAGGGCAATACAACTGAAGAGAAATTATTTTCCACAATGGGTGATAATACCGATT
Source organism: Taurulus bubalis (assembly GCF_910589615.1). Lineage (NCBI taxonomy): Eukaryota > Metazoa > Chordata > Actinopteri > Perciformes > Cottidae > Taurulus > Taurulus bubalis. Next base: position 11,324,116 of record NC_136597.1, on the reverse strand, counting down.
TAACGCCTGAGTTCCTTTTTTGTTGTGAGTAGCAGAAAGTGAGTGATAGCTGTAACTTTATCCTGTACTACACTTTTCCTTACCGGACCACCTCCTCTGAGTACAAGACGGCCTTGGCAAGCTCACAATCTTCCAGTTTAGTCGACCGCACCCGAGCCAATCTGTCATACATCTTTTTCTCTGGTGCATTTCCTTGTGTTGTTGTTTTCAGCAAGACTCACTGCTGCTTACAGCACTTTGTGTGTGCTCAGTCAGTGTAACTATAGGCCATGTCTTGTTTGTCATTATTGGTTTCAGCACATTTGCAATGTCCTCTACGTTAGGGTAATATCCAAGAAGCGTTCATCCTTCCAACTGTAGTTTTGATTAGACATCACTCCCTTGCTCCAGCATTTGTTCAAGCACAGAATGTCAAATTTGGCGAACATCTTGTAAATTGTAAAGCACTGTATCCATTAAGGTAGAAACACGCTATATAAGTGCAGTCCATTTACCATGTAATGTTATATAGCCTTATATTATGAATAGTTCCATTGCAATGATCCTGCTCTTTGCTCCAACAGTGCAGTGGGACTATGCATATTGTAGAAGCCATTATATGATTTGTGTTTTACCTGTCTGTTTGATTCACTCTGTTTTGATGACGCAATGACGTCAGGGGAGGTCAATGTTATATATAGATGTCACCTGAGTGCAGTCAGGTGTGTTTTGTTTAGAGAGCGGAAGGGGAACCTATTTTTAACCGCATGAAGACCGCATGAAGATCGCATGAATACCGCATTATGATAAGGCATTAAGAGCACATTAAGATATCGACATATTGAAACGCATTTAGATAAAAAGCGGGTTTTTTCTGTTCAAGAGAAGTTTTCATTTATTTTTCTGTTAAACAATAAAAGGATATGAAGTGACATTACGAAAATGCGCGTTATTTTACCGACCGCTCCTACTCATATAGATTTATAGGTTACTTGTTATTGTCCACTCATAAATGATGAAAATACAGAGATTATTTTGCATAGTAATGAGACTAACCAAGATAGAAGTAAAAAGGTGACGCACATACCACAGAGCCGGCATTCTTTGCCCTGCACATCAAACTACATGCAAGAGGATTCCCGGCGTAAAGGCAGATGTCACACGGAAGAGCTCACAAAGCTCTCACCTCCTCTCTTTCTGCCCCTCTCCCACTCTCTGTCAGTCTCTGGCCACCCATGACCGATGTGATTCGGAAAGAGGAGCCACACAGAGATTGTGCTTTGGGAAATACAACCGGATCACATCAGACTTTAGAAGGCAACAGAACAACAGAGGAGTGGCTTTTCCTGATATTTCTGTTTTAGCGTAACATGGTTATAGTTGTAGCCCACAATAACCGACTGGACATTCTGGATATATTATCTGTATTACTTAAGCTCATTCTTTGCACAATTTTCTAATTAAGAGTCAGATTGAAGTACTACATTTTAACGAAATGAAGTTAGATAATTGATTGTTAAATCATTCTTGTCTGAGATTCCAAATAATATATTTATATGTCTTATAAAAACTTACTACCACATGTGTGTTTCCAGACCTACTTCCCTTTTGTGGGGTTTCCAACAGTATTGGTAAATATAAGCATGGTCTTAAAAAATGTTGTGTCTTGCCATAAACAATACATTATTCTTGAAGTACATCCTGGTGGTTGGGCTTTGACAAAGCATGTTCCTCATGGTAGATCCCAGATGATAACTGACACAACATGTAATTGAATGGTAGGTCAAATAATCGTCTATCATGGCATACATTCAAGTACAGGACTACACATGTGCATTATTTTATCTAAAATTTAAAAAACTGCATTCCAAAAAGTGCACCTGATAACAGAGTTTAAAGACTGACAGGCTTCCTAACTTGTGGAGTAATCAGGCGTACTGCTTACTTAAGGCCTCATCAATTTCCTCTGGACCTTCAACGGTCTCTACAGGAAGTCTAAACGATGAGGGTGTGCAGCGTTGTCCATGTTGTCCCTTATTCCCAATTTAATATGAAATGCAATTGCTTTGTCTCACATTTTACTCCCAATCTGCCGCACCTTACTCATCTAATCTCATTCCTGAGCCAAGAGCTCCCTTGATTTGGAGAAAGACAGATTGAAGATACGGCTGAAGAGATAGCACTTTGTTAAGGGCAGACAAGGGTAAATAAAATAGATGTGGGCATACAGTAAGGTCTCTGTAAAACACTGTATAGGCTAATGACCCTAATTTTGGATGCTCCAGCACTATTCAAGCCAAAACTGATCGCTATTTTAATTAAATAACGTCACGTAACATGTCAAGTTAAAATTTCAGAATCAACTAACTCTTCATCTAACTTTTTGAAATCATGTTTAAATGTAGCAAAACAGATGCACATATTTTAAAACATTTTAAATATGTTAAAAAAAGGTTTATGTACAAATAAATGCCTTAGTTTAAAATAAATAGATAGAATATGCTATGTAACATCCAATATGTGTGCCCACATTGATAAATCACTTATTTTGCTCATAAGTATGACTCACCAAATTGTGACTGAACCTTTATTTTATAATAATATCTATACGTTATTCATTACACACTGCATTGAAATCAATAAACCACAATACTCTTCTTATACAGAATAAATCTGACAATTATATTCTCTTTGTTTTGCTCCCAAAAAGTTGAGATAAGATCTACATAAAGAAAATGCACGTTTAAACTACAGATGTATTGGACCACTGGTAGATCTAAACATAACTTCCAATCAGCTTAGATGAAAAAAGAGAATAGCTATCTGACAGTATCATATGTCCCTCCACAATCAACATCCCCACTTTGACTGCACATGGAGGAAATAAACTGCTAAAAACATCTGAGACCGAGTGGCTATGATGAATCCTGAAAGGAAAATAAACAGTTAATATACATGTTTGGATGAATATCACTCATATTTCAGATTGACCGAAGCATTCCCTTGCACTTACTCATACCTCAATCTACATAGCACAACACACTCAACATATACTGTACTACAGTGGCGGGCCGTCAGGGCCTGCTCAGTCTTCTCTGCTGGCCTGAACAGAATTACAAAGTTAAAGTTATTTTATAATTTATTTTTTCAATTTTAAATATATTTAGAATTAAAAGTTATCTAAGTTAATCTATTTTAAAATGTAATTGTTTTTCACAAATACACTACATGTATTGTAATTATTTTTCCCTATTTTCTCATTGACCAGCTCTTGTCTTGTCTGTTCCTCAGCTTCTGGCCAGCACGCTGGTGCAGCTTGACGCTGCTTGACGCTGCTTAAGCGCTCTGCTTATAGCTCTTGTCCAATTACATTTCACCTCTGTTTCTCTTTATGGTAGAGAAGCCGATTAAATACATGGTGACAGGCCGCTAGATGGGTTCTCACACTCCGGTACAGCAGGTGGCGCTATGCATCTAGTCAAGTTGGTCGCAATCTGCCATTAAACTGCAGAAGAAGAAGCAGCAGCTGCAGACTTTTCCTGTGGACACTGTACTGTATATCACTTGGACCTGCTGTCCTCCCTGCCCCGCGGTGCATCTCAGTCTGCTTGGCCACCCGAGGCGCGATGGAAGGCAGGTCTGCGCTAGCTCGCGAGCTAACTAGCGCTCGCTGTTAGCTCGCGGGGGGGGGGGGGGGGACGCCAGCTGTTCGTGCCGCGCCGCGAACAGCTAGCGCAGGTAGAAAATTCACGGCCCGCCACTGTACTATGCAGTTTCAAGTTTCACATTGCAGCATGCCACATCACTCATTACCAAATAGTGTAGCTCACTAGGAGTTATTCATAAGATGGAAACCCTCACAGGAGGAGTTTAATGGAATGAGCAGACTGAGCAAACCCACCCATTCACAAAGAATATTAATCGGCCATTATGTCAACAAAGAGAGATTGGCTGCTGCAAATTTTCACAAGAGAAAAGAACACCAATAAAAAAGTCCCTATCTAAAATGTGGAGCCCATATATGGGACTCAATATAATGCCATCCAAGACAATGCAACCATGAACTATGACTTCAGTGGCCATATAATTGTGAATACAAATGTATCTTTGCAAATGGATGAACCATTCCCTTTCCACATGCTGCCCAAGTTTGAGTAATGCTCTGGAAGGTCACTCCACTGGTAAGGATTTTGTGCCAGCTAATTTGGGTTGACAGCTCATGTCATTGAGAATGTTTTTTCTAGGACCTGATTATCATCAGAGCTGCCCATGCAAATGACAGGGAGACCTTAAGGGATATAATTTTCTATTAAAATATGTAGGAGTCTAATTACAGATAAATGTCACATTAGCTGTGTGAGATAAAGAGACCTGGAGTGAATAGGTGGTCGAGGAAAGGGTCAGAAGGGGCCGCACACGCTCATAGAGTGATGCATGAAAAGAGTTGGGAGAATCAGTGGATCTACTAACACTGTCCAATATCATTAGCACACTTCAGTTAGTTGTATAAGTAGCATATGACAATTTGACTGCATAATAAGAGCTGCGCGTGCACATGTACAAGAATATGATTAGATTGTGGAAAAGATAAACTCACCACGAGAGCGATATATATATGTATATATATATATATAATACATATATCATATATTGGCTTGTCAGCATACAAGGGTGTTCTTAAAAGGGTATAATCAAATAATTATTAAATATGATTACGTTTACGTTCAACAACTAACACCAAAATGTTTCTGAGTAATCCACCCTTAAAATGCAAAGCATAGCTTCTGCAATGACTTTCTATTGTTTCTATGGGCTACATCAATAAAGAAAATCCTTTCCCCTGGTTAAGGTTTTATTTTTGGTCCTGAATTAGGCCTCTCAGACAGCACTTATTCCAAGACCGTATTCCTTGCCCAACATCCACCACTCAAATGGTAACGTGAAGTTAGAGTAGAGGTGGTTAAAGCTGCTGTCAAGCCTGTAATTGACAGGGCACAATTAAATCTAACGCTGGGGTGAAAAACAAGCAAGAGGAAACAGGAGGAAACAGGCAGCGTTATAACCATAACCTTTTAGAACAAACAATATTTCACAAATTAAACATGTACCTTCACGTTCTCTGTACTGTGCTGGACCTTTCTGTATAGGTGTGCTAGTAAGAATATAGTGAAATTAGGGGGTTGTCCAACAAAAGCTGCGGTTTGTTGTCTGGTACTGTAATATTCTACAAAATCGAGGGAATGACACACCACTAGAATATGGTGAAATGTCTTTTATATTTTCACACAGTTTATCACTGTTTTTATCACAAACAATACAACGCAACTTTGTCAGTTGTATGCTTCAGTTTGAGTGAATAGGCGCATATTGGTAGAAAGCAACCATGTGCCAAACCAGGGCCTGGACACTGACGCACCCAAAGATGGGTTGACACTGTGTATCTTTATTGATCTTTTTGTATTTACACACACTACATGTTTTAATCCGCTTTCCCGCACGGACAAAGCCTGCATCTTGTCCACTTGCACTCTGCCGATCGATTGACCAGCTATGACGTGCTTCCTTACACTGAACTTAAGCACATAATGGTTTTATTCAGTGACAATTCCAATAAAATCGATTCAAACAAGATGTGAAAAAAAAGAGTGAATGAATGTTATTTATGCAATTGAACGTAGAGTAAGAAGTAAAGGGATAATAAAATAGAGCCATATATGCATGGAAGACTCAGATAATATGGTCTGTCTGTTCTGCAGTGAAGTTCATTTCTATATCAGAGCAGTCCCAACCGTTAAGCTGAAATAAAAAACAGAACTTAACATAACAGCAGCCATTTGTGACATTGAAACATGGAACTGCTAAACTTTTAAGACAGCCCAACTCAACTATGCAGCTGTAGGGAGGTTTTAGACACTTTTAGCTCATTGTTTTTAAATTATAGTCCACTGACAAACTACTCCAACAGTTTGTGAATCAAACCGTTTGCTAAAAGTCGAGATAATATTAAACTTAATTCATTAAGTGGGTAAAGTACACAATTTTAATGGGATGCTCATGTTCAATTATTAATAATTGTGAACTGAATGAAAGCAGGCCTAATGCAATGCACATGTTTTTGCGAGGGGACACACTTTAATCAGGTTTTGGTTTCAGCTGCAAATGTGTGTTCAAAAATCTTGTTTCAGCAAACTGAAGCTACCAAAAACAAAATACAAAGCAGAAACTATATTAAAAAAATATAGCAATGATCCTTGTACTGTTGGATCGCTTCTCTTTTTTGTTTTGATTGATTGTGTGTGCAATTTCCAAGGAAGGAGAACAAGGGGAGACTGTGAATGTTACAATTGGGAGGTTTGACTAATATCAGCGTCATTATATTTTCATTGTCTGTATGAAATTCTGTCTGCATTTATGAGGAAATTGTTCTACTTTTAATGAACAAACTCATTAAAATGGGGGTTATTTTCATAAATATCTCTAGTGGCTTCCATGCACTAAATTGAAACCTATTTTCTATTACCATGCAGCCCAAAAGAGACAAACCGCTTCTAAGGACCACTCTGAAGCCACATCATTAAAATGTAATGAGAGACTGTCCAATAGAACTCCTGTATTGTACACTCATCCAATGTCCCTGTCATGGATAATGATCATTAGCCATTCATGCACAAAATTAAGATATATTTGCTCTTCTATAATTCTATCATATTTGTGTTGATTTCAGAAAACATTGGCATCCACCAACACATTTGAAAAATAGACTGAGTTAAAATTTGAATCAGCTGTTCTAGATTGAGGTTATTCCAAAGTCAATAAACACGACAGTAGGGGTGAAATACCATACACATCTTTTGACTCTAAATATGCTTCAAAGTAAGTGGTTAAACACATCTTAAAGGATGAGTTTGCACAATACTTACATTTCAAAAAGTCCTCCAAAATTAATGACAAAATAATTGTAACTGGCCTTCAGAGTGGTAGAGAGAAACGTTTCCTGATCCTATAACGTTGATTCACATCATTATTGAAAAATGTATATATTGTATGATGTAACAATGTGTTAAGGTTTGTTTGAAAGAGGTAATAATTACGATAATTATTCCTCCTGGCTGTAAAGAGTTCCCTCGCTTGTAGAATTCAAAAGTAAGAGACTGATCAAAATCCACAGTTCTTGTTTAATGCAAAAATACTTTATAACAGGCAGCAGTAACATATTTGGACAAGTTTGCAGAGCTAATGCTTGATTTTTCCACTACGATCAATGAAACTAGCTTCCCCAGGCGGAAGCTCAGCATGTACGTGATATATGTACGCCACAGAGATTCACCTTACAAACATAAAAATAGACCAGTCTTCTATTCATATTTGTTAAGCAAAGTGTACACAGCCATTTTACACAGAAATAGGTCACAAAGTGCCTACATATTGTTTTAATTAACAAATATACAAAAAGTGACTTAATGACTGCAAATGAGCCTATTGTCGGTTTAGTTTTGAGAGTCTATATTATTATTGTTTATTGATACCTGTCATCTGTGTCCGTTGATAATATATGAAAATAGAGATTGAAACAGCAGATTTAAGGACAGGTAAATTGTGCTGTGTCCAAAAACTGAAAAAAGATCCCACACAATCCCGAAATTAAGTTCACAGGTGACTGAATACACTGCAGGTATAACCAGTAAAAAAGAACATTCTTTGGCCTATCCTCTAGTCAACTAATGCTTACACAATGCTTCAGCAGTATGATCTAGCCAAATGAAGTGAACACAAGTTACAGTCTTATTTATACAAAATTCCAAAAACACTCTATCCACAGAAATATTAAGGTTAATTATACTGTTAAGACTATAGAAAAAGAATCTGGGATTCTGTTCTTTGGCCGAGATCAGGTCAGAATAGTATGTGTTTCATTTTAATTCCTTGCCCTCTGTAGGCAACTAGGAGAGTTTTCATGTGAGACGTTCTCCCTGCAAATTTGCACTGCAACTTGAGGCTTATAATTATTAATTAACAACAAGGATGTCTAGGATTTTTATCCAATACCACCCTCCAGCATTCAGACTCTTCAGTATGAAACAACTGAATACCACACCTTGCCTTCTCAAAAGTGTAAAAGTAAGAGTGGATGACTGTTTACTGATTTATATCTGTTCCCCTTTGCCATTATGTGGCCACAGATGGCCTGACAAATACAACAGTATGTGGACACAGAACACAGAGAGAAGCTCTCAAATCCTATAACAGCCTCCTTCGACACCACTGAAGCTGCGCTGCAAGATATTCTTATCGTGGCCAAACTTCAGTTCTTCATGATTGCATGCTGGTCCTTCAACTCCTTCTTGACAATATAGCAACAGATGAACACGAATTGCCAGTTCATTGAAAAATTGTGAAGTTGTTTAAGAAAACATAATTATTTTTAGCTTAATTCAATTACACCAATAATTTAAAATACAATTTATTTAAACACTGTAGCAGATTAAGTTACTGTTATTATTTAAAAGGTAATAAAAAAGGACAAGACCTCTAAAAGACTTTGCGAGTGATTTATCTTGATGAAGCTGTACTGCACCATAGCACCGAGATCAATATGTTCACTGCCCAGTTGTAGTAGTAGTATTTCAAGCATTAGAAATAAACACAATGCTGCTGCTAATGCCCCTTTGAACCGGAGTTACATCTATGTAAAACATATTTTGTAATGTAAATGTCTTCTGTTGGAAACACCTTTTAGAAGAACAGACTCCTTTTTTTAAATTAATCAAGATCTAGACATTTTACAATCTGACCGCAGTTGTGGCCTGTAATCAATCAGATCAAGTAGGCCAGAACTAGGCCAAATCTGGCCACCAGTTGAATACCCCATATACTGTGTGCCCGAGCGGCCCCCAATTAGGGCGCTCTAACGATTCACTCAAATTAAACAATTCTTTGCTGAGATACAGGCTTGCATAAAGACGTGAGGAAACAGATGAGTTTAGCAGCTTAGTTTGTTTTTTATCCTGCATGTTGCTGTTGTATTTGGATGTATTGAACACCACTAGTGATATACAAGTGAAATATATAGTTTGGTACATGATATAATGGAAATGGCACAGCAGTGGACATTTTGGAGAGCTCGCCGGAACTATCTGTACAAAATTGTATCTAATTTTGTTCTGCTTCACTTTATCAAAGTCAAACTCTGTAGAGAGACTAATCACACATTCTGTTATGATTTGGTAAAGGTTTAAACTTGCAGCTGCATCATTCCAGACAGAGAATCATCCTGAAAGTGCCTTTGTTTTGCTTTGGCGAACCATGAACTTTTTCGATTTTGCTGTATGCATCTTCATTTACTCTTAACCAGTAACATACATACACTGATATCTACACATCTGAACAAATCTCAAAGGGGTCCCTTTATTATAACACCAACATTATTAAAATAGTCATTGTGGTTGCAGAGATATACTCTTTTTAGTATGGGTATGCAATTTTCGAGCAGAGGCCTAAAAAATATGTTCGTTTTTAAAATGATTTCTGATGGATCTATTCCTCCCCTATCCTCAGCACAGATAGTTGGAATGGAGAGTTGCATTACTTCTCCAAAGGTTGTGGCTCAGGGACAGGGTCCCTAAAAAACGACAAGAAGGGGAATAATACAAAACATTCAAAAAATGGGTTATAAAAAGTAGAACTAGCAGGGTAAGGAAGATAACGAGTGTGCGAAAACCAGACATGGCACACACCACACAATGTCCATCAGCTGGAAAAGCTCCCTAACTTGGAACGACAAAAGGGGTCGGGATTTGGCCATCACGAGTACAAGCTGTCAGTGTCCTCCCTTATCCTGTCCCTCGGTTCCCTTCACTAAATCCCTGAGTTAGACATCAAGGCCATTGTGATCTGATTTCTTCCTATTTATCTAGTTCAGCATACACCAGTTTTTTCTCTCTTGCCTTGTTGGAAAATACTTGTGATGATGCCTAATTGCTGAGAAATGCAAGGCGACAGAGGGCGCACAAAAAGTGAGCATTAGTGAATTTGTTTAACACATCATAAGGAACAATAATGTATGTTCTTGCTTCATGGTTTGCATACAAACATATTTGATGCTGCACTTTTGTCAGAGGAAATCTTTTTTGTGATTTCACTGAATATTTCACAACTCCCTCATATCAATGCAAATATGCAACAAAGACAATAGCCCACCAGATGGGATGTGAGGTGTAAGTACTAAAACAGGATGGGGGGAAAAGCTATTTGAAATATGGTCCTGTTTTTCTGTGAGCTGAGCTCCAGATGAGGGCCATTGAAGATTTAAGTATAACCATGTCGGACAGGACACCAGAAAGTCACAGCTGTCCCTAAACAACATAAAAAAGAGGAAAAGAGATTAGTGTCTGTGTTGACACCAGGCATGAAAACATGTATACATAAACAGCAACATTAGATCGTATGGATGAAAGACTACAATGTATGAAATAAGATCACATTCAAATATTCTACATAATATTGTCTCCAATTTTAAACACAATTTGGTAGAATGCAGTAGTCCTTCATTGGTTTCACTAAATTAACTTTGCTTTTGAATTTCAGTAGTTATGCCAGTACAACACAAGATTTGTTATATGTCGTCCAGTGTAATGATTGTGGAATAAATATGAATCAATGCTATCCATTCAGCGTAAAGGTTGTAATTTAGTTTAAACAAAAACACTCTGCCTCAGTCTGGTAGCTTAATGGCTCACAGCAACATTGCATAGCCATAACTAAACTCACATAAACCTCTTATATGCAAGTTGTGGATGCTTGTTTCATTTTGATATACATTCAGTGACTGGAATAATATAAGGCCTGCTCTCGAAGAAGAAATGCCTATCTCAAACCATTTGCATGTGTATTTTTACACTGAGGTTCTTGCAACAGCAACATTTGCATACTTGTTTTTCATTTAAATAAATGACAGGGAACGGTTTTAAGTAGGTTTGGGCGTTAGACCTGTTTCATCTATGTCACCGGTGTCACGTTCGGCCAAGACAGCAATTTTGCAATACCGTCTTTAACTTGATAAGTAAACACCCGTTTTGCTGTTTCACACACAGAAGGACGAGGGAGACACAACACCTGATTAACTACATCCCTTCCACACAGTCTATAATGGCTGTGGTTATGGACACACTCCTGTTGTTCAAGTTTTAAAACAAGTTTTAAGTGGAGTATCTTTTTTAATTGCGTTATATCATTATATAATACAGCCAATGCCCCCCGGCTGTAGCTCGGGGGGATGAGTGGTCATCCCGCAACCACAAGGTAGCCAGTCCCCCCGTAGTTCACATGTCAAAGTGTCCCTGAGCAAGACACCCAACCCTCGCTGCTCCCCGGGTGCCTCACGGCCTTTGTAAAATGATTGTGTTTGCTAGCAGGGTGGGTATGAACAGTTGCCTGTATTTTTTTTTATAGAAAACACTGATTAGACTTTAGCACAAGTAACAGGATGCGCAACCCTCTTCACCAGCTTGCTATTTGTCCCTAAACTCCTTTTGCCAACTGCCCATGACGGAGCCATCAGAGAGTCTGTAAGTATGCCTTTTCTCTTGGCTGGTAATTAGTAAGCTTTTAGAGTAAAAGCTATGGTGACCTACATCCATGAAGTGGTGCCAGCTCAATCAGTCACAGATATTGAATGGCTCCCCCATTGCTCAGAACCATTTCTCATCTAATTTTCAGTGGCTTTTGATCTACAGAGCAACAATTCCCCAAAGGATAAAAAGTGTCATCACAGTAATGACAACATGTAGTTTTCAGTGCAGGAACCAGCAACAGCTCAAAATAACATGGGAAGATGGTGAACAAGAGGGAAAGAAAGACAGAAATGTAGTGAACAAGAAAGTCTCTATAAATATTGTGTCAGTTATCAGTGAGATCATATTTTAATTGTGAAAACGGGTAGCTTTTGTAAGAAAGAAAGACAAAACGTTGGATTTTCTGTTGCAGTTTCATTCTTGGAACCAGTTTTTACAGTCAAGATCATATTTTCACACGTACATCATATTATCATAATATGCAAATAATTCTTAGAAAATTTGAAAATAATAGACAGTTTTACAGTTCATCTTCAGGCTTAATTTAATAAAGAAGCATTAATCAATTGCAAATGACATAACACACTAATTCGCCATTCTATGTCAAAATAATTATTAAAATCTTCTTCAAAGAAAACCCTTTTCAGACTTTGTGTGGCTTGGTTAAGGATGATGACCTTGCCAGAGAGTCTCGCAAACACATTGTTGCTCTGCATGCTGGCTCCTTTGACATCTGTGTGTCAGTAGTGTGAAAGCAGAGCAGCATGCCTCTTTCTAGTCTAAGGTCATCAGCAAATACTGTTTTGCTGTACACTAGCTGCAGCTATGCACTGCAAAACATATCTTAATGAATGATTCTTTATAATTATCTTGATTTGACTAAGCATGGGGAAATCCTATATCTTTCTAAGGGTCCGGACACACCAAGCTGATTTGCACCAACTAAATCAACTAAAGTTTGACTTTGTATTTCATCTCAGTCAGAGCCACCAACTATTTGAACAGTCTTCATAATGAGTTAAGATATGGCACTCATTAACCAAATCTGCAATCATGAGTAATCATACTACCTCATCTCTGGCACTGCCATTATATATGTTTTTTTCCCAAATCTTCTACTTTTGTAATGTGTTTATGTATTTCAATGTGTTGTAGAGTGTTTTGTTTGCTATTGAATTGTACTGATAATATAAGGCCACTGAATTGTAATAACCTACCCAGACTACAGACAAAAATTTGCTCACTAGCTCATTGGTATATGTACATTGAGGTGGCATAACTATGTTAGTAAAAAAAGTAGTTGCCTTCAACTCATTCACTTCACCTGGTTCACTTTCTCACAGCAGCCAATCAGCTCACACATCTGCTTGTAGTTGGAGGACCTTAGCCCGACAGAGAGAGAACAGCAAGTGCTCGCTGCAGGGTGAAAATAAATTACATAAAAACATAAAAAAGCACTAATAAAAACCATGAGTATTGTCAGGGCTTATCAATACTTCGGTAATTTAGCGCTGGGCCCTGTTTAATATTGGGTTTCGAAACGCATCCCTACCTTCAGATAAGGTAAAATGAGAATTGCACTCGGGTGAGCCAGTGTCCGTTCTGCGCTGCTGTAGAAACCTGCTGGTGCAAGATGACGGACTCCATGGAAGACTCCCTACGAAGCTATAAATGGCTCTTTTAAGAAAAACATACAGATTCTTAGTTTCAGGTAATTATACACTGATTGAAGCATAATTATGAATATCATATTTAATACATGCCAATAAAACCCTGTAAATGTCACACACTATCCCTTTAAGTTTTGCTCTGCTTTGCAATACAATTTTCAGTCTTTGTTAGTTTTGCTAGTTTGATGCCACACGTCATAAGCGCTTGACGGCCCAATGACAGCTGAGTGTCATGTGAGAATGTATGGGTTAATATTGCAACATTGGGTAACATTGTTCATGAACTAATATCAATAATGCATTAAATGTAGCTATATAATGCATTAACACATGAATAATCCATTGTATAATGCATTATTGAATGTTACTATAACAGTCCATAAAGCATTACTACTGTTTGACTTAAAAATAGATAAGGATCATTATCCGTTAAGCAAGTCAAGTAGCAAGCAGCATGCATTAAGACCCCATATTTCAGCTCACTGTCTGCTTCAAGGAAAATAAAAATCTAGTGGAAATACCAGAGCTCTGACAGAAGCAAGATAGGGCCTTCATTTGATTTGTTGGTCATGACTTTCTTTTAAAACTAGGCTTAGGCAATATGAAGAGACTATAATTCAACAGGATATTCGTTGGTCATGTCTATGATATGTCTATGATAACAGAACGATATTCAATTATGCAAGACTTTAATTAATTTTTGGCCAAATCCACACTCTTTCTGTCTTTTTTTTTTGGCCATGCTTTCTTCATGCTTCATTGAATTGTTGTAGTGTATCAAACCGATACAGGAAAAACACCTCAATACCCTGCTGTTAAAACCGGTACAATACTTTATTTTAGTAGTATCGACACTTTAAGAATGACAGTGTTTTAGTGGTTTCAGTGGGACTCTGCTTCCACTCGATGCAGGTGCAGTGAGCGTGTTTTTCTCTCATATGCACACTGCAAATACAAGCGCTCTTTCCAACCATCCACAACTCGCCAACAAAGCAGACTCTCAAAGAGAAATATGCCACTGAGGTACAGTAACTGAGGATTATGAGTTACGCCTAAACTCTATACAATAATAATACAGAGGCTCCATGGTCTGAACCAATATGTGAGGGTTTTTGCTGTGGTATTGTTTCAGTACTGATATCAACATACGTTAAGCAGTAATCATATCAAAGTCATATTTTTGATATCATGAAAACACTATTATTATTATATAAATGTAATTTGCGGTGACGTTGTGAGATTGCTGTAAGAGCAACGCGGTTATACAGCTACATGTGGGAAAATAAACAGTTTTTGATTGCATGGAAAATGTAGTTTTTGAAAAGGCAAAACGCCAACAAACATGATTTGAAGCAGAATATTTCGTGAGATAAAAATAGGTTGTGCATTTATGTCAAATCTGTCCATACAGAGTGCTGCGTTGCTGAAGAGATGCTGAAGATGGTGGAAGACTATTGTACGCAATGTTTTTGTGAGTTATTAAAAATAATGATAATTGAATGCCAATGTTGTGAATTTAGCTTTGAAATATTTGGGGAAGTCCTAGTAATTACACATGTTGCCCTAACTCAAACAGGAAATATTTCCACTCTCTTTAGCAAAAGGAATGCAATAGGCCTACTTGGCAATTCTTCTTGTCTTTCTTTTGGTTTTAATACCTAATGACAAAGGTGAGCCAGACAACGTTGACAAAGTGATTTGTAAGCTGTGTGGTAAACCATTCAGTAGTAAAGATGGATACACCACAAATCACCTCTATCATTTCCCATTCACAAAGAGCAGCTGGAAAGCTGCAAAGGCAACAAAATATGAACTTGACAGTCAATTGTGGAGTGATTGTACCAGGGCAGGCACTACCACTTGATTGATCTGATTTATTGATCTCAACAAAAAAAAAAAGCTCCTACTGACAATACATTTTGGCCACATGGTCAATAATGAGTATTGCAACATATGTGTCTCCAGTTAATAGATAATTGTCGATAGTAAATGTGCATTCAACTTTCTTTTGGACAGTCATTTTGTATATAATTTTTCTCAAAGCAATATCGTCAGTCGGGGAATTTCAATAAGCCATATTTTTGTACACATTGTGATACAAAATACAACATGATGAATATCTGTGATTCTTTAATCTGCTCCTGTTGACTCTTCTCTTCCACTCTTGAAGTGTCAGAGTTAAATCACACAACAAACACAAATAAATGATTTACATTAAGAAGATTTTAAGTAGTGCTACAGTATTCTTGGGCCACATTTAGGGGTTAAATGAGTTCAACTCAGTTACAGTAATTTGACTGGGGATGAATTTTTGGGGACAAAATTGGTGTTTCCATCTTGGTTTCACTGTAGATGGATTCAGAATGAACATACATGGGGCCTTTCTTGATTGAGGTGAGCTTAAGGTTGGGTTTTGCCTCTAGGCAATCAATGTAAGACAACAGTGTCCTCAAAACTGACCTAACTCCTCATTATACGTGTTAATTGGTTGGTTCGTTGAACTAACCTTACCACTAACCCCAAAAGGCAATAATCAGAAATACTTATTACCTGCTTTATAAAAAAGAGAGACATATAACCCAAAAAACAATTCAAGGGCTTCTAAAATATCACAGTGGACATTATATCCACACCTTCCCATTAGCTGCTTTCTGTCTGCTTGCGTTGCATGCATTTGTTTTTACTTTGGGAAATTTCATATGAAATGTTTTTTTTATCAGTCACTGTATCAGTATAATTATATTTTACGATAACAACTATAAAGTAAGTAGATTTGTTGGATACTATTGTAACAAACAAACACGGTATACTATCAAGATAAGTATAGAGTATATATTATAGACAGCTATGTAGTGTTACTGGGACAGAGCAATTTAATTCCCTGCTAGCTGTCTGTAAATGCACTCAAATCTTTAAAAAAATATTTAATTAAACATGATTATTTCAATCCATTATCCGAATCACACACACACACACACACACACACACACACACACACACACACACACACACACACACACACACACACACACACACATTGAAGTTACTCAAGTTATTTTAATTTCAGTTATTCTGTTATCAGGAACTGCAAAGCAAAATAAATCTTATGTTTTGCTTTCTCTTG
This sequence comes from Taurulus bubalis, assembly GCF_910589615.1. NCBI lineage: Eukaryota > Metazoa > Chordata > Actinopteri > Perciformes > Cottidae > Taurulus > Taurulus bubalis. The sequence goes on along the minus strand of NC_136597.1, from coordinate 11,307,773 downwards.
GTGTGGTTGATCGTTTTTATATCTTGAGGTTACAGACGAAATGTATGCAGTAGGCCTTTGGTTTGGCTGAGTAATGTACAACCAGCCTACTCTTCACTCTGCTGTGTTACATTTCTTATTAAGGGCAGCAATTTGGTGGAAGAATGTTCCAAATCCAGTTGCCAAGTCAGCTCTCGGGGGAGTCGCACAAATATGAGGGTAAGCTCATGTCTTTGATGTCATAACATACTAAGTAAACTCAGTCAAACTCAATTGTTTCTATGATCAGGTTGGGTGTCATAACGATGTTAGAATGCCTCTTTTACTCAAGAACACAGACGGAGACACCCACTCGCCAGGCTCTGCTCACCTCCCTCATATCATTAAGCCCTTAAGCAATGTAGAACACTGCAAATTGATTACGACTCTCCAGCAACTGAAGACTGGCAGGTCAGAGGAGGTGCATTTTGAGAGAGATGAGAGAACCCATCTCTCTCACTCCTCTTTTAATAATAGTATAAATAAAAATAAATAATAGATTTTATTTGTATAGTGCTTTAAAGGTACTCAAGGCACTTTTCATTGTAAAAACAAACATTAGAAGCAATCACAATGCACACAAGAGAGATTACATAACAGTAAGAAACAAAACAAATACTTTTTACTTTAAAGGAATACTTTACTTTAAAATGACCATTGGTATATCAATTATTCACCCCGTTTAACATTGAAGAAACGCATTTCAAACACACACAGATGAGTCCGCGCCTGTGTGCAGGGGTGTGACAGTTTATGCGTAAATGTTTAAAATATTAAGGTTTTAAGAAAGCTGTGTTTGGGAAGTTGTGAGAATACGACTGGATAATTAAGACTTTTATAAACATTATACTGCACAAGCTGTGGGAGAGTTTGCAAACTAATGTTTTGCTGTTAAATGCAGTCACCATTTACTTCATCATGTTTTTCAATTATTTGTTTGCCATTGAGGGATGCGAGAGAACATATGTTTTCTTGAAGAATTCAACGTAACATAGGGTGTGTAATAAATAAATGGGTGATTTACATGTCAAAGCAGAAACACATAACATGACCCAAATGACTTACCTCATGTGCTTCTCACCTGTGCAGGCATTAGAAAGCCTGTGTTTGTTTGGAGCGAAGGTTGAAAGGGTGATACACTAGCACTCAAAACTGGATATTTGTGACACCAAGACGGATATAGGACAGAAGCTTTTTGAGGTAAGTCACTTCTTTTGCCCCTTTTCCGCCTCCAGTGTAGCCCGCGGCTTACAGAAGTTAAGTCATATTTTTCAGGACATACCAGACATATCAGACACTCAAACATCACAAAGACATATAGGCCGATACTCTCTCAAACAGACACTTGAATGTGCACACACAAAAAACACACATACTGTATATTCACACATCCCTCTTGGGTATGTTGAACTGCTTAGCTAACCTATAAACCCCCAGCTTATCGCCTCCATGGGCCTCCTATTTCTGCAGTTCCCCAATCCATCCCAAGGCTCCTCTGATAATCAGCCGTCTGTGTTTGGCCTAAAGTCTGGGTGAGTATTCCCTAGGTCCAGAGATATGACATCCAAGCCCAGGCTGCAAGGTCCCAGTATGCAAATACAATGCGGCTAGTGTGAAAAGATGAGCAGATCCGCTAAAGAGCATGTATCAAAACACATCCAGAAGTACACTTTGTTTACTGCAAATGTAATGAGTGGCATTGGACCTTATAAAAGGCCCTGACTCGGAGATCAGAGGCATACAGGGTATCATTTGTCTTGTTCTAACATCACATGCTGGCTCGCTGCTGTGGCTTAACGTCCCCCCTGTTGTGAAAGACCAAAGGAGAGACGGATGGAGAGCATGTTGAAGTAAGGAAAAAGAGGAGTGGAGGGTAAAGAGAAAGCAAATGAAAAGATAAGCCATATCAAGTGCAGGCTTATCCAACATCCTGCTATAATTGAGGCAGCTAATGCATTACAAAGACAGTGTAATCCGAGGTGTCAAAAAGCAATTACATGTACCTAATTACTTAATAATGAATGCAGACGGTTTAACTGGACAGAACAATCTCAAACTTGCGTTGAACTCGGTTTTATGTTTGTGTCTCTTTAGGGTTCAGCGAGATGCCTCTGGGCTTCATGATACTGGAGATGGCACGGAATTACACCCTTATTTCCTTAATAGCTGTCAAAAGGAACGTTCAAGTAAAAGACCTTTTCATCATTTGCTGCAAACTGGGATTGCACAATTAATGACAACATGCACATTAAGCATTAGTATTACAAATTAAATTGTTATATATATATGCCAATGTATGAACAAAATGTTACAAGTACAAGTTGTTACATTTGGGTACTTGCCAGATACAGACTACCAATATTAGTACAGTGCTAGCAATGACATTGAACAAATGTCTTATTTTCATCAAATATTCCTCACTTTCTGACTGACAGCATGATGCTGTTGCTGACATTTGAATTAACAATTTAATGCCATCTGTTAAACGGTAAAAAGAATGATACAAAATGAAGAAAGAAAATTAGAGGTGTCACGCCGGAGCACTAATGAAAGAACCCAAATGCACGACCCGAGGCAGAGAGTAAAGTTCACAAGGATTCCTTTATTGATAAAGGTAATATTGCAACAGGATAGAGTCTCTGGAGAAGGACCGCCGAAGGTTCTCCCGATGTAACTGGGGAGGGACTGAGGCCGGTCGGCAAGGCTCTGACCCGCTGTGGTAAGAGCAGCTGTCTCACTCAGGGGAGAGTAGAATCGTCAACGTAAACAGTCCAGGGTCATTCACAGGAAGGCAGTCAAACTCGGCAGAGGTACAGGCAGGGATCGGGCTTACTCGGAAACGAAGGGACGTCGGAATCAGAACAGGATATCAGGCAGGAAAAACGCTGGTAAGTTGATTCACAGGTGAAGAAAAACGAACTGGCAACAAGACAAGTGAAGCACAGAGTATGTATACACACTGGGAGGGGAGTTAACGAGACACAGGTGAAACACATCAGGGCAGGGAGAGGTAATCACATATGAGGAAGTAAAGACAGCAGACATGACACAGGAGGATGATTTCAAAGTAAAACAGGAAGTGACAAGACAACAAAAATAAAAGCACTACCGTCTAGTGACGGTTGTGACAAGAGGAATACCCCCCCAGAGGAATTGCTTGTCACTTAGAGGAGAACAGTTGGTCCAATTTAAAGGTCAGCCCACCTTCAGTGAACTGTTAAATATGTCCAAGAATCCTGGGTGGTCGTGCGAAAAGAAGTCAAAAATTCAATGCGTTATAATGCAAAATATTTAATAAATGATGATGACAATCAGCAAATACAATATTCAATCAAGGACTTCTGATTCTCCGTAAATTCACAGACCGCACGCAGTTAACTGTCGCCTTCATGTCTACTACTATTACAATTCTACAGAACCTAGGCAGTTGTTGTTGCTAGCTTGGAGGCTAATGCCCCTCCAGACTTCTGTATCATGTCAACTGTTCAAAATCATCTTAATACTTAATATTTGTCTAGAAACATTCATCCAGTCATAACTAAGACTTCATCGGCCTTCACTGGCGTATTTGTTCTTCCTACATTTTTTCAGATGTGTACATTTCTAAAATGTGAGTTCCTGGGCTTCCAGGACCCACTTCTCCATTGCCAAGTTGTCAGTACATTAGAGTGGGACAGCGCTGCGTTTGAGGAGGTGACAGGAACCAATGTGATTGGCCATGATTGGTACAACCCCTAACACACTCACGCATAATATATGATAATGGCATATTTCTCATCCCACCCCATTGCCATTGCACAGTTGGCTGTGCTTTGCGCATTGCACCTAGATTGATCACAACAGAGACCTCAAAGTCAAGAGAAGAGGACATTAATTGTATACATCATGGAGAAATAAACTCATGAACACATATACACTTAGATATGAGGATGTTGGGACAGTTTGGCGTTGACCTCAGGATTAATTTCATACCATTTTAACAGAAATCAACTGTAGTCACTGTTAAAACTCCAACTCATTCCTAATAATAGCTCTTGAGCTTAACTCCACCCAGCTAGAATGTCAGAATCAAAACACTGTGACACAGTATGTGTAATTTGTACGTTCCTGGCAACCTTTGTGGTAACCCTTCCTTCTTCTGGAAGATTCTGCTGGTAGAACATATCCCTTAGCATAAAGTCCGTACTGTTCTTTATGTTAATATTATGAGAACAGTCATCCCCTTACCCCACAGTTCAAGGAAAATACTATATTTGATCACCCAACATGTTTTTTTTCATGCTTATAATTGTATTTTTCTCTCATTTTTAATTCTCTACTCTCCTGGATGTTTCGCCATCTAGGTCAAGGGTATTGGAGGTAGGGAAATTGCTGTGACTGCTCCATGCAGCTTGCTTCACAGAAAAGATACTTCCAAAGACACAGTGACTTTCTCTCATATTTCGGTTTCCATATTAATAATCTAAGGTAAACTGTAGAAGACAATTATTTAAACTAATACAAATATACATAACAATGCCTCTAGATATGTATACTCCATTTTACTATTACAAAACCCATTGAAATACAGTACTATGAAGATTAAAGAATAAATGACCAGACCAATGACAAAAGAATGTAAACAACCAGCCCCCGGAGTCACTCATGCAAGCCCTATACTGTTGCTCTGGCCATATAAATGTGGCACTAACGGCCTCTCATCAAGCTCTAATGGTATTCATAGTTGCCATGGGTCCTTTCACCGCAATATTATTGAGATCATTTTCATTCATGATCTCCCCAAAATTGTCCTTGGAAGAAACAGCAGATTATAGGAGGCTACTGACCCGTGGGTTGTGAATAAACATGAAAAACAATCAGTGTTCCATTTAAAGGCAGAATGGTGTTTAGTCCTGCGCCTCTGGGGTGTGATTGGAGAAAGGGGGCATCAAAAGAATAATGAAATCATTAGAAATGAATTGAAGTGAGAATGCATGATCCTGTTCCCTCACACTTCATCCAGTTTTTCATCCCCTATATTATGTACATTGAAAATTACAGGGGGTCACTTAACTGTACGATGGAAGATGCAGTAATGCCTCTCTACATTTTGGTTCTCATAGATTTGTAATGATCATAATTAGAAGCACAACTCATTTTGTGCTTCCTCAGTAACCAGCTGCTGAGATTTCAGCATTTCAAATGTGACCCACTTCTTTCACAATTTGAAGCATTTTTCACAAGGTGGTTTTGCCAAAATGCTTCCTTTGCGTCTTGTGAATTTCACCTTGCACATAGTTAATGCACATTTAAAAGAAACATATTCCAATATAATATAGCACAAAGACAAAAAGAGCACACTCTGTACCATTGGAACATTGCAATGAAAAGGGATTAGGTGTTTAATGGTCCAGCTTCAACAATATTCCACCTTAAGCCAAACCATATGTTCATATATGGAAACAAGTGTGTTCAAAATGCATTCCTGATTTGAAATAATGGCTAACATTTCACAATCATTTTAAGTCATGACGAAAGAGTTGAGACACCAACTTGGCTCTCTGCCGTACAGATGTGACCAGTCTTATGTTTAAATTACATTAATATCCCAAATCAATTTGGGAAAATTTGGGGTGTGTTTGAAATACTTGAGGCCAGCTGGTTGGCCATTTGCTCAGGCCAACATACTGTCCTAAGAGGCTTCAGTGGATACAGTCTTAAAGCTAGAGTAAAACTATTGGTATCATGGAACAAAAAAAACATTAATCCATTGGTACCAAACATGCCATGCTTGTGGGGAAAAGGGTTGAAAAACAAAGTTAGGCTACATTTTGGCGAAGGAAAACTGGCATGTTGATTTTCAAAGTGCACCCTTGACATCTCACCTCAACATTTGGGAATTAAAATATGTTCCGTAAATACTCATGAGTCACCCCTGACAGTCATACCTTGCCCACTTTGATAATCCAATAAATTTGTGGCAAAAAACATTTTGTGTACATTTTTCTATGGTGTTCCTCAAGATCTTTGTGTTTATTGTGGTATTTTGGAAGCAATTATAATGTGTCTCCTCTTTGGAGCTCTTCTCTCCTGCAACAATAAACATAGTGCAATAATACATACATATAGGAAACAACACACAGATAACAGTACTTTAGAACAAGTATATATTATGAAGTGTATTTTAATAAAAAAAGAAAAGATGTTTGGAATTGTCCTGAGAGTCAGAGTCAGTGGGGGTTGTTGATGAACCCGACAGCAGCTGGAAATAAACTGTTCTTGTGGCATGAGGTCTTGGTCCTGATGGACCGCAGTCTCCTAGCAGAGGGACGGGGCTTGAACAGTTGTTGTCCAGGGTGAGAGCGGTCGGCTCCAATCTTACCTGCCCGCTTCAGGGTCCTGCAGGCGAACAAGTCATGGAGGGAAGGCAGATTGCAGCCAATCACCCTCTCAACAGAGCGGATACAGTCTGCCCTTGTCCTTGGCAGTGGCTGCAGCGTACCATACGCTGATGGAGAAGCAGAGGATGGACTCAATGATGGCAGTGGAGAAGTGCACCATCATGGTCTTTGGCAGGTTGAACTGCCTCAGGAAGAACATCCTCTGCTGAGCCTGCTTGGTGATGGAGCTGGCGTTCGCCTCACATTTAAGGTCCTTATGGTCGAGCCCAAGAAGCAGAAGGACTCCACAGCGTTGAGTCACACATGGTGATAGGGGGCGGGTGGTTCTGCGTTCTTCCAAAAATCCACAACCATCTCCACTGTCTTCAGAGCGTTGACCTCCAAGTTGTTTTGTCTGTACCAGGTCACCAGATGGTCAGTCTCCCACCTGTAGGCGGACTCATCCCCACCAAAGATGAGTCCAATGAGGGTGGTGTCATCAGCAAACTTCTGGAGCTTGACAGATTGGAGGTGCAGCCGTTGATGTGCAATGTTAGATCAAGCCAACTGGTGCTTTTAATTCAGCATAGGACTCTTTTAAAGATGTATTATAAAGTTAATGTTATTCCTTTACCTTCTTGTTTTAGTATCATTTCTTGACCGTTGATTATTCTTAACATTTGTTGTCTATTCTATTATTTATCAATTGTCTTAAAGTCAATGTGTGTGTGTGTAAGTGTGTGTCTGCTTTCAGTACTTTAGTGATTGTTATGTAATGTGTTAAGAGTGTACCCTGTTGCATTATGGAAATAAATTGGCAAGCAGTTTGTCTTTATTGGCATTTATCATTGTGTGTTAACTCTGTCTTTCAAATTCTGTATACTTTTGGTTTAAAATAAATAGAGAGGCATAGACTTGTTTGCCTGATGGAATCAAGAAAAGAGTGGGTTTGGCTGTATTGTCAACAAGAGTTTGAATCTGTCCCCCACATTCTCTTATTGAAAGAGAAAGGGATAAACAAGTGGAACGGTTGCCTGTGGGCACACACCGTTCAGGAATATCCATAGAGACACAAAGGCAAAACTAGCAGGAGGAGGGGGAAAGAAGTTGAGTGACAATTCAGAGAAAGAGCAAAGAGATGCAGGCAGGTGACTCCCCATTTGAAAGTCTGTCTCCCGCAAACAAATTGAGCTGTAGTCATGCACCTAGGCACAGTAACAGCAGCCTTTTTGTCTTTTAGATCTTGACAGTTGAGTTGAGAGCGAGGCTCAGGGCACAGAGTTGGCAGTTACCGTGTCAAGCTGTTGTATATTTCCCATCAGAGCTTTCCAATAACATGGGAGAGACAGGAAAGAGCCCGATGTCAGAAGATACAGGGAAACACTGGCTGCTGGAACGACCAACAATCAGTGATAAAGGCACTGCTTTCGCACTAACCATTCATGCTCACTCATCCATTCAACTGTTTATCCCCCACATGCTTGACGTGGAGGTTAAAGGCAGGGGGTCAAACTGCAGCTGAGGTTGACATCTTAGACAGTTAACTGCATATGTCTCAGTAGATTTACTTTTCCATTACGGCCTTTTTTACACAATGATGTGTGCTCAGTAATGTATGCACACATCATGGCACTTGATTGAAACATAATAGAATGTAAAAGAAAAGGCCAGCAAAATATAAAATGCTGTGAGAGCATTAGCGTTCTTATCATGATGAGAAGTCTATTAATCTTTTACTTATACAAAAGTACTATAAATATAACGTAGGTAGGTTTGCATGAGTAGACAGGCTGCAGAGGTACAGATACCATGTGCAATCATTGTTAATGATAAAACACAATTGCAATATTCATTTTAACAAGAACCTGCTCTGCATTTTCCCTCTTGCAAAACAGCTATTTAAACAGCTATTATTTTGCATGTGAGTGGGTGAATGGGTTTGCGTGGGTTTTTGTGTGTGTGCAGGTGTTGATGGAAGTTATTGGTGACTGTGTGTGCTGTCTGTATTTGCATGTGTAACTCAGAATCTGCATGCAATCCTGAGGATTTCAAATGCATGCCCAAGATCCCTTTTTATTTCCGGCCCTGCTGGTAATATGAGAATAACGACAGCTTGGGGGCCTGATGAAAGTGACCTTGGTGTTAATGAGCTTCTCACAGACAGACAGCGGTCCTCTATGCACCTTAATTGACACGGCACCCCTGCTTGCGCAATACCACTTACCTGTGTCAATCTTAAGAAGACTTCTATGCCCATATCTGCCATAGCCATTTGTTCCAGCCACCCTCTCAAGGGATGCAGCAGCATTATCATCATCCTCTCTTAAGTACTTTTCTAATTATTATATCATTGGATGGTTGCCTATTTTTAATTTCTATTTTTGCACAGTTGTGTGGCTAGGGTAATTTAATGCACTTTGTGGATTGTATTCAACAATGAGCACAACAATTGTAAGTAATCGTTTGGAGCTGGTGAATGGATAAAACTTTGCTAGTTGTTTTCAAATAAAAAGACAACACGGTTCTCGTAGAAAAAGCCCATTTGGGTGTTCAGCTAATTATACTAAAGGTAACCCTTTTCCAACCTTGAGGCTTGTTAATTCCATTATGCTCCATATTTGTATAAACATTTTCCTCTGGACATTCACTACATAGTTTTTCTGAATGCCATCATAAAATGTCCCTATAAACATCACAGAGGCGGTCACAATGAGAACAAGTGCACATGTGGGGGTCTACAATTGTGTGCAATCAGATGTGTGCATGTAGATACACAAGGAGGTTTTGTGAAGCCAGTGAGGATAATTCATTTTATGGACAGAACAAGTCAAGTGTGTAAAGTTCAACAGAAACATCAAAGAAAATGAACAGCGGCAATGACATTTTAATCGAAACGACCACCCATGTAAAAATAGCATTGTTGACAGAGGCATTTCATTTATCCATAACATTTTTTTTGTGTGACCCCAACTGCTCATTGTACCAGAGAAGACAAATGGATATTTGTTTTTACATGAAGGTCAAATAGAACAAGGAACATGGAGAACAAATGTCCTCATGTATCTGACACAAAGCAACTCAAATTAGGCTATTTTTGATTTTAATATATAAATTGGACCGTGGATTTCTATATTATTAAACATTATATAGTGCTTACTTGCAGCCATACGAGTATCCATTGCTGCTTGATAGTTTACATATTGATACTTATCCAAAGTACAAGTCAAATAACAGAGGACAGCAATTCTGATAAATGTAATAACCAAATGCTAATATTCCTCAAATGTCATGATTACAATGGCAAGGTGGACTGTAATATTTCTCAATGATGTATTTTATTAATTCTATTCAAATACATATGAACCTTCATTTCCCATCAGAGATATTTGAACATATCTGTGTATAATTATTATTTCATATCCCTGAAAATACCACTTTCATTCGGGGGGAAAGAGTACGGTGCCTCTGGCTGTGAGGTGAGTTGGTCATGGGTTTTTGGACCTTTCTTTGAACATCAATCACTGCCTGACATTGGGGGAGCGGTGCCGCTCTACACATCAGTCACTGCCTCCCCCCTGCCCCAACACTTGGGCACAGGACGTGTTCATGCACTATCAAAGTCAGAGCGCTCCCGTCTGATGACAGTTATGGTTGAAAATCGGAGTGTAAATGGTAAAAATAGATATTCTGTTCCTTTACAACATCTTAATGTCCAGTAGTTAGCCTAATTGGGGGAAGACACTCATTGTATATTCAACACGTTTTTTCCAAACTGGGTTTATTCTAACATTTTTGTTAAATGCAATCTGTTAAAAATACAGCATAACCAACTACTGCTAATTTACAAGTCAGTTTGTGTAACACAACAATTCTATTTGTATCTGTATTTGTCACAAAAAATGTTGGTATTGGTATGGCTTAAACTGGGAGTTGTTAGAAATAGTCTAGTCTGCTTGATTTAATTTCCTATATATATATATATATATATATATATATATATATAAGTTTAGCTGTCAACAAGATGTTGTAATATTTTGACAATGTACCTGAATAAATCAAATGAGGAAAAGAAAGCATGTTTTTTTAAACATTATATTCCTTGCTCATTATCTGCACATGTTGTGTACATGCCACAGTATCCTGGTTTCTGTCACATCACTTCATCTATGTTTCTCAAAACCAGGATAACGGCTCATTCAGATTCCTTAAACCAGAATATGATGTTTATGTGACACTACTGCACAACAATCCACTCACTGGGTTCTGCGATAATGTAAAAATGAATAAAAGACACAAGGATTGGTAGACAAGAGAATGGGTCTGTGTGTATTTTACGGTGTTAGAGATATATGCGCATGCTTGTGCATGTATAGTAGCATTGTGGATGCCGTGATATCAACAGCACTATGTGAGATTTCAATAATGCATCCTGAGGGTCACAGGATCTGTTATCCAGCATAAGGGTAAGGGTTAGTCCGTGTATATCACAGCACTAACTTATATCAACATTTCACATTTATATTCATAGTTTTCAGTTCATTTAACCTGTACAGTACTATCATAGATAATACATTATGTGTTGATTCCTCCAGATCATGTAATAATGCAAAGGGCTAAAGGCCCTTGTCTTTTTAGTTAATATTGTAATTTGGTGATGCACATGATGACAGTGATCTGCAATTTAACACACGACAACAAATCCATTAACACACTGGGATCCTGGGTCAGTTCCCCACTTTGCTGGTTAGCAATCCAATCTGACATAAAGGGGCATCAAGGTGCTTTCACATAAATCTAATTGGAGACAATTCAGGTTCCACAAATAAAGCACACATACAATGCTTGTGTATTATATAAATTAAATATTATATTTTAGAACACCCAGCACTTCAAAATGAACCGGCGACAATGTCGGTGTTCCACTGAATTCAATCCAACCTAAATTTCAAGCCACTTGCACAATGAGGGCCTCTCAAAAGTGAGAGAGGAAGCCTGGCCAGAACTGCCTTTCAAAGGTAGGAGGGGCAAAATAGTATAATAGCATTAATGTTCTTTCATATATTCAGGATTAGAGGTTACCCAGTCACTCTGAGACATCACCTCTTTCATCAACCCCCAAGTGCTCTGCGGAAGAGCAGTAAATGTGGCATTTGAGCTGTCACTAACACAGGCGGATGGATGGCTGGCTCACGTACCAGAGTTCTTCTGCTCCGTGATAAACAGTGTCAAGGCGTCATTGTGAGTGATATAATCACCACGAGACTTACTCACTGCAGAGAACTAATTTCTACGTGTTATGGGATCTCGACATGGGGAGGCACGCATAAGGGGTTTCAGTTGGTTATAATGTCATAGTTTAATAACTTGGCTCACCTTCAAAGTGTCATACAATGCAATATTTCAAGATGATAGCAAGGTTTTCATTCGTATTTATTTATTGACTTGAATGGAAAATTACTACACAGCAAGGATAATAATTTTATCCACTCAAGCATGCGGTAATATAATGGAGGTGTGAGCAGATCGGTTTTCTTTCTCCACCTGAAGGTAAATCCGATGCTCTGACATCGTATCAATACTAGTTAATCTTGTGTAAAGTTGCAATCAATCAAAACAGTATTAAAAAACAGTGTCTTCTCTAATACATCAAATATAATGTTCATTCTGTAGCACACAATTACATTGTGGAATGTGCTTTAGCCAATCTTATGTCAAGAAAATGAGTAGTAAAATGCTAAGTTAGCTTTCATCATACACCGTGTTGCAATATTAAGAGAGACAATATTATTTTTGTTGTCTTAATTGTGTCTAGGGAGGATGTTTAAACAAACTATTACTTCTGTTTTGGCAGCAGTTCCTGTAAACAAAACCAAATCGAATTAAATGCAAGCTTATTAATCACTTCAGTAAAAAAGAAAACAGAAAAAATTAAGCCAATAAGCTAAATGTTACATGTTTCTTTATTTATTTAACATAAAGTGCACATTACAGTTATGTATAAATTAGTAAATTGCAAAACATTACTCTATAAAACACTGCTTTTGATATTTCACACAGGAAAGCAAATCATGTGTCTCTGGTTGCAGACTTGTACTGTAATGCCAATTGTTTATGCATTGCCATTCCATATCATATAATCTTCCGATGTAAATAAATCAGTCCAGACTTCCCTCTTTATTATTATTATTCACTTATTATTTATTGTACTATTTAGGCTTTTTTTTGTCTTCTGTCATTGTGACATACATGGCTGTTTCAAAGATACAAGATGAGTAATGTAACTCACATAAATAAACATTTAAAAGTCATTGCATCCCTCTACTTTATAGAATATTCCGCTGCTCCAGGTTTAAAACATGTTTTTAGCATACAGCCCATTGCACTTCCTGCCTATGAACTTGAATAGCAGGTACACTGGATGCTCCCTCGTTGTCCTTGGATTTGTCACCTGACGCTTTATGCAGGGCTTTGTGATTGTGTCATTGAAATAGAGCTCCAAGTCTCTGTCCTCCCGCCGGCTCAGCTGCCCATCAAATACCGACAAAAGCCCACACCTTAAAGGCTTGGTTCTTCTTCTTCTGGATAAAAAATAAATGAATGATTTACCCGACCCTGAAACACGACACGTACAAGATGTATATACTTGAAATTATTTTCACCGGATTTTTGGGGATATGTTCTTTAATTATGGTTGGAACCTCAAGACATCGGCTCAGCCAATGGCCCCCTCAGTTTCATTTTGGAAATTTTTTTGCCAACTTCCCATGCATTCACTTTTGTTTCTGTTGCATATCTTTTAAACAGTCCTTAACCCACGTGTAAGAAATTATTTCTTTCAGCTCAAACTGAGATATAGCTATGGAGTGAAGAAATGGCAAATAATGTTTATGCACACTTAAATCTACAAATCTTTAGTGATAATCACTCAAAATATTACTATGGAAGATTTCAAGCTTATAATATTTCCACTCTTTCAAGACAACAACACATATTTACATGCGATTTTATGTTTGTGTCTTATTAACTTCAACAGAATATTGTTCTAATGTGTCATGTGAATCACTGAAAATATTATGAATTGAAAATAAAAATATAGAAATAAAAAACATGTTCTATAGATATAAGTGGGTTAACTATTTCAAAGCCTAACATCATTACTTTCAGCTGATTTTCTCAGCTGGTCTCTAAATTATATCTGAATAAAGTTGTATTACTATAAATAAAACATGATTAGCACTGACTAGACTCTTTTGTCTAAAATCCTCAAACAAAACTCATGCAGAGGTAAAAACAACTTATTTGCAATGTTAGAAAAAGATTGAACTGATTTGGGTCTGTTGCAATTCCTATGGAACATACACATAGAACAACACTGGCATCTAAAAGAGGAGTCATTAGTGGCTTTGTTAAGCTATTGCAATTACACAGCATCATATTATTTCACCTTTCGAAGGTGATTACTGTTCAAGTGTCACTTTTGCAACACAACAGTTTGATGGGCCACGGTGGATCAATGCTCGCCAGTGCAATGGACTAAACACTCATTTGTAACCTTTTTTATAATGCCTCCTAATGTCAGCTTTGGAAAATCATCGTATTGATCCAAGGAAAAAGGCCGGGGAGGCACAGTAATTCTGTTTCACCCACATAAGGGATCTGCGATTTTCGTCTAAAAAGGAAAGGTTCTGAGTATATATACACACACAGGGAGAAAGAGAAAACAAACATGTACCTTCGAGCAAAGCCAAAGGGACACCTATGCTGGCCATCCATTGTGAGGCACAAACTGCTGCGAGCCATTACAGGTGCAAATGAGCCATTGTTCTGTCTTCGAGCTAGCTTGTGTTCCAAACAGTACCTGCAGATGCTCAAACTCAATGGAGGAGAAAATGTAACTCTTGGGTTCAGGCATATTTCACTCTGTTTGCACAGCAACAGTGCTGCTTCATAACATTCTACATTTGTCCTTTCCTGTTTGTTTTAATACCTTTTATATTATTTTTTCCCCCTCTTGCTCTTTGGCTATCTCCCTGTGCTTGTATTTATAAAGGTGGGACAGCATTGGAGAAGTGATTGAAAAGCTGTCCTGTAGATCAGGGTGGTTTGTGGGGCCTGTCCATGCTCTAATCCATCCTGCCGCCCCGCCACACAAGTAGAATATCAAACAGGCAATCCCTAAGGAAAGGAAGAGAAAAAGACTTGGAAGAGAGAAAGGGGGACAGGAAAATAAACAGAAAAAGAGAGGAGAAAGCCTGAGGGAGGACAAAAATCAGGACAAAAAATTGACAGTAGAAAACAAAGGGGAAGCTTATAGGGATAAAATAAAATAAGTGACAAGCAGGTTGGAAAAGCTTAACAGACATTTGCCAGTATTGTAGCACTGCAAGAGAGGGGAAAAAGGTTGTTCCTGCAGTCTGACTTCACTACTTTTTTTCATTTCACTCTGATTAGCTCTGATAATGTATTTGTGCCATAATGCTACCAATACAAATAGGGATGTGTAGCACAAAGTCAGCGGGGTAATGGGGTCTTAATCCACCTTCTAAAATAAACTGAACAGTGACAGGGAGCTGTAAAGTAATGCGACAACTGTGGCTCAATGGTTAGCATGGCTCAGTGGTTAGCATACCTGTCTTTCAATCAGAGGATCGGTGGTTCAAGCCCCGGCTCCACTATTCCATGTTGACGTTTCCTTGAGCAAGACACTTAACCCCGAATTGATCCCCGTTGCTGTGTCTACGATGTATAAATCAAAAATGTAAGTCGCTTTGGATAAAAGCGTCAGCGAAATGAAATGTAGTCCTCCACCTTGGAGGTTGTTGAGTCACTCATAGCAAACCACTGATGTGTGTGTGTTCAGGATGTAATGTCAGTCCGCTCCTCCTTGCAAAACAAGAAGTTGGACATGACTCTCTCGTACTCTGCTTGCAACCAAACAATACACAGTATGGCCACGATCACACAAAGACGTGAAAAGCTACGTGGCTCGCCTGTGGAGCAGGGCTGCCAGTACGACTAGGGGATCAAATGTGATTATCGGGAACAATCTCATTATTTTCTTCCATGTGGGACAGTTAACATACAGATGAAAAGTTGGCAGTGTTAAAGTCTCTAGTAATTGCCAATTCTCATACCGTGTAAGAAAACAATGGTTTTATGTGCTGGCCCTTTGTGGAGTTGCTCACCATGTCCTGTCACTGACTGTACAATTCTCGACTAGCACCAATCTGTTATTGTCCCAGCTACACACACAGCTTAGGCCTCATCTAGACCTTCATCACACGTCACTGCAGTGAAGCTAAGCTCAGTTTAACACATTCTAGACTGCAGCAAGAAGTTTATAGAGGAAACTGCACTTATTGACTGGGGATGTATCCTCTCTAAGTTCACGCTGTTAACGGAAAGGGTGATAGTGAGATTATTGTGTGTAGATGGCGAAGTACAGCAAGAACCCCAAATAACAGTGGTAATGAAAGTCAGGCTGAGGTTGGTCTGTGTAGTGACAGGTTTATTAATGGATTTCCAATGTGATGTATGTTCACTGAACTTTAGGGCAGTCTACTGCTTTGTGCTTTGTAGCGAAACGCATGAGATTTTTTAGCTTTGATTCCTTTCTTGTACTTTCAGATTTAGTCTCATCTCTGTGTGTAATTTAAAAGGCAATACACTTTACACTTGATCCAGAGTTAATTTCACACGGGGTGTGGCTGGTGATGTGCACAAGGAGCATCAGGAATTTCAGTCTGCCGGCGGACTAGAACAGCAACTCAAAATGTCTACATTTTCAAATAGTTTTTCCATTATAGACATTATGGTGCAGTCATTTAATTTAGCGAGTTCTTTACCCCCACCACGTTTTCCTTTCCTACATGCCTGAAACCAATGTTATTTAGACCAAAGCTGCTCCTTATGTCTTGTTCAGTCAATGCAAAGTGTTTCCTTCGTAGGATGTTCATTCTCAACTTTAACTATATCCATTATGCAACATCATTGTAATAGAAGACTGTAATGGATACATGTTGCAGAAAGCTCTGCAAACAAATATCTTATATAATGCAATTTAAAATATTTACTAATTTTGAAAGAAATGTTAATATTTTAATACTACATACTATGTAGAGACCAACTGTATCATAAAAGAAACATTGCAGCACGATGTTGATGTTGCTGTTTCCTTTTCCTTTGTCAAAGAAAAGTTGACATGACAAAAACATAGTTTGATTATTATCCTGCGTCTTCATAAATGGTTTGATTATTTCACTATCTGAAATTATTTTATTTTTTAATTTGGAAATATTGACAAACGCATACTACAGTACACATGTACACATATACCGTAACTAATATTTCCATTGTTTTTCAGCTTTTTATTAAAATAAACAAACAACAAACCTGATCCCACCCGCCTAGTTTCTGAAATTATAAAATAATGCTCATACATGAATTATAATTTCTTACTTTCCCAAAATAATTGTATATTATATTATTGTTAGTACAATAGAAAAAAAGAAAAACGGATGATGGATAAGATTGTGTTTTCGAACCTTTCCAGGGCATTTTGCGGAGAGCAATGTTCTATGATGCTCACACATTTGTACACAATTAAACCTGCAAACATCCCTCTGCAACTACAGTCTGATGATCTGATAGCAGAGCAGCCTCGCTGGAGCAGTTAGGGGTTTAATGCCTTGCTCGGGGGTCTCTTTAGCTCGACATTGATTCTGTTTGTAGGAAAATAACATGGCTAGTTACCAGGGTCTACAAGATCACTGACAAATGTTCAACCATCAAAAAGATGTGCTTCCCTTGCTGTTGAACAATAAATGACAGACCACAGATATATATATATATATATATATATATATATATATATATATATATATATATATATATATATATATATATATTGTCCTGTGTTGTGCCAATGCTCTGCAGAGAATCTTTAGAATATCAAAAATACAATGCTTTTTACATCTAAATAGTTTAAGTAGTTTCTTCATATTATGTAAAAGGGATTGTATGTTTTTGATGGTGACATGTTCCCTCCCCAGAATGTTCAGTATTTCAAGGCTCACACATCCGTTGGCAAAGCATTACATTTTTTGTGGCGCTCATTGTGTCTTGCAACATCCCTAGTGTATGCATTTTGGCCTTTAGCACACAGTGTAATTCAACACTCCTCTCACCTGGCCTTGTCTGGCATCAGTTGGAACTGCTGTACAAACCAGTCTATATTAAGGCTTTCAATGAAATGCTCTCATGCACTGTTTTGTTCTATTTTTACCACCTTCTGTAACTGACAAATAGATCTGAGACTTGGGTGTATTGATGTTACCTTGCTCCCAGATGTGCCACATGGGACAAAAAGGGCTACAAAGGCAGCTTCTCACTGTCTAGTTCTTATTGTTGGACTTTAGGGTATTTTACTTTATATTTTGGCATTCTTCTGATCTTGTGCAGGCACCTGTTACAGAGAATAAGCAGCAAGTTGTGCCAATACACAGAAGACTACTACTCGTCAGCATCCATCTTCCTCTGCAAGTAAAACAGCATACATCAAACCTCTATCTTAGGACAGGCTTGACTCAATACAACATATGTATCAGAACTCACAGAACACAACTTTTAGATGGAGAGGGGATTGTAATAGCAAGTCACTGAGGATGAACATATCTCTATTAGGGATGGTACCTATTTTAGTATCACTGATGGCTGTCTGCCACGGTGTCTTTTCTAAACTAGCCATTAGGATGCTAGAGTTGTATCAAATATCGACATCGAAGCATTATTGTTTGTTTGAATTTAGTTTATCCCAATGAATGCTCAGTTTCACGAATGATACATCACAAAACATACACAAGTATTGTTGCTATGGTTCAGTAGATACATGTACTTTGTGCTCCCATTTTAAACACTGTTGACAAAAATTGTTACTGTGGCTTACACACATAATGTTAATCGAAACTGCCAGTCAATTTATGTTCCTATGGTATATAATATAACTAAATGTGTAGCAATTAGATTTAAGTGAAATGTCTATCACAGTTATAACGCAAGTGATTTATGCTCAACTTTAACAAAATGAATAGAAACGGCAATTTTACTATCAGGCCACAAAAAACTGCCTATGAGCACTTTACTGGTGAGCTTAACATGAGGTTGACTCTGAGTTTGCGAATGTCAACTGTAGAGTTTGTTGGGGACATGTAAAATTGAGGCACTGTCACTTATGAATGAGCTACACTGGCAGCTTTGTGTGTGTGTGTGTGTGTGTATGTGTGTGTGTGTGTGTGTGTGTGTGTGTGTGTGTGTGTGTGTGTGTGTGTGTGTGTGTGTGTGTGTGTGTGTGTGCGCATGACTGACATTCTGATGTATAGCAGTGAAAATAATGTCTATCAACTAGCTGTACTATGCTGACAAGGCAATGAAATATTGCATCTTGAATCTATTCACCTGAGACAAATACTCAGCTGATGGATTGGGTCGGATTGTCTTCCTCATGCTTATCTCGTTCTTCTGGGCCCAACTACAACAGAACTTCAGAACTACTGTCTATTCCATTAAAAACTGTAGATGTCAGATATGGTACCTCGGTTGACCCATATGTCTCTTCTTTTCTGCAGCTTCTCTGCTGCCTGCAGCATCACCTAATCCTAAAAATCATTCAGAAACAAGACACGGGCCAAAAGCCCAAACTCTAAATAGCCCAAGTTGACAATGACATTGGTTCCATTTCGAAAGTGCCCTTGTTGTCAAATATGGAGTCCTACATCTCAAGTACTTTTTGCAAGCTAAGACAAACCTGAAATTCAAAGATGATATGCATTAATATGCTTTTCAGAGGCTGTGTCATAGACTATTAGCAATACTTTAAGGCCAGTGGTTCTGATGTTATTAAATACAAGAAAGCCATGTAAATACTTTATATAATTCCAGTAAGAGCTGTTGATGTTCTCTTTCATTACGCATATGTTAATGCACACACACACACACACACTCTATGTACACTTGCTTATCAGGTTCCAAAAAAAAGCCTCTTGATTCAATAAAAGATAATTATAATAGGTCACACATGCACTACAGAGGAGGACGGTAATAAAATAATTATATTTTTAAAGTACAAATTTACAATTGTTAAGTGAAAGTCTTTGTCTGCAGGCCGTGTCTGGAGGGACAGGAAATCAATAGATATAAGAAGTATTTTTATGCTCAATGACAGCAGACTGAGCCTTGCTTTCACATGATCATTCAAACTGACACAAAATCTCATATTGTAGATCAATACATTCCTGTAGATATTCAGTGATGTGTGTAGTTAAGTCACCATGTCGTCATAATACTCCAATCAGGCCCCTAACAGCACGTTTCATCCGATGGAGGCATCAGATAAAAATAGCAATAATAGGAGTGGAGAGATATGCTTGACATATCAAGGAGGTAATAACAATAAATGATTGCGCTGTCCTCATATTGGGCATTATAATTAGATGTAAATAGCTACATAAACTGTTTTATTGTCACATCATTGATTTCTTATTATTCATAACAGTGCTTTGGGAAATTTCTGCTCAGTTTGTGTGTTTTCATGTGTAGGTGTAACATCCGTTGTCAAGAGTCTGGGTGAGTTTTTTCCTTCTAACATTCTTCTAAGGCTTGTTTCCTTGTGTCCTTGGGGTCCAGCACCAATCTGTCAGTGTTGTATTTATGTTCCCTTTCACATGGCCCACATGATCCACACAGGCACTGTCCTCCACTGTTTGAATGCCAGTATAATTCATATCATGTTTGACCTGTGTGCTTGGCTTGTTCTTGTGAGGGTTGCAACAGTAAATGGTGAACTAATGCTTAGCGGGTCATGGTCGGCTTAGCGGCCAAGAAGAGGTGAACTGAATTGTTGAAGGCGGGTTGTGGTGCACTGTAGGAGCTTGCCAGATAAAAGGTTGTTAAAGGGGACATATCATAAAATAACTCAATTTTTTTCAGTGCTTGTCTAAATACATCTGGCTATCTGGACTGCCTACCAACCCACACATTGTGAAATAACACAACCCAGTAAACATGTTTGTGGGCTACCTTGATTGGAAAATATGTGATTCAACTGTCATGATCTGAGTTTGTCTGTTTCCTGTTTTATTTTGTAGTCCTTGTCTTGTGTTTGTAGTCCTTTGTGTTTCCTGCACTTCCTGCCCCTGTGATTGCCTGTTGATTGTCCTTGATTGTTCCCTCCTGTGTCTAATCACCCACACCTTTCCCTTGTACTTAAGCCCTGTGTGTGTTCTGTTCCCTGTTCTGATTGTACTGTGTGCGCGCACCCCCCTGTTCCTGCATTTTGTTCCGTTCCGTTCCGCCCCGCTGGAACCCTGTTTGTGTTTTTTGAGAATCCTGTTTTTGAGAATCTTGGCTGTTCTGGAAAGAATAAAGTTACTTCATTTCATCATGCATCTGCATTTGGGTCCTCTCTTTGAGCAGTCTATGACATCAACAAGCCATTCAGATTTGGCACCCCTTCTAATCTCCCTTGCAAAATCATTATAATATGCCCACCCACCAGAGCAGAATGGGCTTTTCCAGGAAGGGGGATTAAAGGTATATTCATGCAGTAAAATAAAAATAATATTTTTGAACGTTAATAAAACATTTAAACATCTACTTGTACAAATACAACGTGAAAATGATAACTGTAACTTTAGCTAACTCTAAATCAGGTTACAGAATATCAGCAACACAAAATCAATCCCCAATCACTTATCTTATACTGTTGCTTGTTTGAATCACATCCTCTTAGAAGATTTCAATCTTCAAAGGGATTTTCCTTCCTGCTTCAGGTGTTCAATGTTGATAAGTGATCCATTTGTGGACGGATCAAAAACCTCCTGTAGTACCTGAAAGATAAATTCCTTTTGTGGATGGATTTGTATCACATTTTAGGTTACGATTATGATCTCACATGCCAAAAAGTTATGAGTATGTTAGACAAACGTGTTTCAATAGTGATGAAATTTGAATTTTCACGTGCTATGTACATCTACATTACACTACAATTCATCAAAGTCTAGAACTGAAGGAACCAACAAGAGTTAGCAGACAACACACAGCTTAACAAACAGGATTTGCATCAATAGAAGACCATCTGACTTATATATTCTAAATTGACAACCCAGACTGCCTCAGTGTCACATTTCTTTTTGTCAAGTTCCGCTGATAGAGAAGCTTGAGTCTTTATTTTGGTTTTCTTGGTGACTAAGCAACTAGAGTTAATCTTGTGGGATTTCAACCTAATGAACCTCATTGATTTGTTCATTAATTTGTGGTGAGTTGTTGCAACATGATTGAATGAGGTGTTTTGACAAATGTGTGTTATTGCAGAAGATTGGTGTGTCGGCTGTAAATGGTGTGTACAGTGTTGCATAGCCTGAATGGTGTCTTCTTATCACTTGGTTTAGACTCTATTCAACTAAAATACATATTGTGTAAATGTTGACCAGATTGGTGTAATGCACCCTTTATTTGAACACGATAAAAACGTGATCACGACTGCTCAACCAGCTGTTGGATATCACACAACCAGGATGTCTTCCCAGGAAGTGTTTATTTATTTAGATTTTATAATGCTGTCAGAGCACCTTTTATGTGCCAAAGTCTGCTGCTGAGAAAATACAACAAAGAGAGGCAGCAGCTCAGATTGCCAATGTTTTTGGTCAACCAGCAGCACTGCTAGCCGGTACAATAAACTCAGTGCTGCTGAGGGAGTCAGTATGCTCAAGTTTCACTTGGCTGTTTTTGTTGGATTGTGGTGCTTATACTTGTGCAGAGGGAGTCCACTGTTTGTTTGTTCCAAGGGAGAGCTTGAAACTGTCTTGAAAATATGCCACAAAATAAACAGCAACAGGAACAAGAGAAGAGGGCAGTTGGCTAATGAGTCAGTGTTTCTGTAATGCAGACTTTGTGGCCTGAAATTAAAAAATCGTTGGTTGCTAAACCTAGTTTGTTCAGCTAATAAGGGGATGGTCTGCACCTGAGCATAACCCCGCCCCCCGCCACCACACGGGGTAACTACGTTTTTTTTCAACTCTGGCAGGTACAGGTAAGATGTACAGCAAGCCATTCGGGGTATTATGTTTCCCCTGAGTGCAACAGCATTTACAGTGGACACATGTTGCCTACACTGAATGTATTACTCAAATCCAAACCATAGCTTCAGCAAACTGTATGCTTCCAACATGTGTATGATTTAATCAAATCTATTACAAAACAATAATAACCATCCTCTACCTCACAAGCTTCATGTTTGCAAACATATACTGTGTATATATATAAAAAATAAATGCCTGAATTCCTTCATCAGTGTTTTCAGACTGTTTTGGGATACACTTTTTAATTAGATACCCCTCAAGCGCCGGAGCACTGTTTCAATTACACATACGAAATATCTTAAAACATCATTACCATTAATGTGCACATCCACCTTTACAAATACAGTCAATATGTAAGAATCGCTGTAGCTTTACAATCAATTAAAAGTGAATTGGTGAGACAAGAAAGGCGGAAAAAGAAATCTCTGGGCAATTAAGTGTCTTTTTCAAGCTGGCAGGTTTCTCTAACCACCAATGGGAAGAGGCCGGATTGGACCTATACCTCACACTGCTCTTCTGATAAATGCAATGGATGTGATTTGGTCAGCTATGCAGCACTGATATCAGAGGTCTCTTTTAGTTTTGACCGCAGTGGCTTGTATAAATCACGCTATTGGTCTGCCAGACCCCAAAATGTACAATGTTTCATTATGTTTCACATTACATCCTGAAGCAGTAAATGTCTTATCTTGCTCTGCAGCTGGACTCACGTAATGTTTCAAGATCACAGGAGAATCGCGGGACACATATCAAACAGAATCCATCTTGTCAGGATTCAAGTAGTGGGTTCGTGGCCATTAAATCAGAGTATGGACCAATCAGCATCCTGTGATGAGCTACTGGCAACTTGGGGCGTGGCTTAGATGTGTGCAAGAGGACACAGAAAGGCGACTGTTCATTCTAAGCAACAATGGCGGCTCCCAAAGAGGTCAGAGGGGATGCTGTAACTGCATCAGTTATAAGACTTTTCTCGATAGTAAAGATTTGTTTTTGCTAATCTCCCAGACTCACAGAGTGTGATTGACATATTGTTCATCCAATCAACATGTTAGATGTAAGTAGTTTTAGTTTTCATGATTTGGGGAGATTAAACACCTCAGACCACCAGCTGCCTTCAGATGATCTGACACAATATTGAATTGACACCACTTTAACTTTTCTCTGTAACATTCTGTCCTGTTGAGTTATCGAAAGTCTTTTTTGGGAAATTGTCTTCTGGGCTATTAACAGTATATTTTATTTACATATTTGGCATAGGAAAGGGTGCTTCGCATTAATGAACAAAAGCACACAATCGGCCACCATTAGCGATGGTAAATAACCTCCTTAAGTCCCCGTACCGGTGTGTAGGAGGGCCTTCAGTGATATAATTCTAACAGAGAGAGGAATGCAGCAGCCATGATCTTAAATATGGAATCACTCAAAAGGAACACTGGGCATAAGCACAGAGCTCAGTGCGACACGGGCTGACTGCAGCCGAAAATTGGCAAGTGACCCTTGAGACAGGTCAGTCCCAATTCACAGACAGCAAATTGTGCGGAAGGCATTGATTAATGGCCAGGACACAACTCTTTATAGCCTTGTGTTGTCATCCTCTGCTTCCTCCTCTGTAGCCCCAACCCTCTCAATTCAATACAATTCAATGTATTTTTTTTATAGCCAAAATCACAAATTACAAATTTGCTTCAGAGAGCTTTACAATCTGTACATATATGACATCCTCTGTCCCGGGACCTCACATCGGATCAGGAACCCCCCCAGAAAAAAAATACTTTTGACGGGGAGAAAAAGGGAAGAAACCTTTGAGAGAGCAACAGAGGAGGATCCCTCTCCCTGGATGGACAGAAGCAATAAATGGCATGTGTACAGAATGAACAACGTACCAAGTTACAGCACATTCAATGGATATGACATAACTTATTCATATAATGAGTAGTAGGTATGATGAAACAGTGAAGCTTGGTCTGAAGAAAGAAGTCATTCCTCAGTCCCATTTTATCTCAGTACCTCTCTCATTTTGATTTAAGTAGTGACAGAAAAAAATGTCTACTCAAAAAACGATAATACAACATTTGGTATTAGACATTTATTTACATGTATCTTCCATTTTATTCATATATTCCACTGCTTTTGTGAACCTAAGACCAATTTCAACCACCAAAACAGTTCGTCCACATAAGTAAAGTTATGTTTTCACAAGAGATATGAAGAATTTCCAAAATCGAGATTACATTTTTCAGCTTTAGGGACATATTTTCTCTTTACACTTGTGCCTTAGGACAATGGTGCCTCATTAGATAGAGAGCTGAGATTGCTCTGCAATTTTTGATGTAACACATGGGTATATATCGTATATGCAAGTGCCTTTAAAAGGTAATTTAAGAAATTATGTAAAATCGAGAAAATTACCTCAAAAGTACCTCATGCCGTGGAACCTACAACAACTAATTAATTAAATTGCTTTTGTCTTTATGTAATAAGTCAACACATCACTCTTTTCTTTGATTTCAAATCTGGATGGTATCATCCAAAGGTTGTAGAATGTGTATTACCATCAACTTGGAAATTGGTCTGCAAACAACCATTTTCAATCTGTATGCTATAGTAATATAATGCTCCACATGCTGTTTCCCAAAATGTTCAACACACACTACATAGATTTATTTCTGTGCTTTAAAATGTTCAGCAAGTTTACTCATACACAATCTCATGCATGGATGCCATTGTACAATGTTTCTGCCCTGCTGTCCACAGTGGCAGGACTGAGATGAAGACAACTCTCTTTTCTTTATTAGGTTATTTTATCAGCCCTCTCAACAGCTGTCACAGCTCCAGCCGTGATCGAGTTTGGCTTGTTTTCACTACATCCCCTGCAAACTTTGACACCTGATTTCATTGAGAGAGATGGGATTTGAAAGGTGGGGGACACGGGTCGCCAAGCCCTCTTCTGCACGTTGTCTAATATACTGTACCTGAGCAGCAGGTTGTGAAACATGTGTCTGTGTTCTGGTCCTCCTCTCCTCTCTGATGCCATCTTTATCTGTCTTTCAGGTCAACAAAATTGACTTGTTTTTTTTCATTTATCTTTTCAGGTATCCCTCTGCTTTTATAGATTCATTGTTACCTGCAGAATTGTACACAAAATATACAAAATAAATGTATACATGTTGGCTTTAGTTTTGTGATCACATAAGCCCTCTTCAATGGTCTTTTGACTTAACCCGCTTTGGCTTTTGCATACTGATCATACTGACCCCCTTCCATAGTTGGATAATTTAAAGGATATGGCAAGGAGATTGCTGTAATACTAATTGGAGCCAGTGTCAACGGTATTCACTTTCCGTCTTCCACTGAAGATGGACAACTGTACTGTTAAACGCATTCACAATATAGCATTGTAACAGTATCACGCTAACAATATTATGTTCAAAGGGCTAGGGTTAATAACCAGTAGTCATGTGTAGACATGTGCAGTAGCTTTGCATGTGTGTTTATTAGTAAAATAATCTGTTTCTTGTTGGAGGGGGGGAAATCCAAGAGGTGTAACAGTAGTAAATGGGCGTATAAAACATAAACAAGGCAGATGCTGCTATGTGATGTCTTATTGAACACCAACATAGTGAATACCAAACAGTAAAGAGTGAGTCTCTGTACGAACAGCTCATTCTACCATACTGATACATCCTGACTGACTGAATTTAAAATATAGGGGGGAAAAAAGCTTAAATTGGCTTTAAGATCCAATATTAACACCTACTTCACACCAGGTCAGTTGAGGACAGCATGCATTCTCCAAAGGACTAGCAGCTTACTTTTCATTCACTGAGCTGAAAGGCTTACATCCCCTTAGGAGCTTGCTATACTCAAGACACTCTTTGACCAGTGGGCTCCAAGAGGTGTGGCTAACCTGCCATTCAATTCTCTATAAGGATACAGGGGAGTCCAACAATACCCTGAGGATCAATCCTCAGAGGGAACTGTCTGTGCTCAATGCAAAAACCTGTTTACCCAGTGGAACATGGGCTCTGAAAAGGGCAGTTTACCTGCTGCTCATCGCCATCTCTGGGGTGAAGACATGACAAAGTGAGAAATTAGTTTTACAGACCCGGGCTGGCAACCCTGCTGGCGCTGCCATATAACACCCAGACCATTGCAGCACAGCACAGTGTCCTCACAAGTTCAACAGCTTTGAGACTGCATGATGTCAGGCAAACTTACTAAGGGCCCATGATGTGACTATGGAAGCCATTTCTCAATGGTGGTGGAATATATCATTAGTCAATATGTATCAGGAAATGTTCTGAAGAATGCGCCCTTTTCCTAATTGCTCAACTCTGCACATGTACTTTTGTTCAGGCAATTCCAACCACCTGTCTGGTGTGGTTCCAGCACTGCCAGTATCGTATGGCAGAAAGAAGCTTGTAGGCATACCAGCTGTTTTTTCCGATAAATTAAATGAATGACATTGATCAAATTGTGGCAGGCCAGGCATTATTTAGCTAGAAAGGTTTTAGACCTCACCATTCTTGGTAACATTGTCATCTTAAGTATTGTGGAAAAGTGGATGCAGAGTACAACTATGCATGTAATGAGCACAGAATGATAGAAAAGGCTTATGGTGACGACAAACAAAACCCTGTGCGAAATTGAACCTTATTTTTTGCCTTGCCTTTACTCTTACAGTGATGCAAGGTTACAGACAAACACAGTGCTTTACAATCCTCTTATATACAAAGCAGAGCAGTTATATTTGTAACTTAAAAATGCTGTTTGAATCTGTTATGTCCATTTGAATGTGCAATTTGACAGTATAATTTGTACAGTCGTTGCTGGGTAGTTTTGGTAAAATATTGTTTTGCTGACAAATATTTGGGTTAATTGTCAATATGTTGACAGCTCATAGGTTGTAGATGAGACATTAAACATCTCATGGTTTATTCTCTAGCATGTGTTATGTTTCTATAGTTTAACATTAAATGTATGATCAATGAGAAACTATCACCCAAACCCCAATGACAGTTACTCTGAAGTTTGAATGTATAATGCTTTGTGCTTATGTGTCAAAAACTCATCTCTTCAGCTCTTTAATGTTTTTCTCATATACTTTAACTTATTTCTTAATCACTTTATAGAAAAAAAGGTACTTTAGTTAACATTTTGTAGAAAAAGGTTCTCCTGAAGTTGATTGATGCAGTGTTATTGACCTGGGATCCTAAGGAGATACTTGTGGTGGGACCAAGATGTGACCAAGCATACAGCATGGTTGTGTGTAGATTGAAGCTTGTTGTAGACTTAGGTGTTGGTGAGATGCTGTTGCAGTAATGCACTACGGAGACCAGCTTCAGCAGCACACAAAAGAAGGAGACTGTGGACATCAAGTGCCTTTGAGGAATCCTTAGTAAATCATGACAAACAAAAATAAAAATCAATCCAATTCATCAAAAAGCTGATAATCTACTAGATCAGGGGTCGGCGAGCGGCTCTTTAGCCCGTCTGTTGCGGCTCACTGAGGCTTTTTTTTTTTTTTTAAACGTTTTTATTTTCTTTTTTTTTGCCCAGTATAAAATGTTTCAAAGGGAATTCCTCTCATCTTGGCGTTTTGAGGTAATATTGAGTCACTGAAAATAAAAATAAATGTTTAAATATTTCTTAAACTAAAATGTGCATCACATCCTGTCACGTCACTGTCAAGCAGCTTCCCCTGCAGGTGCTACTCGTGATTCACAGAGCCCCGCCCTCGCTAAACTGTTGATATGTGGCGAGGAGTTAGCCAACAACAAAACATTTAATGTTGAAAGACACTTCCAGAACAAGTACACAGCATCTGATGAACAGTATCAAGCTGCAGAAGAGCGATTTCTCAACTGCTGCAGCAAACTGAGCAAAGTAGATATACTTTTTTTTTTTTTTTTTTACGTTTGCAGTGCCCTAAAAGTCCGGCGTAGTGAGGACGCTCAGTGTAAACGTAGCAAAAGATATGCGTTTAAAATGTAAAACTCACGTGAGGATAACAGGTATTGAACCTGCTACCTTGTGTTTGCAGGATGAACACTCTACCACATGAGCCACACATATATAGATTGGACTCAAGGTCTGCTCAGTTGTGTATTTAATGGACCTTAATGTAGCCAGTACATGACTATTTTTTTCTCCTCTTCATAAGAGTTTGATAGTTATAAACAGGTCATATAGCAATACAATGTCAACAATTGTCTTTATTCTTCTTCTATAATTTCATGAATATATCATATAATATAACTATATTCAACTTCATGAGCTTTGATATCAAATAGCTTTTGCGGCTCCAGACACTTTTTTTTTGGTGGAAAAAAGGGCAAAATGGCTCTTTGGATAGAAAAGGTTGCTGACCCCTGTACTAGATAAACAACACTTGCTTTTTGTATAACCCTCATTGTATGACCCTGTTTTAACATGGCTAGTAGTTCTCAGATTTGTATTACAAATCCTGTCTGAGCCTGTCCGTTCCCTGCAGGCTAGCTTTTTCCAGATCTGAATTGTTTTAACTTAAGATCTCTGTAACCCTCGAGCAATCATCAAGCAGAGATCTGCAGATGGTTAGATTTTATGGTGGGTAAGGTTTGACAGTGGGGAAATGTTGGAAGTTCCACTTAGTCCATCAAATAAAAAGCTGTTCTGATGAAGCAAGCCTGCCAATTATATATGTGGGAAACAAGTGACAGTTTAGCCATGAAAGCCAAGCATGTATTATTTAACTCAATATAATGGGATTTAAAGGCTACAATTAAGTACAGAGTAACAGGGAACTGAACTTTTCATTTGGTACTGAAGATAGTTCAACACTCACCAAGAGTGTAAATTCAAGTTTGTTGTTGTGCAACATCTTGAAGTCACTTGTATTTTTGATTGTGTTTCTTGATTTAATTCACTTAAAAAAGGAACATCCCTACAATTCCAGCATCTGGACTTTCTTCTGAAAAGATAAACTAAATAATGTTGACTTGACTTATTTAACAGCTCAATAGTTGAAGGCGCTAAATGCGTAATACACAGCATATCTAGAGTGCAAACAATGATTATCCTAAGTCTGGCACCAATGCAAAATTAGAATGTCAGGATGACATACTGACCCTTCATTCTTTCATAGGTTCGTTGAGTTGCCCAGTATTCCTGGCTGTCCATCAGCCATCTTGGTTTTGAGAAAATTGTGTTGCACATACGACTGGCCAAATGGGTGGCAGTGTATGGGATGCTGCATTGTAGCGTCCACTGTAGTGGCTGGTGTGCAACTCTACCATCAAATAGCATACTGGAGAGACCACTACCTTGCTGCCTCATCGCTGAATCTCAAGGGACAACCAATACAGTCATATTCACTGAATTCACCTTTGCATCACTTAACATTGGACTCAAGACATTGAGAATTATATTTTTTTTAAAGATTGAACAATTACACTTTTTTATCAAAATAATGGAATGGCATATTTTGGCCTAGCTTCTGACTGACCTGTTACATTAACACTGCATTTCAACAACAATTACCTTAAATTTGCATTGTTCTGTTTAACTTCCTTCTTAAGCTGATAAACAATTTGTTGATTCTTGAAGAACCTTCCTCAACACCTCCTGTCTTCACTGAAATAGATGGCGGAAATGTTTACTTGTCCTTTATCACACTCTGAAGGAATCTAGGCCATTGTGCTGCTAACCAAATACTCTCTCACAGCATAATTATAAATATTCACTGAAAACATTAAATATTGATTGCTGTGTGTTAACTCAAATTAAATTAAAACAAATATTAATCACATGCTGCCACATCAGCAAACTTTATTAGATCCGTAATGAGTGCAAACAGATAGCTCACCATTTTGGAGAACCCTCACCCATATTTATCCACATCAATTTACATTTTAAATGGGGTGGCCTAAATTGCTTAATTTCATCAGTTCTGATTTTTTTATTCGCACATATCACCTATTTGCTGCCTGAGGAAAGTGGAGTTAGACCCACCACTAGCTGTGTAATTGTTGACCTTCCACACTTTGCCCGATAAAACTAGATGGCTCTTCATCTTAGAGCATTTAAAACCCATCTCAGCTTCTCTCTCTGGACAGTGTTAATGGACCTCTTCATAGGCCATCTGTGAATCACGAGAGGGGAGAAAATCCAAATGTGAGAAAATGCCATTAAGTGTGAAAAAGCTGTGCCTTTTATGGAAATTGCGTAATCTGTAAATCCAATTGGCACAAAACGCCCTTTAGACTATAGGTTACTTTTGCATGGCAGATGCATTTAATCTAACTGCTGAAATTGTATTTTACTTTTTGGTCTATAAATTGTTTATGATGACCAGCTTATAAGAAGGATACATTAATGCAACAGGCATTTTAATACACATTAACCCCTCAATAGGCATCTCTAAGCTCATCAAGTGGAGTGAGGCAATTATCATAGAAGGTGAACACTGATGTCTCTTGCATGGAGGCCGTCAGTCGTTCCTTTTGCCTCATCTGTGCGAGTCACTCTTTTAGCCAAATATCTGATTTACAAAGACATAAAAGTGGACCTAACAATGTGATAAAAAAATGGGTGCAAGAAACAAAGTTAATGTGCAGTTACCAGTTGTACAAAAATAATTACTCAAATTAAAAGAGAAACATGTGTTGCACTCTGCAGTTTAAGGTTACGTGTCACAGCCAGAAGTATTTCAGAAAAGTTCAAGAGTTCTTGCTGTGAGTATATATACTGTACCGAATGGAAGAAATGGATGGAGTCGCTGTGACGTCATAAATAATGCAATTTCAAAGAACTTCCTCATTGGCTTCACTTTTCAGAACAGGGAGTTTAGAGTTAGATGCGACTTTATTTCAGTTAGGTATGAGGTTAACGAAACCTTCTTACCAGCACTTTGAAGCTCACTAATTCACATATTATATCTTGTTTGTCTAGTAAGACGGCAAATCACCATTTTACGGGGGGATATATGCGTGGCTATATCTTGGTTGGGACCTTTTACGTCCTGGATTTTGTACAGATGAACAAGCTATGATGTGTTAATTGCTTTAGAGGAGGAGAGCAGGTTAGGAGTCAGGCTAGCTAAGTATACAATTGGTATCAATATTGGCAAAAATGAAAATATTTCATAAAACATCACATTTTTTCTTTCACATCACCAGGATCTTCAGCCTGTATATCAGAGTAACTAAAACACATTATCTTTCCTACTTATTGAAATATTGTACACGCCTTCTGTTTTCTCCAGGTTCTGAAGACCACATTGCAGTCACAGTTGTCTGAGCTCAGCCTGGAGGGCAATTGTTTGTTTGGACTGTTAATCATCATCAAGCTGTAAATGGTCACTCTGTTGTGTTGAGGGGAATCTCGGAGAGTAATCTCACCATGCAGGACATAATCAGACACAAGGTTAATGAGAGTTTGATGGAAGCATATGCCTCACACACGGCTATAGTATTGCACCATAATAACAGGGACAATGAGTTAATGGTGCAGGTCCAAAGGCAAACATAAACAAAACACAATCAAGAAAAATGTTGGGACAATATCAATTTAGTTTAACTCACTCAGTTGTCGAGAACATCAGCCTGAAATGCATGCCCAACTGCCTATTCCAGTCAAACTGCATCAGATGTGAGCGATACTTAAGGGCAAGCACTAGCTATTGTGATGTCTCACAGCCAGCCTTGATTACTATTTTCCGTCACCTAGTCTGATACATGCATATTTGGTAGAATAAGTGGCATTACCTATCTCTACAAAAGGATGACAGTTGATAGTAAATCAAGCTTGACAGGAAAGGGCCCTTCAGCTGAATGTGATGTGAGTCACTTCACTTCACTGCCTCACAGTTTCCCATCATTCAGTGGGCTGTAGCCGACCTAAAACCCAGCTGTGAGGATGCTCTGCGCATCCAAGCAGAAATTTAACAACATAATGACCAAACACTCCAGACGGATTCCGTACAACAGTGTGCAACACAGAGGTACACAAATGCATTCAAATGATTATTTACCAGGGCAGCAGTGCTGATTATTGTTTCAGACACATTATCTATATCGCATAGCATATATTATTTTAATACTAGGTCTTGTTAATCGGTGTGTATCAACAGCTACATGGCAACACCTGTGTCCTCAAGGGGGCAATACTGCAAGCGACTCATCAAACTAGGCAGCCATGACACTGAGAGACAGATCTGAAGCACAAATTACTGTAAAGGTCGTCTGGGACGGGTCTACTTTCTGTTCCAAGAGTCAGAACTAAACATGGAGAAGCAGCGTTCAGCTTTTCTGCTCCACATATCTGGAACAAGGTCCCTGAAAGCTGCAGCTCTGCTGAGACCCTCAGCTCCTTTAAGTCCAGATTGAATACTTTTCTGTTTGCTGCTGCCTTTAATTGATCCAGATTAAATTGCTGTATCTCACTACTGCATTTTATTTATTAAACTGCACTGCAACCTTTATTACATTTTTTTTATTATTTAGCTTTTTGACTGTTTTAATGTTTTCTTAACTGTTTTAAATCCTGTTTTCTCTGCATTATGTGTTGATGCTGTTAATGGTTTTATGTGAAGCACTTTGAATGGCCTTATTGTTGAAATGTGCTATACAAATAAACTTGCCTTGCCTAAAGAAGACAGCTTCATCTTGTGGCCTACCACGCTGTGCTTAACAGTGGAACTTATGACACAGTGAAACTGCAGCTCACATCAGTGCCATCCTGAGTATTTCAGGTGACACACTTGAATGCTGCAAATATAAAAAATCAACATATAGCTCGAAGCATCCACATTTGTGAACTCACAAATGTCTTTACTGGATTTATTAGAGTAGTATTGGATCTGTTGGTCATGTTCTGACGGGATGAATTGTGATGTTGGTTTTATTGTCTTTCCTGTTTTTAAGTATCTTTTATTCTTTTGTATGTAACCATCTACATTTTTCTTTTAACGCTATGTCGGTCAGCCACTTTGGTATGAACTGCAAAAACTGTTGGGTGGATTGTCTTAAAGCAGTGGAGGGTGTGACTCAGGAGGATAGAGCGGCTCCTCCAATCCACATGTCGAAGTGTCCTTGGGCAAGATAGTGAGCCCCAAATTGTTCCCCACGGCTGTGCCATTAGTGTGTGAGTGTGCATGAAGGATTAGCTTTGATCCAATGAGCAGTTTGGCCCCTTATATATATGGCAGCTTCTGCCATCAGTCTAAATGTGTGTGAGTGGTCAAATGTTGACATGAAGTGTAAAGCACTTTGAGTCAGAAGAGTGGTGTATATATTGTGCAATACCCAAAATGTTGTACAGACGGTCGTGATTCCCAGTGGTTACTAATGGTTTTAGTGATTCACTGACTATAGTTCCAACATTTGGTGAAATTTGTACTTTGTCCAGTGTGTTGATTTAGACCAATTAATTGCAAAACAAATTATGTTAGCTGCTGTGTTTAGGCTCATTCTCAAATGTTAGCATACTAACATGCTTAATATGTTACAACATGTTAAACATGATTATGACTACACATTAGAATGTTAGCATTGGCATTGTGAACTCGTGACCTGTTTCTTGAGCTTATTTGTGCAAATATTATATTTCTCTGTCCATTGTGGAGAATGTGATTAGAAACTAGACTTCTAGATGATTAATAAGATCATTTGTAAAGTGTTAGTAAAAGATTAAAAAAATGCTGCAATTTATGAATAATTCAGTTTATTACTACTCGTTAGTTAAGTATGTTCTGTGACTTCATGTAAAGTGAGAACTATTTATGCCTTACAATGCATTAATACATGTTATGATTAATTCAGTAGTTACTTGTTCGTGAAGTATTAGTTAAGTATGTTCTGTGACCTCATCTAAAGTGAAGACTATGTTTTACAAAGCATTTATAAGCAGTGCCTCAAAGCTAACACACGTCTCAGTTATCTTCTCAACAGAAAAGGGAAATAAACACAACACAAAGTTATGAAGAACATTAACATGATGGTGCTGGAGGGGCATGCCCGTCAGTGGCACGAGTGTTCCATAGTTTGTTGGCACATAGCTACATATTATTGATTATGCTAGCTATGGCTAGCTAGCAAGCTCGTCACTTGTCCAGAGATAGGCACCGGCATGCGCCACCTCAGTTGTAAGTAGACCAATCCAGGTGAAAGCGAGATACTCATAATCAATCATTTGTACCAGCAAACTGAGAAACATGCCACCACTCGTGCTACTGATGTGCATCGGTTAACATCAACTGAGTTTTAAGTCCTGAATACTTCATTTACAAATGGGGAATCCATCATTTATAAAGTATGAAAACCCAAGTTTATTAATCAAGAATGAAACATTTATAACTGTTTATGAATTGCATACTAATGAGTTACTAATGAGTGTTCATGTTGGAATAATGTTTTATAAATGATGAATTCAGTTTTTATTCATCCTTTACTAATGCTAAATAGTGTGTATTTATTATAAAGTGGTACCAAATACTTGTATAATATATGTGTCATTATCAAATGCAGATGCTGATATACTAAGGAAAGCATCTCCTGAAATCAACCCTGAGATCAGTTTTTTAAGATCTCAGGAAGAATATAGAAAAATAGAAGAAAATGGTAATTAGAAATAAACAAATACTGATTTATTAATGTGATCAATAGAAATAGTCACTCTTGATCTATCCATTTATTGACTTGTGACAAGTTCAGATGGAGTTTCTACTGACAAGCAGTGTGGACAGAGTATAATTATGTTTTGTTTATTTTCTGCACATCTCTTTTAATGTTCTTGTTGTTTAACCAAAATGGTCTTTTTTCTACGGTTGTATAATTGTTGAGAAAAGACCAATACCCCCCAGGAACCCTTTCATGGCTTACCTTTAAAGTAATGTCAATAGTAATTACTGAGAAGGCTTATCTTTACCCACTGCATCATTGCCCTTCACAGGAATCAGTGTTAGCTGCCCCTCTGCCAATTAATAGAAGCAAACACCAACATCAATTATTCAAATGTAGCTCGAGCGAGAGTTCAGTCACAAAGACTATTCTTTTGCATGCTTTAGGCAGCCCATTCCTTTTTTCAGGCCCCGTAGTGTCTGTATAAGACGCACCAGGTTTCCAAGTTACTACAATGCAAACTCATCTGTGTCATTATTAGAAGCTCAGAGAAAATACTCCATGAATATAAAGATGCAACCGGTTCTCACTTCCAATCCCCCAAGCAACGCCGGTTGGTCAGTCCCTTTGGCATCTGACACCGACACACGGAGGCCTCTTTCACGTGTGTGTGGGACGTGCAAACTAACGCGCAAAACTGATGCTAGATGTATACGTAAAGGGGCATAGTTTGAAGCTCAGGAGCACTGACCAAGCTCCGGAATTGGGGTGAGAATTTGTTGGATAATGTAGTACCGGAAAAACACACGAGGTTGATTGGTCAAACATTTTCAACCAGGAGACTGATATTCAAGAGCGGTGTTGAGTTATTTTGAAGTTACGTTAGTGATGTTTGTAATACGTTTTCTGTACTGATGTTACGTTGTTTACATTTTACTCAGTTTAAGTGGCCCAACCATGATGTTTTTCACAACATTAATCACATGTTTACTGCGACTCAGCAACATAGTGCAAGAGAAAGTTACGCCAAGGGGTCTGACAATGTTGGAATGAGAATGTGTCATTCAATCCTCTCCCGCATGCACACACATAATGTCCTGCTGTCATTGTTTGTGTCTGTCAATTGTGATATTAACTCTTCTCATCCGGTGGTCAAATCTATCCAAGATTCTCTCCCAGACTTTAGTACTTTAATGAAGTTGCTACGCATGCCCCTCCAACTCCCCATTCCTCAGCTTCCTCAGCCTCATCAACCTCATCAGCCCAGTCTCAGCAGCATCATCAGCCACCACCTGTGTCTGAACTCCATGAGGGGATTTATCTTACTGCTCAGGACAGACTCCCCTTGATTACAAATCTCCCTGTCGAGTCTAAGCACCAAAAGACTTTCTGTCAAGACTTTATCATCACATATTTTCTGTTGTAACAAACACTTAACTTTACTTGTCTCTCCTAACTGAACTGGTTCATCATGTGCAACAGTTCTGCTGCATTCAGACTGCACCAAATGGTCCTCATTTGAATTGATTTCAAAATCTGTGGCACATTCATGCTCAACGACTCATCATACATACCGAAGAACACAATTATTTGCTGTAGTTTAATTACAGTTGCTATATAAATTTATTAAGATTACTTGTAGACAACTAAAGTGTATGTTTCTGCTCTTTTCTGAAGAGACAGCCAGTGAGAAACTGTTATTTTTCCAAATTATTCTTTATGCCCATGTGAGAATCTGAAGCCACAGAGTACCCACATCTTCATCCTCCCCTCAGAGGAAGGATGAAGGCACCTGCTCTACACTGATTACAAACTCTCCTCGACTGATCTGTGCATTCACGCCGGACAAACCCAGCATTATTATATTTTACTTGCGAGAACCATCTCTTTGATCCCAGTGCTTGCTGTTGCAATGGCCAAGCAGTCATGTGCCTTACATTTTTCAGGCTGTAGTTGGAACATAAAGGACAATGTGACAAATGTATGCATTAATTCAGGTAGGTCAGCCCGAATAACAAGCTGCTGAATTTCAAACTGAGCATATCCATTTTGACTTTACAATATTGACTGGGTGTTGCATCTCGGCTGCCAGCGTAGTGCTGAGTTTTAACCTGGGATCGTAAATTGTATGTGATTGCATTGTACAAAGAGATTTCTTCAATCTTTTAGAAATATCTTCAATCATTGTATTTGGGATGAATTAATTTTCTTCAGGGGGCTATTCTTTTCCCACTTGAGTAGCTGTGCAACATTTAAAGTGAGCGCGTCAGCACCTTTCAAGATAGTAGCCCCATGTAAATGTAAATTACAGAAACAGTATTTGACTGCCATCAACTCCCCTGGGGCCAGCATTAATCCCATGATCAATGTTTCCTATCCCAGACATGCAGAGCACAGCAATCCATATGTCAGCTCGGCCACCTCATCAGTCTTCAGGGAGAGGAGCCATCGATAATTACCTCTTCCTACAAACATAATACAGACATTTTCAGGGGAAATTCACACTCGGTTGTACTTAACTTGACATCTGTTAGTGACTTGTCTGACAAAGAAATAGCTGTTGTAATTAATTTCTTCATATGAGACTCAAACTGAGATAATTTTTATCACCGTAGTCATGGTTCAGACTCATTGTATTGAGGCCATTACGTTTATGTGTATTTGGCCTGTGTCCAACATCTGGTAGTATTGCATTTTTTCTACCCGAAAGCTGAATTCTATAAGAAAAGACAAATGAAGAAGGTGACATCTAATTAACAAACACAATATTCACATTTGACCCAACACATATGTTTATATTTCTGCATTGACATTTATATCACACATCAGTTACTTTTTAATTTTTTTGCATAGTGAGATTTCCAAGCCAAAGGGTGCTGGGGACTTGTTAAAGGAAGGAGACAATCACGGTTAACTAATGGGCAAGGGTGAACCAAAGCGTGAAGGGGCTCCATTTGGCACTGATTGCCCTCTGACAAACTAAGCCCCTTCATATCCTGGGCCATTGTGAAACTGATGAGCTATGTCTGTAATCGCCTCCAGTGATTGGTGAAAACTGTGTTGAGGGAAAGTGAGGCCTTGATTTGGATAGCTGGCGACAGCTGGACAGAACTCAAAGTATCTACTGTTGGTGCGCTAAGAAAGGTGGTCTACTTGTGTTTCCCTTGGCGGCAGCAGCCCTTTGTGGGTTGGATTTACAGTGGTGCAACTGAGCCTCACACAATGACCAAGCTGGAAAAACACATTTCTGCTGGAACCGAACGCTGAAACACAATGCCAAAATGGGACTAAAAATTGTCTTGTTCAGATGCCTCTTAGGGAAGAGATTACCATGGTTAAATCCAAAATCATTGTTCTGCAGCAACTATAAGTACACAAGGACATGAACACAACTGGGGAAGGAGAATATAGTCTTTTCTCAGGCAAGTAACAGGAACAAAGTTCAGTTAAATAAAACAGATAATCATGTGAGAAATGTTGGGGATTTACGGTTTAAAGCCAAATAACAGTATTTGATATGTGATTTGGGCAGAAACAGAGACAAAGAGTCTGCTAGGTTCAGTGACTATAAGGTTGTGTTTCGCTGCTTCATGTCAAGGTTATCTTTGCTGCTAAAAAAACACAAATATATTTTGTTAAATATTGTTGTTTGTTTTTGGAGTCACGTTAACCCTCAAGTCACCAAACGGGGTCTAATCTTAATCAAGTATAGTTCTCAGTAAATTAGTTGTTTCTTAATTTCTATCAATTCTGCTAATTTTGAACATCACTCCAGGGCCCAGACCAAAGACAAGACTTCCACTGATAACTGGGGACTTAATGCTTTTGGAAATACAAGTTTCCAGTCACCCAGAAACCTAATTGTCACAGCCATGTCCACAGCTTGTCCATGTGATGCCCAATCTGACCGCAGTTCAGATTGGCCATGTACTGAAAGAGCAGGGTTTTCCAATGTAGCCAACTGATGCTGTGTCTTGGCAGTGAAGCTGGACTTTACTAAGGTTGAGGTCTGGATAGTTGGCAGTATGCAGTCACTGTCAACAGTACATAAGCACAAAGCAGGTATTAGAATTGTTATTAGAATTTCAAAAAACAGGGACAAGACACAATACTGATTAACATGTATTTCCATCAGAGGAGGTAATTTCAACAAGGTTATGAAAGGATGAGTAATCAAAAAAGCACCACTAACTCACTTTGTTAATGCATTTATTTAAATACAGCATTTATGATATGATTCAGGGAGTACGCAGTGGTAGCGGTGAGGTGTGTAATAGTTGAATGAATCTTGCTATGTCTGTGTCTACAATGCAAGAAATCCCTCCATGGCCTCATTTATTCCCCCCTCTCAACAAAAAAAAAACGATTTAAATCTCACTAACACATTGTCATAATACCAATGTGTATCTCTCAGTAAAGCATATGAACTCTTTATGAACCTGTTTACCTTCAGATTTTCTTTGGCTCAATTTCAACATGAGCATAGCAATAGTAGATGGGAACTCAGGTAGTTCTGCCTATAATCCACCTCCTGCTACTACAGATGCCTGCAGTGTTTAACAACTTTTGCTCTGCTGACTTTACCCTTGATAGAAAAAGTAATTCTGTAGAACCTTCAGCACATTATGGTAATAATGTCTCTGCATTGCAATGCCTTTTGTTCTTGCTGTCATTATTATAATGGCAGCAGATAGCAGTCATTTTGATTGCCCAAAGTGCTACATAGTTATTTCTTGAGAAGTTGGTGTCTTATCTCTCCCCACGTTGTCTTAAGCACACTGTAGAAGAATGAGGATCTGAACGTTAAAATCAGAAATATTTGATAGTCATAAAAAATGTGGTTGATCAAGTGATTGCAACAACAACCTGTTACAAAAGGATAAAAGGTCCCTTCATTTTTGTTCCATTCAACTGGTAGCTCTCAAATCTCACAAACGTCCATCGACTCGAAATTGTAGGCCTCCGCCAGACAGTAACGTTGCAGTGTCTGTCCAAAATGTTGTACTTTTATAATTGTATCCCATTAGACATATTTGTGACATTGTCATCACTAGCATATGAATGACTTAGTTATGGATAACAACTTGAATATTGACATGCAAATTCTAATCAGTTGATCTTTGAGTCCAAGTTATAGGTGGCAAATGTTGACGAAAATCCAATCAAGATGTACCTGAGATGCAATGGTTAAGATTAGGCAACAAGGCATTTGATTAGGGCTATATTACTTATTAAAGATAGCAAAAAACAAACAAACATACATTTAAGTACTGTGATGGACCAACAACTACAAT
Source organism: Taurulus bubalis (assembly GCF_910589615.1). Classification (NCBI taxonomy): domain Eukaryota; kingdom Metazoa; phylum Chordata; class Actinopteri; order Perciformes; family Cottidae; genus Taurulus; species Taurulus bubalis. The sequence continues at coordinate 11,267,370 of NC_136597.1, read as the reverse complement.
CTTCTGCATGAATGTCAGTGCTAAACAACCATGAGCTGGTATAAAACGTGTATTTATACTATTATCAAAATGTCTGCCACACTTTTTTTGGCCACTTGGATACAGTGAAATAAGGTGTATATACAGCACTGACTAACCTCAACTCTAACTGTAACCCCAACCTGTATCAACGGATACAGAGCGACATAAGCAATTATCATGAGTTACGTTTCAAATCAGCCTCCTTTTAGTCCGGTCTGCTAGCTTTGGGGAAATATCTTGCTTTTATAGCAGCAAAGTACTCCACTATGTTCACCAGCTGGTCACTAATTCTGCTAATTGATGCTGGACAGGAAGATAAAAACAAATGAGTTGACTAATACACTTTTAGAAGCAGTTGAGGGTTGATTCTCTGTGGATTTGTCACTACGAGTGACCACTTTCACATTACACATTTTCATTGGATCAATCGTCAATATATCATTAAATATTGATTAGGAAAGCTTTGAATTTCTAGCTCAACATGAATGAGAGAGATTCTAAATTACGGACATGTGATGAAACAAAGCAGGTTAAATTCCTCTTTTTTTCGGCTGTTGTATTGAAGAAAGTAGTGTTTTGAAAGTCATTACAGAAGTGGCACTGGGACAATTTGAATTACACAAACCTTTTTTTAATTCTAGAGGTGATGTACATACATGTGTTTGAGAGGTTACAACAGCGCACAGTGCTAGAGGGTCTCTGTATGTGACCCAGTCCCTCCAGAGTGCAATGGCCTGGCCTCGTCCTCCTGTCCTTTATAACAATAGGAAGGGTAATGGCCTCCCCAAGGCCTCCTCATTCAGCCTGATTGCACTGCCAGCATCAGGCCAGCCATGCCATAAAACAATTAGCTCCATTTATCAACCTTACATCCACTATCTACAGGAGGGGGAAGTGAAGGTAGGAAACAGAAGTGGAGAGAGAGGGGGCCAGTTGGGCAGAAGATATGTGGAACCGGAGGAGAGTTCAATCAGGAAGGAAAGCATCAGTTCTCATTTAATTGATTGTTTTCTAGCTGTTTAATTCAGCCTCAAAGTCTGCTTTGATAAAAACATATATATTCAAATGTATTCAAGGCCTGAATGGATTATACTCAAAGCATGCCACAGAAACATGCTTTCACCTTTCAAAAAAAAAAAATCAAGATTTGAACAAAACCTGATTCAGCATTAACAGCACCTTTCTCCCTCAAATAAAAACATTTAAAAGATTGGATCTCGACTGCTGTAGCTCCACAAAATTCAAATTGTAATAACCGACAAGCAAATGACAAACTGAGACATCAGTGAGATGAAAAAAAGCAAAATTTTATACCCAAAAGCATCTCAGCAGAATCAAACAGCAGGGTATAATTCATTACTTTTTCAAACATTGTCTTCCTACTACTACTACTAACATTAATTATTAATGCAGCACTGTGCAATACATAAACATGTCAGCAATTCATTTTACAATTCAGACTGAATATCGATACAAATTCCCCCCCAAGCTTTGATGACTTCACTCAGATCGTGGCCAACTGCAAACAGGTTGAGGAAACTCAAATGGCTCCCAATATCAGTCATTAGATGAGGTCAAATGATGATCATAGGCTCCACACACACCGTGGCAACACTTGCGGCTGCCAATAAAATGATGCTCTAATAGCCCCAGCGTAAGTGTAAATAAAAATAAACATGTCATCAAAGACAAATAGCAGCCTGAGCTACCTTTTCACGGGCCCCACACCCCAGAGAGATGTACTATGCAGCTGCTAAAAGCGGAGGGTGAGTAGTAGAGTTTTTATTTCACTTTCTTTCATTTCTCTTTTGTGATAGATTGTACCTGTAGTTTCTCTGAGCAATTGTCTGGTTCACCCCAACATTTGTCATGTTTAGTGCATCTCTATTAAATAGCTACTGTACAACAAGACAGATGTCCTACTAAGAAAGATCCTGGTACTTGCACATAATTCAATGAAAAAAGAAACCCAAATTAATTTAGTTTAGTTCCTTTTAAGAGGTCCATGGTTTTAACAACAGAGGTCTGTGTGAGTTGAAAAGAACCTCACTGCCAACACATGTATTATTAGAAAGCCGACTCTTCTCCACACATTTACATCATGTTAACTGGTGGAGGATGGTAATAATCCCACAGCAGAAATAGCAACTCATTATGAGAGTCATAAGAGGGCACAAGGTCTCTCCAAACACACCCAGTTGCCGTACCCCCATAATCCTTAGCTCATCGTTGATGTCAGCAGGAAAGTAGTATATCTCTGGCCTTAAATCATGCCCTGCTCTCTTCAATGTCTTTAATTAAGTCCTGATCGTCCTGTCCTCGGCTCCAAGTATTCGTGTGTTTAATTTCCTGCTGGCATATTGCCTTCCCTTTTGGATATATTATTCATCAAGCCTCTCCACTTCTCAGTATTTCTAGGAGCAGCAAGGCTGCTGCCCCAGGATGAGTGCTGACGTCGATCTATCGGCTCGACCATTAACGACGACTTAAAACCATAATTCCTGGAGATATTACTCTCAGGTTCAAATGTCAACATTTAGATAAGAGCCCGCTTGATTCGGCTCCCATGGTGGATGAGGTATGAAGTCCTAAATGCCTGCTGTCCGGTGTTTGTATTTTCATTATTCTCGACTTGAATGTGTTCTCAAAACAAACAACTCCAGCAGAAAATAAAACATGTTGCAAGAGCAGTGGGAGTTTATAAAAAAATAGCAAAATAGCAAAATATGAAGCAGTGTCCAGGATTTCACAGATGATTCAGTCTAAAGTAGAATTGACTATTCATCTACTCCCTGTGCCCAATAGTCTGTCTACAGTGGCACGAGTCCACATTCATCACTTGTGTGCTCGGGTGATGAGTCAAAGTAGAACTAGAGCAGCCTATCTGCTGAAGTCACTGTCTTACATGGATTGCTGTTGCTGTGTGAATCTCAACAATTTTTCTTCTTCCATTTTCACTGCAACAACACTGCAGAAGCATCTCTGTCCGCTCAGAGAACCAATCAAGTGTGGCAACTGGCCACCCACTACAGTGACAAGCACAGAATGAAAAACACTGTCGACCGTGACACATAGAGTTAGGTGCCACACATCAACAGGTTGTCTTATCGCTGCGCCGCGGACCGTGAGCACTTGAGTGAAATGGGCAGAGAGGCTCTCTACTATGAGATGAGTGGAGGAGACGGTGTTGCCTCTGATCTGGTTGGGTGGCTGAATACTGAGGCGCTGCGACTAGAGCGGAAGCTCATGGGTCAACATGCCCGCCCAATTTTACAGTTGATGTGCGTTCGTCGCCATAGACGCTGGTGGCCACCGTTATTCTCCAAATAGAGCGTAATTTGAGTGGCACTCGAAGCCACAGAATGTGGCGGAATGTGGGCGCTGGAGTAAGTGTTTTTTTTTCTTTCTTTCTTTCCCTTTGTTGTTATCGCCCAGGAATTCGTTCAGTCATCAGAGCAACATGACTTGACACAGAAATTCTATTGTAATGTCTCACTGTGACAGGTTTATAGATCAACAATGGGATGAAGAAAATGAGGAATATCCAGACCCAGAGTGGAGAAAATCTAGAGAGAGACGGTACCCTTGAAAAATATCACTGATCATAACTTGCTAAGATAAATTTGTTTTGCTTATATAACATTCATCTGATTAGTATGCTTATTTAAATAGCTGGGTCGAATGTGTTTTACAGCTGGTGGTCTTAGAAGATTTATTCCAATTAAATTCTATCGTAGTCAGGAGCTTCTCCCTCTGTTTGTCTCTGTGTGGATGTGCTTGATTACAGGAATGGGATCAGGTGTGCAGGTGTCATGGCAAGCTGCTAATCATCGCCAATCAACCCTGCTTTAAAGATTGGGCTCAGTTCATAGATTCTGCTATTGAGTTAGTCCCAGTCCAGCTTAGAGAAGCCCTTTAACGTACCCGCTTGCTAATTATTGTCTCTTGTGCCGACAGCATCTTGACCCGCTCCTGTTTGCGCACTGTGGACCAAAGACTCGGATTCTGCACTCACTCTGCCTGGCTTTCTGCTCGCTTCCCAGCCATGCTCTGCTCAGTCCTACAGCTCTGTCCCTGCACTCCCCTGACCAAGAGATCCTCTGCCATCCTTTCATATTTAAGTATTGTTAATACATTCTTCAATTGCACCATCTCTCTGGCTCAGTGTTCTGTGTTTCTGAAAATTGGTTCAGTCAGATTGCTTTGCCCTACCATTTAGCACATATTGTGGTCACCCCTTTGACTTTTGGCCCATTATGAAGTACATTTGAAGCAAGAAAGTCAGAAAGCAGTGTAAAATAATAAGAGCAACAGAAACTTAAAACCCCTGGCATGTGATGATCAGTAGCCTATAGCGCTTACTTGTTGGTGCCAGAATCCCATGTGAAAAGTGCTCAGATGTCTGCAGTTGAAAGAATTGGGACAAATTGTAGCAGGGACTTATTAAGACATCAGCCTTATGTGTCATATTATGCTCTTTTACTGCGGCTAGACATGCAGAGGTGGTAGATGATGGTTCTGTAGTTGCTTTTGTTTTAAACTTACAATCTGACCAGTATGGCTAGATATTATATATATTAGCCAATAATCTGAAAAGTGTGGGTATACATTTTAGATGGACTTTAGTTAATTCATAATGAATAACATCAGTTAAAATGTCAGACTTTACCTGCTTCATTCATTGGATATTATTTTGAATTGCAAATGTAATTCATGATACAGCCTGCAAAACATGAATTAATTATTGAAAACTTGCACACACCTGCACACTTTTACAAACAGATTTAATTTCTCTCTGGTTGACTCTAAATTAAAGCCATTTTTACAAATTAAGAAATAATCACTTAATTATACAGGGTTTTAGCTCAAGGCAAAGCGATGGATTGGCAGCAAATAGAATCCCCACATGACTAAGGATTCAGATGGTGACAAATGCACAAGTAAAAATCATCAGGCCTATTATCGCTGCGTTTGTATTGAATTTGTTGGCTGCATGGGCTGACAGTGTCAGCAGTGATTCTCATAATAAGTGGATGTTGGGTCATGGTGTATTGCTTTTATTTACCCACAAGATCAAAGTAGTCTGCAGAGTAGCCGTAAACGAAGCCAAGCAGGAAAATGCATACTGTGGGCTTTTTAATTTTTTTTAAATCCTCCATAAGCTGTGATCTTGACTTTCGAAGCAATGTAAAAAAATCACACCCTACTCAACTTCTGGAGAATGTATATCCTACATTATACCATACATATTATAACCTTAACCCTAAGCATCATCTTAAATAATATGAAATATGCTGAAATGCTTTACAGCACTATTAGATAAATATAGGATATATGAAACAACCAAACATGAAAAGATAACATTTTCCCTCTTATGTTTAAAACACTTATGATAAATACCTGGACTTTGACATTTTGGGAAATATGCTATTCAATTTGTGGTGGTGAGTTAAATCAGAAGATCAATATCACTCTTAATTCAAAGAATGATATCGACCTTTTCTGGCTCAGACTCTTCCGTCGACAGAACCGCCTGCAGGCGAGGATATGGAGAACGGCTGGGACCCACTCTGGAGCTATGGCGTATGGCACATGCGCTGTCTAAGAGGGATGGCGTCTGCCCAGGTGCTTGTTGGGCGCCCTTGGCCTGACAGAACGTTTTGGGTACGCTTGATATACAATAGAATGTTTTCAAATAGAAAGCCAAAACGCAAAATAAGTGATGAATACGGGATTCTAAATTAACTTACTTTGTGTAAGGGCGTTTGTAATGTTCCAGTGCTTCGGGTCAGTGATGTTGACGATTCCCTTCCCGACCCCTACTCAGTCGACATTACTCCCAACACCAGACAGCTCACGAGACCTGTGCTCTGGACGTCCAGGCACCTGCCCCACGAGTGGCCTGTGGATGACAGCGAATGCTTGGAGATGTCAGATAGAAACCACAGTACACAGTGCCATGCCTATTTTTTGTACACTCTCCCCTATTTTGGAGTGCCAACTTACTGTCACACAATCAGGGGTCAGTGTTTCCTTTGTTCGCTCTCTCACGCCCAACCCCAGGCCGCCTACAGAGGCGGCAGCTCTGTTAGCGGAAGCCCTGGTGACATCAGCTGGTATTTTTTGCCCACCCCGAGGCACCCTCAGGTCGCCCTGCAATCTTTCACATTCCTGTAGGTTTGACACCTTCTTATATAAAGGCAATACATCAAGGGGAGGAAATGCCTGTCGAGTAAAAAGTTGGGCAGAGTGGCGAAGTGAAACACAAGATAGTGATGAATGTGAAAGGACATGCAATGCTGATCAACAAACAGATGAGGAGATATTTCCATTCGATCTGAGTAGACTTACCAAAAGGTTAGTCATATGGAATGAAGAGGGTATACACCCAGTTCTAAAGAGCTTATTTTGCCGGACCATCATGTTATTGTAATAGCTTCATACATACAGTACTGTAGTTAGATTTGTAGTTGCCTTTGATCATTAATTTAATTGATGTAGTGACTTTTCAATAGGGAGGGAGAAAGGACATATTTTCCATATCGTCTCTGTAGTCTTTAAACCTTAACAAACCTTAATTCTGCTCCATTCACAACACTGAGAAATCCAGAAATGAACCACAAATTAAATTGCTCAAAACTTGGAAATGCTTGACAGTGATTGAGCTGGCTGAAATGGGCTTACACGGCACATTTGGTAATTTGCACACCTACCTGCTCTTCAGAGCAGTACAATTACAGAGTGTCTCGGGGGGCGTTAGTGGTCCGGCTGCACCCAAGCCGCTTCCCTTTCCTAGTGCCCTGCTCGGCGACCGAGATGTTAGCGTGAAATGGCTGTTAATTCTGTCTGCTATCTGTCCCACACAGAGCCTGTTTTAAGCCTTCGTATGAATCTTTTGCCTGCCGAAAAAATATAAGAAATAAGGAAATCAGGAAGTGAAAAGAAGTGAGCCACTAGAAATGAAAACATCAAACAAGTAGAGAATGCAAAATAGCATTTCCCCACCCCCATCAATGAGATTTAATGAGTATTCCACCTTCTGGCACCAACCACAGAGAAACAAACAGAATGAAGAAATAACAGTTCAGAAAGAACTGATAAAAGACCATCACGGCTAAGAAGAGTTTGTCTGTAATGCTGCATGTTTGACTTACTTTCCCAACGCTGCTTTTGTTTCAAGGTTTCATCAGGATCCTTGAGCTATGCCTTGTCAACTTTTAAAGACTATATGATGTGAATGTTTGTGTAGATTCAGTCGTGAACATAGTCCAACTAGATCCACCTTGATCATTGCAAAGCTGTCTTAAATCTTATGACACTGAATGCAACTTTGATGTTGCTATTATCAGAAGACTGTTCAATGTTGTAACTGTATTTATTTGGAACCGAGCCACTCTGTCTATCCTGCTGCAAAAAAACTGTTTTAGACAGTCAACGCTGAGTGATTGGTCAGCTGTGGAGGGGCTGAGATGGAGGCCTGGGCCTGACATGTTGGCTTACAGCAGCAGCATGCATCTCAACACAGTGATATGATGGACATTGGCACCTGTCGTAACGTATTAGTCCATCTCCTGAAACTCTTCACTTCACTTTTGGGGGTTTAAGGTGCAAAGTACTAAGACTTTCTCTGGAATCCGGGTAGAGGTAGTATTTGACATTCTGCTCGTCACTTTTGAGCCAGATGGGAAGAGCATCAAATGATGCAAATAAAAAGATGGGTGGACAAAGTAAGGAGAACACCTATCAGTCCTGGAATTACTTTCAAAAAGCTTTCCCGCTGTGGGTTTTGTTGATGTCCATCGGATTCTATCATAATGCTGCTATTTTATTCTCTGCCTTGATATTCGCATTATCTCTTACTTTCTGTGCATCTATCTAGTTGTTAGTATTGTCACTCACTGCTCAGCTGGAAGTGAATGAAAAGAAGGCATCAACATGAGCAGAGTAAGAACAGCCATTCCCCAGATGATGTTCCGTAAAAGATGATTAGCACGTTGATTGTATGAATAATGTATTCCGATGATGTGCAATATTTAAATGAAGTCGGGGACCAGCGGGAACATTAAGCTGGCTTCCTCTTCTATTGCTGCCCAAATCACAAGGTCACAGGTCAAGACACTTCAACTCACAGTGTTCCATTTTAGTTAGCTTGCAAAGTATGTTCAGCGGTGAATAAGAAAAAATAAAAGAAATACTAGAAGAAAATGATAAGGGTGAAAGAAAAATCATTTTTTCTAGTATTGTGCAGATAACTGTAATGAATGGGTCTCTCCATCGAACACATTCTGGTCTGATTCATTTTTAATGTATTGCAGGATAAGCTTTTAGACTGGATAATGATCACCTGTGCCCGTACACTGCTTAGTGGGCATGAATAGAGGGTGTGGAGGGTAGCTTCTCCCCTCCACATCATCTGTAATTTGAAACTGCTGGGCAACATAATACTCCTTCATTGAGTTTAATATTGTCTGACAAAACATCTTTTTTTCTGCATGTTAAACAGGATTTCTCTATAATAATTGATGTGTTTTGCAGATTGTAAATATAAAATTACTCTGTTTGTTGTAGCTCGTTTTGCTTGAAATTATTAACAAGCTCCCAAAACATACCTCTGAGGGCGGAAGATGACAAGACTTCGAATGGTACTCTCACATGCAGCAGATGAGGGCCACCATGACAGCAGCTACACTGGGGGAAACTACAGAGCTTTGTTTCCCTCTACTGGCTATGAGTGCACCCACCATTGGCACCAGACAATTTGATATTTGCATATCTGTGTACAAATTTGGGCACATACTCGTTGTGTGCACGTGTTTGTGTTGTGTTAGTGTAGAGCGTGAAAGAAATGCTACGGGAAATAAAGAATAAGACATAGAGATAGATATTGAATAGCAACGAGAGGGGAGTGATAGAGACAGCAGCAAAGGGAAAGAAGCAAATGGTTTGTAAATGTTTTACTCACCTACAGTTCATCTTAGCTGGTGATGGATGTATGGCATTTGCCTTAAATAGAGTTGTTGGCAGCGTAGCGCAAGGGCTTAGTGCAATGGATCAATTGTGACAGAAATCATATGCTGCTAGGTCACATTATCTTGGCAAGATTTAAAAAAAAAAAGAAAAAACATTTCAGTCCTCTTACCTGTTTTCTAGCACACACTGAGTTGTCAGTTTGGGATGTGTTTTCCCAAGGTAGCACTACAGTGCGGCTTTGAAGGCTTGCTATGAAGCTCCTGCAGGGCTGTCAACTTCCATGGGGCCGTTTTGATGTTAATTGATAGGTTGATAGAGACAGACCAAAAGATAGAATACGACATCCTGCTGAGTGCTCTGAGATGCAATTCCCCATTTCCTATTGTCTCCCTTGGAATTTCAGCTCCTCCTGGGGAGCATGTCAGTGTCTCAGAGCGCAATGAGGTGAGCTTTTATATTATTTTCAGATCTCAGTAGTTGTCCTGTTTGACTTGATACCAAAGAGAGCACACGGGTTTCGGAGAATAGGTGGTCCATGATGCTGCCCTTGAAGGGAGTGTTTATGTGTGAACCCTTCTCTATTTTTGAACACACAAAACACCGAGCTGCAGACAAACACATCCCGATGTGGTGCAAGGATGCTGGAGTGAATGTGTGAGGCCAAGGTCACGCAGTCTCATTCCTTTATTCCCATAATCCCCTGTATTAGCTGGGTGAGAGGCCTGCTAATGGCTAGCACTCTCCGAAAGGAAACTACAGTGTTAACATAGACTCTAGAGACTCTCACAGCCCACAACCCACCACCCTGCGTAAGGGCCATAGCACGCGGTCTATACAATCCATCAACATGGCTAATTAGGCCCCAACAAAATGCCCCAGAGAAGCATTAAGATAGAAACCAGAGGTGTGGTACTGGCACTAAGGTTGAAATAATAAGAATACGATACACTTAGACTGCTGGCTTGTTTGAATCTATAATGAAAGCAGTTTGGGTAACACACTTAAATGACAGGGAATCCTCTGAAGAGCTTTTTCATGTATTAAGGTATAAGCATTGGTCCTGATAAAGGTGACCAATAGAGAAGGATGGTGGCAGGGGATTAAGATTCAAGAAAAAAAAGAATGCATAGACATTGACATTGAATTTTCACACATTATTATTTGTCTTGTGATAGGCTTTTTCTTTTTTTTCAAAATACATTTTCCAACATGAAGAATAAATGAGGCACAAGAGACAGGAAAGACGTTGCACCGTGAAAAGATTGGGAGTTGTGGTCGGGATGTTTAATAGGACTGTTCATTTGCATTGAGCTCTGATGACCACAATCTTGTTCCTAATGTTAATCAAATAGCAAAAGCCTGTGTTCAGATGCACTGCTGTATCCGTGGACAATGTAGAAAGCTAAATTAAGTATAATCCTTAACACATATGGATCTGTCACTCAAACTGGACTTCCTGGATCTTCTATCATGTTCTGTTGATACCTGAAGCAACACCTTCCCACTCCCAATATTTTAACACAAGGTTGTTGACAGTGTGAATGTCAACACACCTAACCAGTTGCCCAAATGTATTATTAGCTGTCTAAGAAATGTAACATTATGGATGGCCTTATTAGTGCAGTTGTCAAAAATGTAAGGTTAGAAGGGGAGTAAATCTCCATATTGTTAGTGCACATAATCTGTATTTGTGAGAGTCTAATTTCACAAAATTAGGCCTTTTTAAGGTCGAAGCATTTGCCAAAGCACAGGAATTCTACTGTTATTTTGCGACCGGAATTACATTATCATACGCTCTTTTCCCTTTTTGGTATTTTTTTTTTTAAAGTCGCTGTGTCATCCCACTTAATATAACAGTATATTGTGCTAGGTAGCTCAATGTGGTAGGACAAATAGAAAAGCAAAAGCCATCTCTTAGATTCATATGAACTCCAGATTTGTTAATGTGATATCAGCAGTGATACAATCAACAATCATCCACATCTTAATCATCAACACTGGAACGTTGTGAGCCAAGCTTTGTGCAGATCCTCATGTCCCTGCATGCTTATTGACAGCTCATCTCCCAGATGTTGTTGCATTTTTGATAAAAGACACAATCTGCATCAGTTGATGGATGTCCTAAAATTGAGGTGAGCGAGGAATTCAAGACTCTCAAATAGGATTGTCTCTCTGTTCCCTATTTTGATCCCTCAGAGCAACAATCAGTTCCCTAGGTTTGTGAGAGCAGGGAGGCAGCCGAGGAAATGGTTCAGATTAAAATGAGGTAATGGCACATTTACTCGGCCCTTTGTGTGAGCCCTGCATGCAATTTAAGGGGCTGCCATACAGGACGAGTTAATATTTCATTGCACGCCAGGGAATAGGAATAGAGAGGAGAAAAAAATGCATATGTCTCATTTTCCAATCTGATTCGTCTCAGCAAATCAGCCTGAGTCAATGTCATTCCATAATGAACTCTCCTCCACCATTCGGAGCATTCTGCTGCCACACTTTTGCTTGCTTTCACACCCACTGAACGTGGAATACATTTTGAGCTATGGCAAAGGGTTCTCTCTCTCTCTCTCTCGCTCTCTGTCTCCCTTGTCAGCTCGTAGACAACTGTTCCCCCCCTCTTTCTCACTTTCCTCTTCTTTCTCTTCCTCTGTCACCAACTCAAAAAACCTGTTACTCCTCCCCACCTTCCCCCTGTGCTGGGTTAGAGATTGAGATGATGGAGGGAATGGGAGGCTTTGATTGACTAAGATGCTGAGATGTAATCTTGCGCAGGCTGAAATGTGAAGTGTGTGTATGTGTGTGTAAAAGGAGGCAAGAGCAGGGGCAATGTGTAATGCTCGGTTTATTGCATCGCAAGCTCATTTGTTTGTATTTTATACCTCATTTCAGCTCAGACGAGCTGGCTCCACATTCCTGCTGCGGGTGACCCAGTTTCACAACACTGTGTGACTCTCTCTCTCTCTCTCTCTCTAATAATGTAACATTTTGCTTTTAATACATTACTTTTAGTAAATACGCTGCACTTTGTGGATGTGATTAAATGCAATATACCTACAAACTAGTTCAGTGAGAGGAAAATACAAACTCTAGCTATGCTGTGATAGTTTCTCCTCCGTCCCCTCCGGCACAGCTATGCCGTACGTTAGCATGTTAGTGCAGTCCGTGACACCACTCTGACAGCACTCTAAACATCAGAAGGACTAAAGCTCATTTGTGAGGGATATAAACATGGGGTACTTAAACTTAGAGGATGACCTGTTTATGGGTAGAGAGGCGCCTACAAGGAAGCTAACATATGTGTAACGCTATGTTTATGTAACACTGTCCTGGTTCTACAGTAGATGGCTGTTTGGGACTATTTTTAGAATTGCAACATGGAGACATTGGCGATGAAAGCGGAGGCTACATCTAGAAGAGATGAATTTTCCTAATGCCAGAAAACGGCACGATAAGAAGGATTCTTCTCTGAGAGGGAGCTGTGAAAAAAGTTTAGTGAAGAGACTACCAGTAACATAGATTCACTGGCTCTATTCTGGTATTGTCGAACAACAAAACGCACCGTTCTGCATTATCTTGGAGGTCCTGAAGAGATAGTGTGCGAGTCAGCCTGTCGTTCCAGTCCAGGTGCAGGCAGGGCAGGTGGACAGGGGCCGGACTGCCCGAGCACCACATGGGACAGGGAGGCTTAGTGGGTCACAGTGGGAAGGGTTGTGCAGCTCAATCATTCTCCTACCCTAAGGGCACCCCGGAGCTACGCAGCTGGGAAAAGACTGTCATCCTGGATTATTCAGTCCATATACATACAGCAAAGCATTGTGATAAAGTATGCAGTGCACACATGACACACAAATAGTATCCATACAGGCAACCAAGATATGCACATAACAAGAGCTCACATACTTAATAAACTAAACACAAATCCTCACTCTGTCTTCGCTCCTCCCGGCCCTCGCTTTGTTCGCTCCACTATCTGTCCACTGTCCATACATGTCCTCCATATATTCTCCCCCTAGCTCCCATTCATTTCCCCATCACTCCCAGTGCCTGCAGCAGGGCTAGGTAGTAGCTGGCCTGTGCCATCCATAATTCCCAGGCAGGAGTGCATTAAAGATTCATCTCTGCAGCTCAACCTCAAAGGAAACACTGTGACCCCTGGTATAGCTGCTGAATTATGGAGACCGCCAATAAAGTTGTTTGCCTTTGATCTCATTCTCAGCTTTCTCCCTACCAGGTGAATGTGGACGAGTGAACGCATAGACAGAAGAAGACACACAAACAATGTGCTGTCATACACTGTAGATTCCATTTCCTCTCTCCCTCTCTCTTACAAATACAAATTTGCACTTGTATGTTCTCTGCATTCAAGTTTTACACTGTACTCTCTCTTTTATGTCCCTCACAAGCACACAACGATGCACACAAGAACAAAAAACAAAACCCCTACAAAAAAAGAATATCTCTGAGAAGAGGATGATGGAATAATTATGTGAAAATAGTCTTGTCGGTCCCTTCCCTGCATACCAAGTGACTGTCTGGTGCTACAAATTCCCCCTGCTATCAAGCACAATCTCTGCCTTCCTCTCCCAGGCTAAAAGTAGCTTCCAGTGGCAGTGGCACTGGTAGAAACAAATTTACTCACACATGCTCGTTGTTTATATTTAATCGATGTTGAGTGGAAGGTCCTGTGCAAAATGGCTGTCATTTGTCAAGTATTAATAATTCAGTCACACAAGCGCAAATACACGGGGGAGGAATGCGCAGGAAAGCACACACCATCCCACGCTGCATTGTATCAAGTGCCACCTCACCTGAAGGTGAATACTCGCACTCAGCTTTCATTCTCTCCTTCAGACAGCTCCAGTTGTTTACGGCCCTGTGCTTATGGCAGAGTCAGGAATAGAGGACTGTTCAGCAGCTGCAGAGAGAAACCAGGATATAAGATGGCTGTATGAACAGCTTCACGGAAACCACACGGAAACCACACGTAAACGCATGTCGGGGGCCTTGAATCAGGCTATTAGTCAAGACACGGTCAAAGTTCATTTTAGCATGCGTTACGGCTAATAGGTGGTTGTACCGGTGAGGATAATGGGACATTAGTTTTCTTCTTAATAGGTTTACGGGACACACACGCACAAAAATGTTGCGTGTAGCCTTGAAGAGAAAGAACAGATGATGGGTGAAGGTGGGGTTGTATGTCTGTGTGATGGGGGTGTGCCATTATCTACGTGCCTTGTGTCCCACCCTGGACCCAATTATAAATCTGGGCTGACCTGGACTGTAGTGACAAGGAGAACACGGGGAAGGACAGAGAGGTGGAAGCTGTGGTTAAACCAGACTTGTTTCACCGTACTTCTACACTGTGTGTGTGTGTGTGTGTGTGTGTGTGTGTATAGAGATACCAGACAGACCAGTCCTTGTATCTTCTTTAAGTGTTGATAGATTTGTGGAGATTGTTACAAAGGATACAGGTGTATGGCAGCAAAAAACAAGGATTCCTGGTTGATTAATGAGGTGTGACCAGCCCTCAGTGTTGTGTTCTTGGATAGAGCGAATGCTTTTTCTCAGGGGATTTACAGGGAAAGAAACACACACACAAACACACACACACACACACACACACACACACACACACACACACACACACACACACACACACACACACACACACACACACACACATCGAGAGTGCATAATTCCCTCTGGAGTTCCTTGCCAGCCTTGTGAAGTGCACATGTTGACTGGAGACCACTAATGGTGTGTTGTTGCCATACATGGGTGTTGCACCAATGATTTGGGAAGTGGAAGACTACATTTCTTACATAAGATAGATTGTGAGTGGCAACTTTGCTGGTCAAGGGCAGGTGTATGTTTGAGGGCACCGGATGGAGGAATAGGTGTCTGCAGTGGGAGTGACGGAAAGGGGGCAACCAAGAAGGGGTGTAGAGGGGGACAAAGAAAGAGTGCAAAGTAAGTGATGGCCAAGTAATGCTGCGTTTGCACATCAGGAAAAACAAGGTGAGAAAAAGAGCAGTGTTTCTAAAAGAGAGATGAATGCCAAGGGAATCAGAAACTGTTTTCACACCGATGTTGACTTTCTCTTCTTGAAGGTCCCTTTAAAAGCTGGATATTAGAAAGAGCACACTCTCTCAAAGTTAACTTCTATAATCGCATAATGAGTAACAGCATGGCCTCAAATAAAGTCTAGTATATTCAATAAAATGTGATTTATTCATTGTATTCCCCTAGAGAGCGCCACGAAGACGATGTGTTACAATCACTTATCTCAGCCTAATGCACATTACCTATAAAAACTGACAAAGATGCATTTTTCCACAGCATGTAGATGGGATGCAGGACCTGAAATGACATACTCTCCCCCCTTCTTGATACTATAATAGGCAAATCATATTTCATGTGCATCCAATTGTGCACTGCACTTTTATCTGTGAGTATTATAATATATCTACCATCCAAAAAGCATTCATGTCATGCCTGTAATACTAAAGGCATAGAGGCCGCTGATGTGTGACGTAAAGGACAGCTTGTCAGCACTTGAGCCGTCCCGTACGACCCATGCACAATCGTCCACATTAGCAGACAATGGATTTGTCCGTGAGAATAAAAATGCAATACATCACAGTCTTCAAAGCCACACAGAGAGAACAAAGATAATACATCATTCGAGACTTGTGACTCCTTCACATAATCTCTTTTTTAAGTTTGCAAATGTATGGTACTATTGTAACCCTCAGTTGGCCCTAACCTGTTTTACCTGCTGTCAGATATGGACGAAATGTTAGCTTAATAATTGATTTTATTGGGACAACTGAATGTTCATAGCTGACAAATTATATATCATGCGCTGTAGGATACAATAAATTAAGTATCTAGTGTGTTTATATCAGATGACAGAAATTTATATGCAGCAGACATGAAATATACTCACCAACATTCATATTTATTAAATGCAAATGAATCACTCGGTCAATGATCATCATCACTGAGTCAAAAGCAACATGGCATGATTTAATCATGTGACATCAGAGAGTTGCTGTATCACATCGTGTCCTTTGCTACTTGGCGCTCAATCTGGTTTACTACCACTATTGTTTATAGTCTGGTAAAAGTCTGAAGTTTGAATCAGCAGTTTACTTAAAGTAATTGGGGTCACACTGAAGTGCAAGTGAATAGGGACCAGTAGTGTTTAATGTTTCATATGAATGTACCCTTTCAAAGATTTACAAGAAGTCTGTTGAATGTGGCTTGGTGTTTTATTTTTACACTACAGTGTTATGTGTGTGTATGCATGTGCGTGTGCATGCGTGTGTGTGTGACAGGAGATGCGTGAGCAAGTTGTCAAGGACTGCAGACGATGCACACACCTGTTCCTATCGCCCTCATAGTTCTCCCTTTATTCAGCCGCCTAATCAGCAGAGATGCTACTCAGCACACACATGTTATTTGATTTCTACCGGGTAAAGCTCCCTCATTTGCTCCTTTTGATAAAACCATCTCCTTGGCAATCAGATAAGTGCTGCTGTATAGTCAGCTGAGCCAAACCCAGCCAATCAGCCACAACCTGCAGTCTCTGGCTAATGACCGCCATTGAGAGAAAGAGGGTTGAATATCCTTGTCATCACATTACCTCTGTTAATTTTGTTTTAGTTTGTTTTGTTGTGATCCAAATATTGTTGTTATTTCCAGATTGTTAACACAGTCCAAGATAATAGTTTGCTATTAGGCAAGACGACAACAACGAGCTTGTGATTAAACATTTTCAGTGTCAGTGTGCAAACAGTGGCCAATCCTTCCATAGTATTCATAATGTATATCTTCTTACTAGATTATATTTTAATAATTTTACCAAACTAGGTAACCTTTTAATATAACAACATATACGTTCTCCAGAATCAGACCACTGCTTACAAGCATGGACTAAATAAGAGTTACCAAATTATTTGGTGGATAGAGAGCTAAAACAAAAATCAATGAAATAACTCTGAGGTCTGGCATTTGAGGAAAGAGAAATGAAAGCGAGTTTAGTCCATAATGATTGGATGAAAGGATGACATTTTGCTTTTCAAGGAGATTGTCATGCTACGTGCATCATCATCACATGAATACAGCACATTATACAGATACATAGCACTGAAATGTCCTGAGAAGTCACAAAAGTTGCACATTGTGTTAAAACAATCAGTAACAGAAAAAGTGCTTCACCTTCTGAAACAAATGTATCTTTATGGTTGTGAGCGTTGTGGTGTCAAATACAAAGTTTAAATTGTTTTCTGCAAATGGATTCTGCAAGTACATGGAAATAATACAGACTAACAGAGGATGAATTGAGCACAAATCCATTGTATACTCAAACAGCTATGGCTAAAAATGGCCACATCTCAGAACAAAACTATAAAACTACAAAGCCAAGAGAGGAGTAGAAAAAAAATAATGTTCCTGACACCAGATCACTTTTGTGACTCCGTATAGAACCCTCAAACCAATGAGACTGAACCAAATTGCTGCAGTTTAACAAAACTTCAACACTCTGGTGAACACAAAGCACAAAGCACACTGTAGTGCTTTGCGACCCTACAAAAAACAGAACAGAATGGCAGATTACCTGACTATAGAGACTGGCATTAAACACAGCACCACTTTGACAAAGTACAGAGTCAGCAGGCACAGCCTGGCGGTGAAGCCGGATATAAGAAAACATGGATGACTACAGCAGAGCAACTCAGCCAGCTGTAAAAAAAAAAAAAGGCAAATTATTGTAGCTAATTCATACACAAACATCTCCAGCTGCACTCTCAATGGTGACATAATTCCTCCAGCCTGTTCTTGGTTGAATTTACATTCACATGCATCGGCAAAAAACATTTTGGGTGAGACATGATGCCTTTTCAGAGAAAAAAATATTCTCAATTCACTCAGCATATCGGCAAAATATATAATATGATATAGTATTTATTGATGTAAAGTCTTCACATGGCTAATAAAGCATTGTCAGGGAATGGTTCATTAAATGCAACTAAAACCATTTTAATCAAGAATAGGAACACTTATGTTAGCTAGTAAAAATATGAATACTTACTCTCAGTATCAATAGGGATACAAACCTTATCAGTTTAGCATCATTTCCTGTGCCAGAGGATGTTGTATGTACGTTATAAAGTCCTCTGAGATAAATTTGTGATTTTGGGCTGTACGAAATACATTTAATTTAAATTGAATTGAATCCTTCTCTCAGACGTATTTACTGCACAATACTGTATACTCCATCACATTACTTGCTGACTTTTAAATACATGCCTGGCATTTCATTTTACAGTGAATTTTGAATACCTAATGCAGATTAGTATGTAAATATGTAACTCTTATGTTAAGATACAGGGTGGACTTTTATGAGTTAAATGTGGAAATTTCTCATTCAAACTGAACATGAAAAATAAATACACAGGACAAAGTATGGCCCTTGTCTACTCCTATGCTAAAGTTATTTGTTGAGCATTCTGGTTGTTTCAAAGTTGCTCTTTAAAAATGGAATACAAAACTGCTTTGCGATGTCAGATCGTGTTTTGCAACAGCTATTATACAAAGTCTGACTTAAGCACTTAATTCAATTATACATAAACATTTACATGTGAGTACTAAACCGTTTGATTCCTTCAAAGAAAGAGGGACATTTCACAATGAATAAAAAAGGCTGCCGGTGCATACGAAGCCAAAGCCTTGCGTCATGCATGCAGCCCTTGGGTTAGGTAATGGCTTGACCGCCCTCACAATAGAAACATCACATCTAAATGTCATGGAACATGTGGCATGCAGGCTTTCATCTGACCTGGATGTTATCTTCTACACAACTGGTGTTCTGCTCTTCATGGCACATGCACATCAATGAGTAAATATGGGGCTTGCCAGAAAAGAGAACGCAATCCCTGAGTTTGACGCTGAAGAGGCCTGATTACTTTTGTTGCTGTGTGGATTCTTTGTGTGAGTGGGGGTTGTGAGTCTCCCCCCTAGAGACACGAGGGGGACATCAGAAAGCACAGCGGCTGTCATCTTACATCCATCCCCTTCCCCTGTCATTGACGATTGGATCAGAGATAATGCCTGTCAGAGGGACCCTTTACAGGAAAGTGGTCATTAGGTATATGTGGAAAGAACCACAAATACAACCGTCCATGTAATGGTTAACAATACGCTACAATACGGCAGCTGAGATAACAAGATCTGCCACCAGTTGTGCAATGCAGTGCATCATTTTCTCACTCCTTTTCCCCTTTGCCATCACCATTACACATCATAGAAAAAGGAGATTTGAAGGGGAAAATAGCCGCATCAGTCATTCACCCTCTGCAGATACACAGAACACATAGCTCGTTAAACCCCTACACCAGCCCTTTGACGGCATTTGCATTCATAAATCAACGGGAGGACTGTGAATAGCCTATGTTCCTTATTTATTATTTGCCCAGATACTTGAATGCTTCCGTCTGGATGCCAGGGTCAAGACATCAACAACATTATGTAAAAATAAAATAAAAAAAAGACAACATATGCATAAAAGCACAGAAGCACTTCTTATGATGTTCTGGTTTTGGCAGATGGCTCTGGGCTATTCTTCTCCCTGGATCAAATTGCTGCACACACTTATGGCTGCTGGAAAACAAGCCTTTAAAAACAATATAAAGCAAGGCAGGCTATCTCTCCCTCAACACTGTGAACACAGCACACACCATTATTGACTGCGAGAATGGCCGAGTGCTCTGACTGTGGTGAAGCACAACCTTCAACTAAGTGAACCTCAAAGAGAGACAATAGCTCAGTGGTTTGAGACTCATGATCAAGAATACTGAGGTTAAGGTCAACAGAATCAATCAGTGGTTCAAACCAAATTTTATTCCAGTTTTTTAAACGTCTTGTTAAATGCAAATCATGCCCATATCATACGTATCATATTTTAATAATCTACCATACAGTACCACCAGAGGTGAACAACAGGTCCAATGATAACATATTAGCATGCATGAATGTGCAGCGAATACATCAGTCTGACATTAATGCTGATTTACTGCCTTCATCTCTTAATGTCATAAAGCCTCTATTTCATTTCTCTCTCTCTCTCTCTCACGACTAACAGCCTGCATTCTGCTGCTTCTCAAAAGTTGCAGCGTGCGCCACAGGCAAGGCTGTGCCACTTACATTCAGGTTTATAGTCTCGGTTTTATTATACACCTCCCCACAAGGCAGCCCTCAGAGAAGATGACACCCCAGACACCTATTTAAAGGGCTTGGTGAGCTGCAGATGACGGAGCCCCGGCAGTGGCAGGTTGTCATCTGCAGGCCTTGTCTCTGTTTATGGGCTGTTAGAGCGTTTGAACCGCAGGGTCAGCCCTGCTGTGGAGTCACTATAATGCTCCATAGGCAGACCACAAAATGAACAAAAATAAATCCTAATGAACCTTTTAAGCCCTCTTGTCCATCCGTAGGCTAGGAGTGCCATGTGTAAAGAGATAATGCAAGGGGACAGGGGGAGAAGTGGGCTGCCAGCGGGGACAATGAGAACAGGCAGAGAGGGCTGTCACTGCTTTGGTAAACCTGGTGATCATCCTCTGAGGTGACAGATACTGAGGAGGTGATAGTTTACTGGTGCAGGAATCGCAGAGCAATGTTGTTTGTTTGTGTAAGCATGAATGTGTGGGTGGGTGTGTCTACATCTCTCAAACGTATGTCAAACCAACACGCTTAGCTGTTTTGTAATGGCAAGTCAATAGACTACAAAATAAACAACACAAACAATGGTTTGAAGTCCCTTAATTTTTCTTGGGTTTCTGACTCTTCCTGTCAGCATAGAAGCTTCCTATTAGCAAACTTCCACACACTTCTTTTATCGAACCTCTCTGTGATCATCTTTCAGACCTTTTACGTCTTTAGTCTCACTCTGCTTATTATTTCCTGAGCATCAGAGAGCCTCTGCTGAGAGGGAAGACAGCAACACACAATTCAAGGGGAATGAGGAAACACATCTTCGAGGAAGGAATGAGGAAGTTAAGATTAGCTGTAACTGTGGATCTGATGGATGCGATAAAGTGGAAATCTCGCAGTGTTTTTACTGTAGGCATGAATTTGCTGACACCAAACCTTTATTTCGGAGATCTATTTAGGCTCAATTATTTCCAAACTGTCATCCTTCTCTGGACATCCAACCCCAACCCAGAGGAGGCTGGGATCCACTTCCAGCTCTGCACATGCAGACACAACACCCACACAACCCAACTTAAGCCTAGTTGAGGATTGAAGCAACTGCACATTTTATAACGTCATGTCATCATTTTGTGAGGAAATGTTGTATAAGAGTATTGGTGGAAGCACATTTTGTAAACTCATTGATATGTTGGTTGGAGCAACTGCCACTACCTTGACAACGTTTTTTTTTTTTTAATCTAACTATCTTATCTAACTTAATATTAAGTCTTAATCCCCCTCTGTCGTAACCTTCATTTTTTTACATTGTGCTTCATCATACTAAAGAGTAATTTCAATCTTCTTGACTAAAGAGGGCAATAGTCGCAGCTCTATGACAGCATTAAGCTGCAACCCCACCATATCCCTCCGCATTTATATCTGCACCTCCATCAGAGAACATGTGGACAGAGGCTCAATGAGAGAGGGCACAGAGAACAGGCAGGCTGAGGAGGGAGGTAATTTCTGCTGTCTCACCTCAGCGCTTTCCTCATTCGACTCTGATTAGCTCCAATAATATCTCAGACTTTTCAGCTGTTCAAAAGGACGGGGGCTGAAAGGAAGTGAGCGAGAGGGACTAGATGGTGAATAATATGTCCCCTCCCTTTTCCACACCATTAATCTTTTTCTTCTCGCTGTCGTCTCGAGAAAGTGATTATGGTCACTTAATTGTATTTGAGGAACTTCTCTACATTGTATGTGTGTGTGTGTGTGTATATATATATATATATATATATATATATATATATATATATATATATATATATATATATATATATATATATATATATATATAAATAAATAAATAAAAGAGGACTTATTCAAACTTTAGAAAACTTTGGGAGTTTAGATCAAGAGCAATTCTTGTCCGGAATGACAATGAAGAGAAGATAAATGGCTAGATTTGGGTAACTGCATGGATTCAATAAAATGTCATTATAACTGGAAACATTTGTTTTCCAATGCTTGATAAATATGTCGGATGTTTTCAATGTTTATCATTTTCAGCAAAACATTAAGGTTTACTTATTTCTTTTCCTTATTCCAAGCGGGGACCTGTTGTAACTGTGAGCATAAAATAAATTGCTCGTAATTCATGAAAGCCTGAAGGGAATGTAGATTTGGGTGACAATTGACCCTTTGATGATTCCCACCCCCTTGAAGGCAGACAGGCCAATCAAAGCATAGCATGAGCTCTGACCATTGTCCAACAAGTAACTGGTTATGCTCCATAGACTCAAGTGTAATCGTTTAAGACTTTCTTCATTATCAGGCGTGTTTTGTAGATGTCATGTTAGTGATGGTTAAAGGCAGGGTACGGAAATCTTTTTTACATTTCTTTTTTATTTCTGTTGAAATTCTCATAAAATCCTGACAGCAAACAAGGTAAAGGTATCTGTGGCTGTTGCAAGACTGTAATAAGACAGCCCAATCATTTAATTTGTCACAAATGTCATCCTTTTCTGGACATCCACCCCAACCCAGTGTGCCTGTGCAATCATTGCAAGTCACTGGAGTCGTCCACAAGCTGCTAGCTTGACAGCTTTTAATGATTGTATCAGTAAATATAGACCTACTCACAGTAGGTTCACAGTAACCAATATAATCTCTCTTGCAACCTACAACTGGACAAATTATCAACATTTTCAAACACATTTGTGTATTATGACACATTTTAACCGGTGTGTAAGACAGGTCTTAGACGTTCAGACCGAATATCACCCAGTTTTCAACTAAACATCTACGTTGAAATCCCGGTTGGTGCTCACTGGGATCGGGCAGTATTGCCTTCCATAAAGCAATTGACACATTTTGACAATTCTGTTTTTTTTCTCTAGTTTTACAATCACTAAATGTTATGCAGGATTTCCCAGACACCAAATAACTGCTGACATCCTATACACTGATATTGTGCATGCAAACACTGCAACCATTATTGATTAAGACAGAGCCAGTAAAAGGGGCTTTTAGAACAACAATGATTAACAATCATTTCTTATAAAGGCAAAGATTAGAAGTCTGAAAGTCTCTGCAGAATTCGAGATTTAGATCCATACACAGCTCATTACCTTCTATTTTTTCCATAGATGTCGGATTTAAAAACTTTTCATGATAAGTTTTTTTGTGTTTCAGTGATTGATACCCATAGATTGTCAAGAGAGAAACTGATTTATATAAAGCTACATTAATCTAAAACATACTATATATAACTATGGGACATTCAAGCAATATGGTGAATGGTAATAATGTGAATGCAGGAGAGATTGTCAGAATGTTTCTACAGTAGCTCCCATAGTTAATAATCTCAGAGGCATGTATACACATAATGGGACACAACATACAAAAACACATACAAACCGCTCAACATCTGCAGGAGACCTACTGGTCATCAAGCATTGTCTCCTTCCTTCAGCTCAGGCAAAAGCTGGTGACGTGTTCATTAAGCAGCAGGCATGCCATTACTGCACTCAACAGCCTCCCTGTCACAAAGCTCATACATAATTAGTTACACTCAGCTTCAGGAATGCTAGCCTAATTGTTGCTCTCCTCCCCTCACTTGCTCATTTATTTCTATACCATTTTTCACATCTTCCTTCTTCCTCACCATTTGTTCCCTATGCAGGTGGCATAATGTGCCACTTTTAGACTGTCAAAGTTGTTCAGAAAAGCTTTCAAATTACAATCCAAATTTCCCCGCTGAGAACCTATTAACTTCATAATGGAGACAGAGAGGGAGAAGTAGACAAAAAGAAAAGGAAAGGCATTGCAATGGCAGGCTGGAGGGCTTAGACATTACTCATTTTAAAAATCCGATGTGTTATGTCCTGGATCAACACTTCTTTGTATTCCTCCCCTCATCACCTTCTGTCTGTCTCTTACTCTATTATCCAGCGTGGACTGCTTGTGTCCGGGAATAGGTCAGCAAAAAGTGTATACTGAGGTGATGGTCAGCGTATGTGGTCACTGTAATTGCATAGCTCCTCAGTCTTTGCAGTCTTTGCAGTTAATAATAGAAACTCCAGTCCAAAGTCCAGCCCTGTATGAAAATTATCTTTTCTATTTTGTTTAGCCTGGATCATTAAGTCGTAGTGAATGATGAACAATCCGTGGACTCATTTCTTAATTTATTGTTTGTTCGTCTCTACAGAATCCCATTTGGTCCAGATTGTGAAGCACCTTGATATTTTATATTTAAATGTAATTAAAATTTATATTTTATATATTTAGATCTAAGATATTTCCGTCCAAGATTATTGTATTACCTGATTTAAATGTATTTTGCCAAGAAACATCAAACTTATTTACATGGAAATTGTATTGTTTTCACCTGAAGGGTCTGACGGGCAGATGGGAGGTAAAGCTATACGAAGTGGCAGATGTTCCTCTGTGGACATCTGCATCTTGGTTCTAGTTGGATAATAGCATGTTGAAATCACATTCTTCCATTTCTCAATCTGTGGCAGCTGATTTTCCTTTTGCAGGTGTCCTCGTCTCCATCTCTCTCTCTCTCTTCCTCGACTGAATCATCTTTTCCCTCCTTTTTTTGTAGCTGCGGGGGTCATTATGGCATTTTGTCAGCTTCTTTTTCAAGTTGCTGGAATAGATCTCCAGCATGTTGGTGCTTCTCAGATCTGAGCAGCATAGCACATGATGGCTGTAGTCGACGAGTCAGGAACACAAGGCCAGAGAAGAGGCCGAACCGGCATGGCACAAGGGAGAGATCTGGTGCTTAGGATTGAAAGTTATCAATCATGGTGGTAACATATTAGAAAGCAAGTCAAGGAAGGCACATCTTCAGGTTATTGCTTCCCAGGTTGGCTGGAGGTCTTCTCAGTCTAACATGTCTTGGACCTTTGAGCCCCTCCTACTGGGTTTGATGGCCAGGGGGGCGGGGAATCAGAGATCACCCTTAAGCGTCAAAGTCCAGCGTCAATGTGTGGAAGAGCAGAAGTGTCCTCTGTCGTCTTCTTGCTTCATCTTCATGAGAAAGGGGTTGCAGTTTAGTACGGGAACAGCACCACTTTTAATTTAACCTTTTTTTTTTTATTAATTAATGAATACTAGTTACTTACATAGTATATTTAATTCACTTCAGAGGAAACGTCAGGCAGAACAATCAACATCCAGTTTATATGGCAGGAAACTAAAATAATTGTAAACAGGGTTGGATATCATGGATGTCATTTTCTTTTTATATATATATATATATATATATATATATATATATATATATATATATATATATATATATATATATATATATATATATATATATAAAAAGACTAAGACGAGGACTGTCATATCAATTCAGGTACATGATATTTTGCACCAGTCATTATTCACAATTGGATGTGTCTCTGTGTCCCTCAAGAATGTAGATTCTCATAAAACCGAAAGGGTTGGGTCATAAAACCTAATATAACCTTATACCTTAACCAATGTCTTATAGTTCATAAATTGGTTTGAGTGTCAAGATTGACCCCAAGTCTTATCTTGAGCCGGTCCAGTCACATGGTAAATTGAGAGTCCAAGGACTCAGTGACCCGAGAGGTATCGAGGGCAGTTCCTGACAGAAGTTTAGTAAAAGGGGCCTTTTAGGCCATAACTATTGAGACACTCTCTACCTAAAAACCATTAGGTTGTAACAAAACATGTCTGATAGGTTTGAGAAACACTGCCCTATACCAATTATTTTTTCTCAGCTGTTACATTTTCTACCTTTCAACTTTAAAATTTACATTCATCATCTATGGCATGCCAAAGCCCTGTGTGTTTCTTATTGCAAAGTCCATGTTGC
The DNA here is from genome assembly GCF_910589615.1 of Taurulus bubalis. Lineage (NCBI taxonomy): Eukaryota > Metazoa > Chordata > Actinopteri > Perciformes > Cottidae > Taurulus > Taurulus bubalis. The sequence goes on along the minus strand of NC_136597.1, from coordinate 11,241,335 downwards.
TCTTAAAACCACTGTAGTGCTGTAGATAGGCAGTCGAAGACAGCTGATGCAGGTGTTGGCAACAGAGAACTTTTCTGCTCCACCACTTGAGTGAAGAAATTCGAGAGATGGCTGAGGAGAAAAGCCGATTGGTGGTACTGCATCAGATCCCGTTGCAAATGCTAGGATGTCCCCCAACTTCTTTGATCCAACTTCCTCTGTGGAATAAGCAAAGCAGGACAGCACAGAATTAAGCACAGCACACAAACTACATTTTAAGACTTTGTTGGGGTGGGAGATAAATATAAATGAGAGACAGACCAAATACGTTAAATCATAAACTTTAGAATGTTAACACCAGAAGCTTTTTTCCCTTTTCTTAGAACAAGTGCACATATGAGTTTCCTGAGTTTTTCGCTCTCTCACACACATACACACCTTCAACATCTTGTAAATAGTCCCTCCAGAAAGCAACTACTGTTTCCTCGTCTCTTTTCTGGTTGCTCCCCTCCTCTGACCATCGGACGTGGAACAGCCCATCAACCTGGTCAGCGGTGAGCGGCTTTGGATTGTAGCATCACATCACTGGACTGGATGCTTCTGGATCTGCTCCAGAACTCCAAACGTTTTCAACCCATCTTTGAACCTACAGTAAATGACAGTATGGGAGGAAAGGTGGTTCAATGAAGAGTTCACTCTTTTGCATTTGTTGGACATCAAACAACAGGATTTTCAATTTAGCTACATTTAAAATACCTTTCAAATGGTCCACGGACTCGATTGATCACTTGGAACATCAAGACATCTTCTACAAGTCTATCCCTGTCGTCAACACTTTTCAGTGGCTTCAGACAGCCTGCATTGGCGAGATAGTCAAGGAGAGATTCAGTTGACTGGGTGAGTTCCTCCAGAGTTGTTGATTCTGAAACGTAAGAATGATTAACAGTTTTTTTTTTTTTTTTAAATCAGATTAAAAAATAAAACAGTTGATTTACTGTCCCCCACCAATTACTGCACACCCACCTTCCTCATCCAAATTCCATGGAAATTGAAGTTAAACATTATTCCAGTGACTACTTTTAGCTTAAAAACTCTAATTTTCTCAGATTTCACCACTGCTTTGCTAGAGGTGATTTTAACTATAGTGTTAGTTGCTGATAACATGCCAGTGATATGATTTTATTTTTAATTGGGTATGACTACTTCAGTCCAATGAGCGCAACATGGGCACTTCATCACATCCAAAAGGATATCTTGTGGCAGACGCATAACACCACAGTGTGAAACGGCTATAAACTGATCCATTTAATTGAATGGGGGGCACAAATGATAAGACAGTTAGAGAATGCATTCTTACACATATGAATATTCTGTGCTTGGACCAGCCAACATCTTTCAATTCATCATAAGCACTGAATATGATGAAATTAAAATGCAACAAAACTTTTGTATTTTATCACGGATTTCAGAATCTACGATGTCCCCAGGTCTGGTCTAGATTTCTCTGGCCCTTGAACTATGCAGTTAAACAGTGCTTTGGACAAGAAATTTGGTGAAGGCCCTCCATGTACCAGACTGACTGCAATAGCCCTTCCTGTGATAAAGTATCGGTCCTCTCTGACAGCTGAAAAAAAAAGAGGAAGAATTTATGTTGTGAGTGCATAACCTTTTAACTGCTGCCATGGAAATCACTTAAAGTCACAGTCTGTAATCTGAGTTTGGCACCCTCTTTGGTATCAGGGTAGCCACACTGGCTTTTTAAAGTGTTAGGCTATTATTTCAAAGGATTAAAATCACTATGAGGTTCACACAAAATGGAACCTCATAGTATGTAATCTATTTTACATGGACACTTCCAGATGAACTTTCTTTTCTGAAAGCAAACATTAAAAGGGAAAATAATGTTTCGATCACAGCTCCAACCATACATACGCAGTTATAGTGTAGCCATTTGTGCATACACACATCCACCCACATTCTCATTTTCACTTGCGGACAAGAACAGTGTTAGCCCCGATACTTGCCATTATTCCGTTGATGAATTAACATCTCAAATTGATGCATTGAACATTGAAATTAATCACAGAAGGTGCCTCTAGCCTTCCAGTGACACTAATCGCAACTTTGAAGGTATGTGCGCAATCAGTAATTAGGTATAAAAGGCATAGGTACAATTTGTGCTTTTTCCAAGAGGGCACTCAACTTGGGACCCACACTTACAATGGCAACGGTGGTTTTTAGTCTAGCAAAAGCTAAACAACGGAACGATCAACAGAATTAGCACTGGCAGCAATCAACAAGACCTCAAGTAATAAAACATTTTGTTAAATAAAAAGGCAATATTCTAATACTCACATCTGGTTTTCCATGCTGGCCGATTAGGCAGCATACAGATCCTCATCGTCTTCTTCATCGGATGACATATTGATAACAGAAAGGTAAGCTGTGTAATCGGTACTTTCTGGCCACAGGTTGGTGGTCGATAGTAGGGTACTGTTTGGATCAAGGCTGCTGGCCACGGTGCTCGTTGGTACCAGGCTGCGGGGGGCGGTGCTTGCAGGTGCCAGGCTGCTGGTCGCTGACATGGTGGGGTGGTCCGGCTGGTCCCTGACAGGGTTAAGTTTTCTGCTTGCTCTGGTGGTGACTGAAGGCACCATCTCTACGTACTCCTCCTCCTTGCAGCAACTTTCATCCGAATTTTCAGGCTTAAAAAGGGATAGAATTTACTGCAGTTAATATCACTTAGTCATTCTACCAACTAGCAAGTAGCCTACAGTACCTCAATCAAAAAGGTGCTGAAGTGGTTTAGATACATTTTGTGCAACGTACTAACTTGCGAAAGAACGATATATTTTGAAGATCTAATTGCTTGTTTGTTTAGTTGTTGGATACTTCACTAAACCCAGCAGTAAAAGATGTCGGTTTGGTTAAAAGTTATACCAATAGCAACTTTCAAAAATAATAACAGTACATGCACAATTGAAAGAAAGAAAAGAAACATGCACTTTATTAATCCCCTTGGAGAAATTCTTCTCTGCATTTGACCCATCCTTGGTTGTGGAGCAGTGGGCTGCCTTGGGAGCAGCTGGGGGTTGGGTGTCTTGCTAAAGGACACTTCGACCACTCGAGCTAGAGTCGCCCCAAATAGGGGCGAATTGGGTTACTTTCAATCTCAGAAGTTACAGATAACACCTTTATACATACCTTAAGTGTCTGGAGGGTCTCACATATAGAGCCTTACACTTAAGTGCTTTCTGGATTATACTGGCATCGAGTTGCTGGCCGTCCCTCAACACTAGTGCGATTAACTTGTTGCCACAAGCCATCAGTAGTTCACAGCTGTGCACAAACCAATTGAGTACATATCAGTGATTAGCCATTTTCCACTATTTTGGAGTAGAATGATGTCACATTAATGTTGAAGACACTTCTAGAATGTATGCAAGAAGATTCATGAAATCTGTTTTGGTGGCTTTTGGTCACCCAGCACTATGCTGGTGTAATGTTGTAATGTTTTAATCTCGTTGGTGGAATTAACTGAATAGTCTAATAATTAATGTATCAATTATCAAGCCATTCTGTTTAGATGCCTTAAACCAGTGGTCTACAGTGCTCCCCTTTGGGTGTATATTTCCCTAAAAATATATGTGTTATATATGTGTGTATGCTAACAGGAAAGCTTATTTAGGAGCACATCTACTAATTACAAGGGTGCAAACTCATCAGGGATGAAAAAGGTGACAGCGGGGGAGGCGGCACTGTTAGTCTAAGATAAACACTGGAATAATGTTTCCACCAGGTAAACCTGAACACACACACCTCTCTCGAGTGTGACAGCGATTATAACTGCATAACTATATATATATATATATATATATATATATATATATATATATATATATATATATATATATTCTAATTAACTGGAGGATACACTTGTTTTCTACACGTAGATCTTAAACCCTTGACTATAAACAGGAGCCCGGCCACCGTACGGAGGAAACGAATTCAGGCCACTTTTTCGAAATTAAAATACAAGTTGGATAAAATCGCCACTTGTCTCCGTAGGGAGGTGCCGCGAAGTCACGGCTGACTCGCCGCTTTCCTGGCACCTGGCTGCCGCCACAGGCTTGCCACGGACTCACCGCTGCCAGTAATCGCACTCGCTGTCTCTCCCAAAAACGTTAGCTAATGTGATAGCAAGCTGACTATCTACATGATTCACGTAGATGATGAATTTTGATTTCAAAACGCCGAATTTCGCCAAAAGGTGACAAGTTTGCACCCCTGCAATTATGATGTATTTGTATGCTGCAATATAATCACTTATAATACGGGTAGATCAAATCAAGCATTCTGATTGGTTGAGAGTGAGTCACGAGGTGTAGTTTATTCAGCCATAAAGTACTGTACAGCCTGTTTACATTTAGAGCGTTCCATATCAGTGCGCACTTAAAAACAACAGGTAGATTTAAATTGCGCGACCGTTAGTCGCTCATTTCAAGCTTGACAGTTACCAAACATGTTCGTGTAAACTTTGATATTGTAACGTCCGCAGTAACGACCCGCAGACGTTGGTTTCCTTAACTTGCAGATGTACTGCTTGAGTGTTCACAGTATTGCAACGGGGCTCTTCGCTAACAGTAACGTTAGCTCAAACGGAACAGCTAACAAGGTCACTTAGCATCTCCCACACTAGCATAACGAACGACAACACAACGTCACTTCCTCCACTCGAGGCAGTACTGTGTTTACAATAATGTACAGTTCAAGGGTTTGCCGGCCCTCCGCTGCACGTCGGGCCTAACAACTCCCTTGAACAGTACATTATTGCACGATACAGTACTGCCTCTCGTACCTTATTGCTTAAATAAGGGGCATTTGTGCTCCTTGGAAAAACATTTACGTAACAGTTAGAGCCCCGTATTCATTAGATGAGTAAAGAACTCAGAATGTAGTGCATTGGAGTCTGACTGGCTATTCTATCATGTTAACGCTACGTACCTCACATCGTCGGGAATTTTCTGCTTAAAAGCGTCACGTATTTGACAGAGAACTGTCCCTTGGTCCCAGGTTTTGTCAAACTTGAAAGCACTCAAGATATGCCCTCTTTTGTATAACTGCTCCTTCTTCCGCTGTTTGACGACTACGTCTGTAGGACTTAGCAGCAAAATAACGTCCTTGTTAAAGGTCCGATGGTACAGCGTTTTCTGTCTGACTCTGTAAAAAAAGAACACGTCAGACGAGCTAACGTTAGTGCTAGCTACTTAGGCTAACGCAGCCACCAATATGCTAGCTAAGAAGCAACATTACCCTTACTTTGTTAGCTAGCCAACACTAGGACTATGCGAATTAATGGAATGCCCCAGTTATCTTAAACAATACAAAATAAAACAATTCTACTTACTTTTGTCTTGGTTTAGCTTTCCATGTGCTGTAAGTTGCCCTTGTTTCATAGCGGGGACAATAGTTCCGTTTGTCGTTGCCTGGAGCAGGTGCGCGTTTCATGCTGCTAGACCCGGGCTCGTAGAGAGACCTTATTTCAGCATTAATTGAATTAAATTGAATTAATTGAATGAATACATGTGAGATGTGTCTCAGTAGTGAGTGTGAGAGCGTTTCATTAGTATGTGTGAGAGTGTCTCAGTAGTGAGTGTGAGAGCGTTTTATTAGTATGTGTGAGAGTGTCTCAGTAGTGAGTTTGAGAGCGTTTCATTAGTATGTGTGAGAGTGTCTCAGTAGTGAGTGTGAGAGTGTCTCAATAGTTATGGCCTAAACGGCCCCTCATAGTTTAGTAGTTAAGAGTTTGTCGTTGTTGTATGTATTACATTCCAGTTTGATCATCTTTCCGTGGATGGTCGCTACACAAACTGCAAATACTACACACTACCTCATTGTCATGAGAACCCCTTGCTTTTGGATTTCTATTATTTCACTGTATTCATATTGAAAAGAGCTGAAAAACTAACTGCTAAATTATCCTAGAACATAACAGCAGCTTTGACAGAGGGTCAAACTTGATTAATCTGCCCTCCGACATGAGGCTTCCCTGAATTATCATACTACCAGAATCATATGCACACAGCAAGGGGTATTTAGTAATTTCAGGGAAAGGTTGACAGCTCTTAAGGCACTACAGTTAATTTACTCAGCCAGCATATCAGCCCCCTGCGTACACAGGGGGTCAGCTGACAGTATGGCTCAACCTTCAGAGCTGGTACTCAAGTGATATCATGGTTCAACAACTGATTTGTCCAAATGTAGCTGCTCGTCACATTGCATTCAGTTCTTGATCGCCGACAACCTGCAACAAACAACGATGTTATTTTCTGAGGGGTGGAAAAGGTTGAGATGCATACTGCATGTTTCCATGTCAACAGGCCCGTTAACGCTCGACTAATTACACAATTAGACAGCTCATACTTTAATTTTGGAAACCACTCTTCTTTTCCAGTATACTTATATTGCAATCACTATTATATCAGACAGTGACATGGTAATTATTAAAGATACAAAATTTTCTTGCAGATTGTCTACCGAGATTTTCATAAGAGTGAAAGCATACAGTTCAAATACAGCCCAATATTTTAGTCAATCTATTTGATGTTACGGTATTTTTTATCACAAAAATTGACCAAACATTCATTATAAAGCGGGCAGCAGTATGTTTTTTTGTCTTTTGTAAAATTAATACATATCTTTTCCTGATGAAAGAGCTATTTAAAAAAACATATATATATTTGCAGTTTGATATTGTTCCATTGATGGTCTTCTGATGTTGGTCTCACTGCTAATGAACTGGTATGAGTCTTTGTGAATATGCGTGTTGTCAATCCTTTAGTCATGATGTTATAATTTTAGTTTGACCCTTTGCAATGATTTGTATGGGATGAGGTACTGATGTTTTAATGCATAGCCACTGCCAGTAACACTTAATAGTAGTAATAGTTCAACATTTTGTGTGTATATGCTTCTTAACTTTTTGAGCGGAGATTATTCAAGACATTTAACAAAGGAATATGGCCCCCGGTGAAAAGATATTACATTCATGCGTTCAAATAACACGTTTCGCCAACCAGTGTCATATGACTTTGGAAAAATGCGTTCACAGTTACCAAGATCATCTCTCTTGCAACCTACAACTGAACAAATTATCAACATTTTCAAACAAACGTATTGTTTATTCATGTAAAAGAAAAAAGTGAAAGAAAAATGTCACCAACTATTTGAAAACGTTGATTGAATTTTCACATTTAGACCATATTTAAATATAATAAAGTTAGCCCACATAAAAAAAACTTTACTGTTGGTAAATGCTGCAGTAACAACATGCTAACGCTACAAGATAGCAGCCTAACCCACATCGTGAGAAGCATGAAATTATGTTAAGGATGCTAATTTTGGTTTGTATTATTGGAATCCAGTAGTTGAAGTATTTAGAAAGTATAGTTAGCGGGAAGCCTCACGTTTATTTGGTCAGCTCATTCATTTCGCTCCGCAAGTTCGCTGCCGAGTCTCCGGACCAGTGCTACTTTCAGCTGTTGAAGCAGCCTTAACTAAAGTACCTGCACATGCATGTTCCAGCAGTAAATACACATTCTCATTTTACAATAATACATGTTCACTGTCCCCATGAACATGTATTGTCCTGGAAGCATCTTGTTGTCTATATAGCTCCATATTTATGATGTTTTATATGAAACATTAAATGCTTTCAAATCACGTGTTCATGTAGACCACATTTCACTGACCGGTGTAACATGACTTTGGAGAAGTAACCAACATCGTCTCAATATCGCCAACATTTTCGAACAAATTTCTGTTTTGTGACACGTTGATGATGTAGCTGTATTTTAGCCGGTTAAAAAGACAACGTAAATAGGTCGTCCCGACCGAATATCACCCGGTTCCGAATATCACCTGGTTTTCAACTAGAAATCAACGTTGAAATCCTGGTTGGTTCTCACTGGGATAGAAGATATGAAGATTGATCATATTTCATAACAAGCCAGGCGTAGTGACTTCCTGGAATCTCTACTGGATAGCAGCAAAGCAATAGTCCGGCACAAACACCCATAATGCGTTGTACTGAATTAAAAACAACACGATTTAAATCGTATGATTTAGGGCTGCTAGTAGGTGGTTACCTCTGTTCAGACCCAGGCCAGCAGTTTCACCTGTCTCTAGTCTGCTATCATCATATTCAACACACAACAGAAGCTGCAAAGACAACATAGGCCTATTATTATCTTTTAATGTCAATAAGAACTTGTTTGTTACTTATTTACTTGTTCAACATGAGTATTTAATGGAAGTCAGCTTTTCTGGCAACCTTACAAATAATTCAATAGTCACTCTTCATTTTGCTCTGGACCAATTCCTGGTTGAAATGTCTCGTGATAAATGCTCAACTATGTTCACTGGCAAGCTGTACACTCTTTAGTTGCATACAGTGAGTTTTAGAGTGGGGTTTTTCTCTGAAAACAGCTGCCTGCATATTTGACTGATGAGAGCGGTGAGAGGAAACCAAAACAGTAATGTTGGGGAATATAAAATCAAAACAATCAGTCACTGCTGATAACTCCGCTCTATAGAGTTGATGGGAACTGCAAAGTCAAGTGTTAATTATCTGTGGGTTTGTCATACACATAACCGATTTCTATTACTGTGATCTGTTGTTAATACAAAAATATGATTCAAATCAGCTTTAATCATTAATAATTATAACTTTGAGGGCCAAAATGCATTCTTAGCAAATACATGATTTTAGTTAAGAACAGTTCTATATGTTCCTGCTATACAACACTGTACATTCATGCTGTCATGATGTCATTGGTGCCGAGGAACTGGACTGTGCTGGTGCTGCATCTCTGAGAGAAACACAAAGGGCTGCTGTAGCAAAGCCAAAGTACAGTATACATGAGCCACAACAAAGCACTCCAGCACGACCCTCCTTCTTTCCTTCTTGTCTCTCTTCCTCTTTCATGCATCCTTCTAACACCTCTGTTATTTGTTCCTCAGGACTTGGGAGAGATAGAGTATGTAGGTCATTGTAACCTATATAGGTAGCGCCATCCATTGGCATGGTAGTCAGTAGCCGTCAGGAAGCACATTTCATCGCCTACATATTTTCATATCACATCTTCGTTGTTCACTCATCGCATAACCTTGCTTTCAGAGAATCCCAGCAGTATATGAGACAACAGTGTCACCTACGGGCGGAGTTGAGGCCCACACTCTACCTTGTCAAGCACAGTCAAGCTCCTGGACACTGTGCAGGTCATTCATTCATCATTCATGCCATGCCCTCTATATAAATTGTGAGACGTGCACAACCTCTGTTCTCCATGCATAGTGATTAATACAGCCAGTCAGATGACAAGCAAATAGACACTGCGGAGTTCAGAAGAACAAGAAAGGGAGAGGATTGTGAATAATTCATTTTTCTGTTGCACATCTCGTACTGTAATTACACAGACATTGTTCTTTTACAGGGGAAAAAACGTGAAATTACAATTTAGACAGTGAAATTGTCATTTGTAGCAGTAATTGACACTAATAAAATGATTTTTCCCTCTTTCCCCTTGGATCATATGCTAATCAAAATGTGAAGTATTAAAGAAGACACTAACGGCGTGATGAGCAGCTAATGAAAGAGGGTAGGCAAGTGGGACAGTAATAGACATACTCCCGCTAATATGTTCCTGTTCATTAGAGCATGCAAACTGTACCCTCCTCCTGTCTTGTCTGTTTCTTCTGACTGACAACTTTGACAGCCTTTCCTGTCAAAGGGAAAGTTTAGCCCGTATCCTCAAAATAAAGCGTTTATATTTCAGAGGACCACTAAGCAAGTTATAAGCCTCTTTATAAATGGATCAGTAGTGTACAATTATTGCCGGGTGACATAAGCCTCTGCTTGACTCTCTATTTAAAAATAGATGACACTGTCTAGAATGCCAACATTTTGATGACATTTTCTTGTGTCTGGGAGGATGTCTTCACTGCCTCTCATGATGTTGGTAGGCTGACTCACACAGTTGATATGACAGACTTTGATCTCTCCCACTCTCTTTCTCCCTTTTGCTATTCCCCCAGTGGACTTCTGCATATGTCGACTGGCATCCACCCTGAAAAAACAGAACGTAGATCCATGAAATGAGATGCCAAAAACCAGGCTCTCCTTGTGACATGGCGGGGGAAAAAAGGGTGATAGAGAAAGAACAAAAAAAAAGGAGAAGTTGAGAAGCAGGTCAAACCAATGGCTATAATGAGAAATGTGTGACTCCAGTTCACTGCTGATGGGCGTATTAATCTTACTGCAATAAAATCTGGCCAGGCATTCACAGTAGGAAGGCACCAAGCTCGACTTAGGTCCCAAATTACACCCTAGAGGCAATTTACCCTTTAAAAAGAGGTTGGGAAACTGTTGCAAAAGAAATCCAGAAAATAGCACCTGTGTTACAAATAGGCAGCAGACGGGCTACATGGAGGGCTTGAGGCGACTAATCCATATATATATATATATAGAAAGGTGTCATTGAGTCGGTGGGTTTTACCATTAGGACTGTAGAGATCTGGCATGGGGGGATGAAGGGAACTCTCGGAGATAATCACACTAACACTGAATTCCCTCATCACCTCTGAGGCTGAGCTGTGGGCAGCAGTCCAAGACACACACACACACACACACACACACACACACACACACACACACACACACACACACACACACACACACACACACACAGAGAGAGCTTCCAAAGTGAGCTCAGTGTGAACTGTAGAGAGCACAGAACTAAGCCAGAATGTTGATTGCAGGGATCTTTGGCCAGCTGTGGCTCAGTGGGTAGAGCGGCGTCCAAGGGTTGCGGTTCGATCCCCATCTGTGTGTCAGAGTGTCCTTGAGCAAGGCACTGAACCCCAAGATGCTCCCCGTGTGCTACTTGGTGGCTCACTGCCTCTAAATACTTGGTTAAATAAAGAGGTCAAATTGCATGTTTGTAGATGACGATACGTTTTTTCTATAGAATGAGAAAAGGCCAACAATGTGATTAAATATTAAGATTTGGAAGTGATTGTGTAGTATTACTCTCGATGGATCCATATTATATAAGAGCAAATTAATTGAGTTTATTTGTTCAGTGTCACCTCTTGTTTCCCTCCACACAACTCCAGCTCTGTGCGAAAGTATGTCAGGTTTCTCTCAGTCTTCTCCATGCTTCAGCCTATTATGCAGTTCAACCCTCCTCAAAGTCTCTTCAATTATCAACATGATCCTGTTAGTGCCTCTGGTCCCAAGAGGTATTGTAGTGGTACAAGGTTACAGATCAGATTTAGATCTAAGATCAAAGATGTTACAATTTGCCCAAACCCTAATTGGCGTCAAGCAAAAATAGAATGTTTGAACTCCCTCTGATTGTTGTCAGTGTGGGGCTACAGCGACTGTGAAGGGTGACAAAGTTCAGTAAAAATGCCTTTTTGACATATTTACTGCTATGTGGATAGTGTATTTTTTACTCAGTTTTGATTTAACAGACGTGCTCTGCATTTGACTGGTGCAAACTGAAGAAGAAAAAAACAGGACAAACATGTTTTGAGGAATTTGAAGGGGAAAGAAATGATCCCCTTCTAATTCACTTTCTCTTTCTTTATTAGTAGAGCCGTTGAATGTGCAGAGGCTGATTTGAATAGAAACATGATTTTATCTTTTGGACAGTTGAACAGCATTGGCATTGACTTAGCTCTATAACATGTCCTCTACAATGCTATGTAATGTCCTTGAGTCATTTAGTGTGGGTATGAAAACCTTCGCAATTTTCACGAAAACACGGCTCGTGGTTAAAGACAGCACAACCTGAGAGGACATTTGGTTCAGCACATACTGTATGAACCGTGGCATAGAATTCACACATAATGAAGCAACTCTTGATTCTCCACTTCTTTCATTGTTGTGGTATGCTCACGGGGATGTGTGGTACGCACACCAAAGCTAATTGTCATCTGTCATTCTCCACTCAGACACCTGTGGATCACTGCATGCCTGTGGAAGCTATTTTAAGAGTTAATCAAAGGCTGGGTGATTGTGATCCATAGCTTTAAGTGAAACTAAAATAAACGTGTCCTAAATTGTGATTATTTCTCAAACGAAACATGCTCAAGTTCACTAACTAACTGATAACTGAAAGAGGCCACTGGGGTAGAAAACTAATTGAAGGCATTTGTAAATGTGTAACCTGACGAAGGCATTTCTCCACTGCATTCTTTTCAAGCACACAGACACGGATGTGTTATCCAACATGCAGTTGCAGTGACTTTCAAAAAAGGAAAAGAAAGAAATTCTCTCAGGGCCTTTCAGGGCACCTCATTCATCATGATGAAATAAGTAAAACAAATGTAGTGCAACATAATAACACATGGGAAATTTTCTCTGAAGGTTAAACACTATTTTAAGCAACTATAAGAACAATGGAATCAAACGTTCTCTCTATGGGCTAGTGAGTGTCTGGATCCATGCCTGCGTAGGTGTGCTTTCCTGCTAGAGTGTGCCGGTGTTTGTGAGAGGGAACAGTGCCAGTAGGAAATATAAAGGTTGCGTGAGGTGTATGTGTGTGTATGTGTGGGTGTGCATTATGCAAATACCTGCCTGGTATGACCCTGGACAGGTAGCCAATTGGTTCTGGATAAGGAAGTTAGGAGGATAAAAAAAGAAGTGTGGGGCAGCACCTAGTGTGTCTGCGAGCTTTTTATTTGGTAATTCAAAGATTTGGGAAGCAAAAGGACTCACCTCGTCGCACTGTAAACACTAGTCCTCTAGATTATTGGAGTCTCCAGAAATAAGCATTGATCTCGAGTCAGCCGTATTGAGAGTGGATCTACGTCAGGCCTGATCCGACCCCACTCTATTTCCCTGGTAAGTTGCTATACTGGCGCTGGGTACCCAGCAGTGCTTTTCATAATGACTAAACACAGTATTAAACTGAGGTCTTGTGTAAATAGCTGAGTGTGTTTTAATACCATTTAATGAAGTTATTATGATTTGTTTTAACATGGTTTCATTTAACCTATTGTATGCAAGTACAGGTGTAGAAATACAATATAAGGGCACATTTTCAAAATTGCTTCAATATTATTTTTATAGTTGTTTTGGATCCCACTGGGTTCAAACCTCCTCGCATGTATCTTGTGTTGTTGCAAGATGGTAACAGTTTGATGATCTCTGTAATCACACATAACAGCATCTGGCATTTTAAGGAAAATTAGAGAACATAAATAATGTCAATCTGAACCATTTAGCCTCACTTGAATATGTATCTAGCGAATAACACTGACTGGAACAAGTTTGGTGTGTACCAGGCAAAATAATTCATTACCTTTGATATATTCTCCTGTACTCACACGCTTTTTAACACACTTTCACACTGTCAACAGTGCCCTTCCTTACTCTGTAATGCAATAGCATAATTTAAGCGTACTTTCATTACATTTACAGTTGAGAGGTCAAATTAAAATAGAACTGAGATAATTAAAACTGGAAATGAACTAATCTAGATACATCCAATGCTATGATAAGGCAACGATCACTGACATGAAACCAGCGGTCTGACACGTCAACCCCATGGCATATGCAGGGGAGTGATTTTTCACTCTGGCTCAGCTAATGGGATATTGATCCATAGCTGCAACTATGTCTTTGTCTCTGTTCTATGGTGCTGCTACATGACATACTTACTGGTTGATAAGATACCTGCTTGTCAGCGTAGATGGGGTTAACACACAGCATTAGGTGTTTGAGCAGACTTGACAGATTGTCATCTGAGGAGCTGATCTGCCTTTGCATGTTGGCATGTGTCACCTTCCTCTCGGGGAAATCACTTTCAAGGCTCTTGAGATTAGGTTGTTGGAAACAGGATTGCCATATTTTTAAGCAGCTTGTCTGTATGTAACATTTCTGTTCGGCTAGCAGTACAGTATCTACTGTTAACATGTCTGACAGGGCTTGGCGTAATTTTGTTTATAACATGCCATAAAAGTGTAACAAAGATATTCCAGGGAACAGGTTAAGTGTGGGTCACTGTGTAAAGAATCAGTTTCGTTGTGTAGCAACCTGAAACGGATGTTAACCTTTTGACAGATTGATGACTCCATAACATTTACGAATTAAAAAAAATGTCACATTTAGACAGATAATTTATTTCCAGTTTAAAACACATAAAGTTGACTTCTCAAAGGCATAAAGCTTAGTTCAGATGTTGACAAATGTTAGCACTAAACACTAACCTAATAACAGTCTGGAATGACATGCCTCATGTCCCAAACATTTAGAATCAATATAAAACTGATCTTTGAAAGTCAACAGTGCCAGTCATGACTCAGCTATTGTGCATGTGCATGTGCTTCCTCCCGCTGGTCAACACAGTGGAGCTGTTGTAATTCTAAGTTTAGCTTTGGGATGCAAATATTGTGGTTAAAACTGAAACATGCCTTTTTATAATGTATACATCACTAACTGCAAATGTGAAACGTGAAAAGGAGTACAGCCCATACTAAACACAAAATAAACTGACAGTGAAATAAGTAGCTGTAATATGTAAACTCAAATGATACGCAGGTTATGGTTGTCTTCAGGACCTGAACAGCGGTCTCATGAGTGAAAGTCATTGTTTGTTTGACCCTTCATCAACCTCATTATCCTCCAACCAATGACTTTATTTTATACTAAGGTACTTGACTACCTGCTTTGATCTCGTCATAATTACTACAGCCACTAAAACTCACCTGACAAAAAACGTATTATGGGATGTAATGAGTTTCTTGTACAATTGACCCATGAGGCTACTTTTTAGTGCCCATACATGGTATATTTAGGATGGCTATATAAATACATTAAATTAAGTTTGTTGCAAACATTTTTAAATGATTCTGGTTGCATTAGCAGAAGCTTAATACAACTATGATACAGTGTGAAGAGTAAACAATAAGGCCAATATCAATGAGAGATGTTTGACTGATAAGACTGGAGTACACATGCATGCATTGTTTCCTGTGAAGCTCTCCTGCTTATGTAGGGAATCTGAACCCAGCGTGGGAGTGGCAGACTCCGCCACTAGTAATCAAAACTACTATATTGGGAGATAATGAGTGAATGTAAATACATTAACAGTTTTAGAAATGGGGTTTGTTTCCCTGAAAATCAAATTAAACAACCTGTGCATTATATTCATTACCAGTATATTCTATTAAATTGGAAGTGGAATCTAAATGTTGCCATTAGAATATTTAAAGCAGGTTATTTTGTGTCTCGTTGGACGCCAGAGATCCGTAAGTTTATTGGTTTATTTTCAATTGATCCATACAGTAAATTACTCCAATGCGCCCAGAACCTCTGGGCCATGGTACATCAGAGTGTATCAGCTACAATATGAGCGTAACTCCATCCACCACCCTGGACAGCCAGCTGACTGCTACCTGGAGCCCGAGGAACTCCTACACTGATGGTGAGGCTTGTTGTGACCGCCACCAACACACTCTTTATGAAGAACGCTCTCTGCCTTAACAGCACAATACATGCGCTTCAGTTAATCACTGTCTTTGTAAAATCTTAAAATGTTTCAAGGAAATATGCTTATTTGTTCTGCTGAAGGATTCTGCTGGCTTTCTGTTCAGCAATCCAGTTCTCTCACGGATTATGACACTGAAATACAAAATGAAAATCACTCAATAATTAACAACTGATGTATTGCTAACTTGGTGAGCCCAGAACACACAACGTGATTTAGAGATTCCAGACCGAGAAGTAGCTCAACAGCTCTTTCAGCAAACTGCTCTGGAGATTAATTATTGACAAATAAGCAAAGTTAATTGACTGATGCAGACAAATGGTTTTCTCAGAATGTTTTCATACCCAACCATTGATATCTGCCTCCAGTTCCGATGGTGACGCCTGGTTACAGCAGTCGCCTGTGGCCTCATGACTCCCCGCCTCAGTTATGGAGTAAATTTCAGGTGTGGGAGTGGCTGCAGCAGCTCATGGACATGCATCAGATCGATACCTCCATCATTCCTTTCCAAAACTTTGATATTGACGGCCATCAGCTCTGCAGCCTGAGCTACCAGGACTTCATCAACGCTGCCGGCAGCGTGGGACCCATCCTCTTCCACAGCATCACGGAGCTAAAGTGGAGCGGTGCGTCTGAGAGGCTGATCGGGGGTCTGAAGGGAGGGGGATGATTAGTCACAATGAAAGAGATTCCAGTTGAGTCTTGCTGAGGAGGGATTATCATTACAGATGCAGTCAGGGGTCGCACTGCGTGGTGCTGTCGAGGGGGCGAAAGACCAGTTAAAGCAAGGGAGATGATGGATTTGTTGTTTGCTCTTACCGGGTAGGTCTCCCAACAAAGCACAGAGGGGGTGTGAAGCTGAGACACTAGCTGGCTCATCCACTGTTTTTAATTAGAGTTTGAGGTGTATTGTACAGCAACTGGAGTTCATAGGCCTGAGGTTTCACCTTTGGGTTGTTAACTATAATTACATGTGAATTATGGCTCATCATAGTTTCCCTAATGTCTAAAGTTAATGGAACTTCGAAACAACAGTGACAGAAGACCCGGCACAACAGGTTTAACCTCGAGGTTACAGGGAAATTTAAAGTGAACCAAATGAGAGCACAATGCTGCTATTGTTGCTGCCAGCTAAGAGAAACTGGGTCAGCTTCTTGGTGCTTGGTGCTTTTATACATCAAATATCATTGTGAAACTGTTGGTGTTACCTGGGTATGAATGTGGTGAAGGAATATTAAAATATTTTTTTGCCCATAATTCACTTGTTTTACCATCTGCTATTGAGAAAGCTAGTATTTGGCCCTGTTTGCGGTATCTGCATATGCCAGATACTGTTTTCCTACTAAATCTGATGAATAATTCAGACTACCTCACAGTATAGTGCCCTAAAAAGGTGGTCAAGACTTTGAGTAAAGATATGGTTCACAGCTCTCCATGATGTTGGGGCGCCTGTGGCTAAGTGGTTAGCACGCCCGTCCGTGGTTAGCACACCCCTCCGTGGTTAGCACGCCTGTCTTTCAATCAGAGGGTTGTTGGTTCGCGCCCCGGCCCTGCTAGTCCTTGTTGTTGTGTCCTTGAGCAAGACACTTCACCCCTGATTGCTCCCCGTTGCTGTGTCTGCAGGGTATAGAGAAAAAGTGTAAGTCGCTATGGATGAAAGTGTCAGCTAAATGAAATGTAATAATGTCGAGTTAAATAATCAATCTTTACATATTACACAACACTGCCAAATTGAACTCTCTGATTTGTGCTGATAATTCTCTTGCTTATTCCTTCCCATCCCTGCAGGCCAGTACCATGTGGAATTAGGTCAACTGGAACTCAAACCAGAATGTAAGAGTCACTCAAACAACTTGTTAGTCCAGAATGACAAAAAATAAAATGTCAACACAGAAAGATGTGTTCTGTTTATCTAAATCTGATCTAATCTTTATGGCCTTCTTGCTGTCTTTTCCCCTTCGTAGTAGACTTCTCCTGTTCATTTTCAGACATCAGCTATCCACCTGCAGGTACTGTGAATATATCATGTCGGCTGCCTTATTTAATTTCATGCTTCATTTGGAATGGATCATGTAACAAATTAATGAAATCCATTTTTCTCTGTTAACTTAGATATCTTCGATCCCTCGATTCCCCCTGCCGCCCCTCTTGCATCCCCGACTCCTTCCAGCCCTGGTGAGGAATCTACAAGATGTATACAATACAACACGGTTTATAATGGAGCCGCAAAACACATTTTGCACATGCATGAAAAAAGAAAATAGATGAAAGGATTCAACAATATTTTGATTAATTCTTCTCAGATATCAAAAGGTCTTCCAGTCGTCAGGTCAAAAAACCCAGTAAGTCATATCAACACACCTTTACCAGTTATCTCTTTTATATGCAATGATTTTTTTTGTTTTACCATTGAACCTGCTTGCTTAACCCACAGACCCAAGAGGAACCCACTTGTGGGAGTTCATCAGGGACATTCTGCTAAACCCAGAGCGAAACCCAGGGCTGATCAAGTGGGAGGATCGGACGGAGGGGGTTTTCCGCTTCCTTAAATCAGATGCAGTGGCACAGTTATGGGGCAAGAAGAAGAATAACAGCAGCATGACCTACGAGAAACTAAGTCGGGCAATGAGGTACACCTGCAGCTATCACACGTGTAGTTATACAAATACAAAACCAGACAATAAATTATCAAATGTTGGTGGAGAAATTGATTTTGAATCTCCACTTTTCACTCTGAGGTGAAATTTGTCTGCAGAAATAAAGTTCTCTGACTTTCAATACAATCAACATCCTACATGCACACAATAGCAATAACTTGATAAATCTGTGATGAGGAAGACATTTCACACTGCATTGTTCCTAATCCAATTTACTTAAGCATCTTATAATGCACTTGCTATTTAAACAGTTATAAGACATGAAACCACTTCAGATGCATATAAGTGACAACATTAGCAGTTACACATCTAAAACCAGTGAACTCAACCCTTTATTCCCCATTGCTGGTTACCTACAGTAGAACGGACTCATTTTTTAACGGCTCATGTTTTCACTTTGCTTGCAAATGAACTCCTCTGAGCTTCTCCTCTGAGACTTTCCCCGGCTCCTGCAACAGTCACAGCTTTACATTCAAATGAGCTAATCTAATGAGCTTAATTTCATCATCGCGCAAACCACTGGCAACTTCATAATGTGCCTACAGGTATTGTCACTGTGACCACAAAGCTGATTTTCTATTTACCGTGGTGCAGAAGGATTTGCAACTTGATGGCATCACCAAACAGATTGGTGCTCTCTGATAACAAAAGCAAATGAATAACAACCAAACTAACTTTCCTTTCATTTGAATTCATGTGATTGAATTTAGAGCAAATTATGTATGTATATTATATATACAACAGTGAAAATCTGAACAGTGAAAATCTCCTGGCAAAATGACCTATCATCCATTTCATGACAACATTAAATGCTAAATAAAGTAATCCAGGGCTAAGTGAGAGCTCTGTCTTCATACTTTCATTACATATTTGATTGAGTAGACATAATATACTAAAAGTAATCTGAGGAACAAAACTTTAATTTTATATGCTTGCTTTAAAAAAAAACGTTTGAACATAAACTGAATGGAGGAGAAAACAAATGATGTAAGTTGTTGTGGTGGAAAACAGATACTATGTTACATATGACGACAAGAGTGAAACATCAAAGCTGGCAAAACTCTATATGACACTGATGTTAAAAAAAATGTAACAAATATATACTTTGATAATTCAAAAAGGCAAAGAAACTAGGAAACAGCTGGGGTTTTTAGGTAACATTACTCAAACCAAAAGAAATGGTCTAATTGTTAAGAACTATTTTAATCGTGGATTGCTAGTTTGATCACAGGACAGAGCTGTCACCCAGCTCAACTGTGGCTCATTGATGTGTTTTTCATAACAGTGGAGATCAATGGCAGATTAATAAGTTACATCAGGCTTTAGATACACACAGTACTGGTTAGTAGGATCGATTCATTGGTGGTTTTAGTTTATTTCATCAATCAAACGCTAAAGACATGTCTGTTCATATCACACTATAAATAGTTGTAATTCATCTAGTTCAGATTGATCAGAAGTAAACGTTTTATAAGTGAAAAATAACCACAAGTTATTCAATTAATACTTTACTTTAAAGTATTACGCTGCATTTTTGTATAATGATTCCAATCACATTTTAGGTGATCCGTGATGAATTATTTGTATCTGTCCTGTTACAGATATTACTACAAAAGAGACATCCTAGAGCGAGTAGACGGACGCAGGCTGGTTTACAAGTTTGGAAGGAATGCAAAAGGATGGAGGGAGTCAGACAAGTGACAATTTCATTAATTTATGTTGTGTTTATGTTGTATGCAAATATGATGTGTTATTGTTGTTTTCACTGAGTGTGTTTGTTAAAAAAAAATGTTTTGAACTGTTTACACTATGTTGATAATTGTATGTTTGCCTTGATTATTTTTGTATCCTTTTCTTGTGACACTGCACTGAGATGTTCTTTACTGTGCCTTTTTTTTGTAAATGTGCTTATTGTATCAGCGTGACAGGAGTCAAACCTCACACATCTGTGTTTATGCAACATAAAACATTGAGAATGTTATTTGTCTTACATCTTTTCAGATAATACGAAGTCCCAAAGGAGCATATGTTGATAGCATTCAAAACACGTGGCAATCAAATGTATGTTTTGACAGATACTGTGAAGTGTCCTTTGGGAAGGATGCTTGATCACTGCAGAATAACAACAACTTAAATAAATAGCAAAACCACATCCCATAAGTGGAATGAAGTACATAATGCATAAACAAATGATACATATTTACATCTACATAACCAAATGGTCTTATTTGGTTCATTTTATATTTTTGCATTCATTGAGCTTTGACGTGTGTAAATATTCAATGATGGTTGATAAAAAATAAAGCTCATCGTTGTTTTTAATTCTATGGATGTCATTTTTTCAGGATTGCATGTGTACATTTCGGGTGTCACTGTTTACGCCAAGGAGAGGATAATTCCTGAAAGCAGCACTTTGAGTTCAGCATGCTGCCCAAGTTGCAGCTATTGCTGCATGTGACTTTGTTCAATATTGTGGAGCGTCCACATAGTGTGACTCAGATCCACAGCTGTCCGCCGTGTTCCCACTCAATCTGCTACAAGCTCGGCTGTGAAAAGCCATGCACTCGGAGATAGTGCAGGTCAGTTCTGTGTTATCGCTGCAGTGTGCCACACTGTCAATTGGAGGCTGGCGCGTGCCACAGCTTCCACGCTGGTTCCATGCAGGCAGATAGATAAAATGGCCGGGCTTCGATGGCCAACCAGATAAAAGCAGGGGCAACATAAGACTCTATTCTTTGGCCTGTGTTCACAAGCAAATTTGTTCTAATCTTCACTCTGATTTATCTATCGTTTGTAGCCCTTCTCTGCATCGCGTGACACTGATTGACTCCATGTTCGGTTGTTATCTTTCCTGACAGCTTCAAAATGTGCTCACTGCACCGCTGCCGCTTCCCCTTTCGGTTGTGTCGCTCTGCTCTCACACACATCGGTGTCACTAACCGACACTGTCATGATGCGAGCTGGAAGAAATTCCACCATATGTCGCTATTAAGAAGTAATCTTCTCGTCTCAAGCCCGATTGAATTTCTGAATGATTGACATCAGGAAACCATCTCTGATTAGAGGAGTTTGCTAATGTTGTGTTCCATTGACGACTGAATGAAATAAAGAAAATTGCGGACGCAAGGATGATATTAACAGTGACTGCTCCTGATTAGATTGAGATAATGGCCATTGATTGCCATATTGTTATATAACTGAACATGAAGCATGCAAGCAATGTAATTCATACTGAAGTGCATATTCATTATATTCAATTGTTTAGATGCTGTGTTGTTACATAAAATCTCTCTTGGTGGTTCCTCTGGAGCAGCACTCATCATGACCCATATTATGCACTTTTAATTTGAAATACACACAATTTAACATAGCTGTGTTTAAATGATCAAATAAAAGTCATGGTTATACGTTACATACGTTTTAACACCTCAAATAATGACAGGAAATGAGAGATTGACAGCTATGTAGCAAAGTTAAGCAGCCACAGACAGATGAGGTAAAGCAGTGCGAACAAGTTTTCTGTGTATTATTTACCCCTTACCTCAAATGATTCATTGTATTCGTCCACCATAGTGGCGTTGTGCATTGTACATGCCACAAAGAGGTGCACATCTAATCAGAGGCACAGACAGACGTCTGAAAGGTTGTCTCGGTTTCACGTTTCAATAATGTGGATGCTGCCGTGAGCTGTGGTATGGGGACGTGTTGGATGTGACTGCGTGAAGATAAGTATACAGTTAGGCAATTTGTTTGGACTGATCTAACCCCGCAGCCCAAAGTGACAGGAGCTTGATTTTCCTAACCTGTGAATGCAAACCCAGGCTTTACATGCCATCAGTGTAAAGATCCCCGACAGCCACTGACAGCTGAATCAAATGACGTATCAGCTGCCTTTCATAAGCAGTGGAAGTTTTGTGTGTGATTCACTGAGCCCGGCCTATGACTAATATTTCTTGAGAATCAACTGTACATGGGAGATCATGAGATTTAGGAAAGCACAGTTAAACCAGCATAACAAGTATTTTTAACACTGGGTTGTCGGCACTCATGGCACTTAGGGAAACATGCACACAAACCGGTTGTAATGGATCTGGGTAGGAACAAAAACACACTCATGAAGAGATATTTAATCCATGGGATTCACTTTGGCAATGACTGATGTTGTTGCACATCAACTGATATGATAAGAATAGTGCAGACAAATGTCTAGAAAGATGACAACACAATGCATGTACAGGTAAAAATATATTTGCCTTCAGTACTGTGCGTCACAAAACAATATGCAATATCAGCTCAAAAGCGCCTTCATCTCTTAGTGTCAGACAAAATATAATTCAGATTTGAATGAGCCATGCAAAGGGATATTTCATTATTTAAATGGGCTGCATTAATTGAATCAGATAGATGCTGGAGGAAGAACAGGAAAATGATGAAAGATAGGCTGAACATGGGCATAAAGACAGCCAGCTGGGATTTTGTGTCGGTGTCTCAGTTGGGCTATTGTGTTCTCTCAGCAGATACACAGCGCCGGCTTATCGGGCCCCCTTATCATTTTCTCTTCACACTCAAATGGACCTGTGAGGCATTCAGCCCAATCTGTGAGTTGGACAGATTAGAACTGAGTCACTGCTGCAGCTGCTTTATATAATGAACAAAAAAGTTCCTATCAACCTACTGATTTTGCATTCACATGAAACAAAAACCAGCACTGAAGTCACTGGGCTCACATAAACAATTGATAATTGTGTGAGAGGTTTTTAGTCAGAAACATGAGGAAGTATTCATGACAATGTGTAGGTATTTTTTAGCTCAATTTCCTGGTCTGACTTTGGACTATCCATTGAATTGTGTTTCCCCGTTCATTTTTTACCAATAAGTCACACAATAATTTCCTTGTTGCACTCATCATCACAGAGAAACTCCCACCAGGCTCAGGCTATCACTACGCCTTATTTATCAACACGTGTAAAGTTCAAACACATGGTTAAGGTGTATGGCAAAATATATTTGTGCAAATAAATAGTTTTTCTCACATTTAACCCATGTTTGATGAGGAAAGATTTCAAATTATAAACGTCATATCGCATCACAGTAATTTCACATCTTGACCTTGAGTCAAGATCTCATCCCAGAGAAGACACAACAACAAATTAGGATACATTAAATGGTCTCTCTCTCTCTCTCTCTCTCTCTCTCTCTCTCTCTCTCTCTCTCTCTCTCTCTCTCTCTCTCTCGCTCTCTCTCTCTCTCTTGTTGACATAGCCGGGCTGGCAGTGCGTGTTTTCAGTGTGAACGTGCCCCAACGATTATGAGCTCAAGATCCAGATTGCCAACAATATGATGGCAATCTGGATCAAGGATCAGAGCTGTTAAGAGATAAGATACATGCTAATGGTATATTGTGTTGTATTTGTATTACGAGCATTAGCACCCTTTCCACATAAAATGTTCCGGAATTATTGTTTCAAACTTCTTCTTTGTACAGGTGTCCTTCATATTCTCCCCAGCAGAGGGTAGTAGATCAGTGAGGTTTCGACCGATTTAGAACGCAACAGAACAACAGCATAAAGGACCTCTGAGGACCCATACGAGTTCCTATTTTTTAGCCAGCTCATTTATCCGTAAATAAATCAACAATGTATTTTCTGCGCAAATTAAACTGGCGTAAAATCAACGGATATTTTACAAAAAGTTTCCCGGAGTTTATTATACTCCTAATTCATTTATATATAAAATGATGCCTCCCCGCTAATTTACCGTCAGGCATTTGTGAGGACACGTCTCACCGACGGAGGACGACAACATGGCGGCCTCCTTGCGTCTGGGTCGTCAAGGGATTTTATTTGGCCTTAGATTATCTAGTACTTTTGACAGATGTGTACGGGCCACGCACCCATGTCAGGAGAATGTCAGACACTTCTTCCGGTCCCCGTGGATTCTCGGTGAGTGGACATTGTGCTGTTGTCATCTTCTCTGCTGGCCGCCGCTGACATTTGCTGTCATCGTTTTCTGCCTCCTTTAGTCGTGTAACATTAACGTTCAGTTGGTAACGGTGTTATTATTTTTTCCTCACACTATAACTAACAAAACATGTTTTCAATGGGCAGACAGGCATGTCGCATTCCTGCCTGATTAATGAGGGTTTTATTTGACCTCAGATTGCGAGAGATCAATACGGGTCCATACATTATGAGGAAATATGCAATGCAGGCAATGCATAAGGACTTATTTTGGTCACGTAAATGTGCATAACAATGTTGCAAACCTGGACCGAAAACAATCTTGAATTTTATAGAGGTTTTGACGAGTTTGAGTTTTGGGGTTCATGTATGTCAACTGTCAGTCTCCAAGATGGTTTAATCCCACCTGCGGTTACTCTCTCGTGCAATAGTGGACCCAGTTCCTTTTATTGCAAAGTTAGATACAGTTTATTTAGAATATGTTTGAGCAACGACATAAACTCAAAGGCACTTTTAATTTGAGTTGTCTCTGTAGGAATTCACAAGTGTTACTAACAACATTAACCATAGTTCCATCCCATTCAAGTGTCCCAGTAATACCAGTAAGCCAACATGTACAAGACCAGCACCATCAATCCAAAGCAGCTAAAACAAAGTCAGTTACTCCTTTTATTGTGATTTACATGTTGGACATGATGTGTGTAGGGCTGCCCCCTCATAGTTGATCAATATACTAATCAGTCATTTTGGTTTTAGTCTTTAGTCTTTTTTTTAATGCTGAATGACTTATTTCCAAGAAACCAATGAGCACATTTCTGGTAAACACAAGATTTAAAGTGGTGCTTTAAAGTGGAAAATCAGTTCTGCAGATTTGCTGATTTAAATCAGCTATCATCATTGTCTCCTAACTTAAATGAGTGTTATTAGACTAAGAATGTATCCAGGCGAATGTTTCCAAGAAAAATACAGTTTCGGCTCAGCACTTAATTATCAGTGTTCCAGAAATAATGTTGTATGTGACATTCTTTAGCCGTTTATTCCTTCAGCTTTTCGGGGAGGACCAGTCGGTAACAACTTCTGGCTTGGCATATAGCCAGTATTCATCACCAATAATAGGCACAGTGAAAGAATTCAGGTCAGAAATAATTGGTTGTTGGGAGAAACTAGAGGACAACGTCAGGGAGATGTTGACAACAAAGCGCTATGTGAATGTTTCTTGTTTTTCTTCTTCTCTAAAATGTGTCATTTATTTATGACTTTTGGAGTGATAATGTGCTGCCCATAATTTCAGTATATTTTCGCTGCAGACAGTTTGACATGTAATAGCAGGCAAAACACTGGTGTAACTAATTGCATTACTGATGGCTCCATTCCACACTGTCAGCAAGCAAGCACAGTTACACGGTTGTTGAACTGGCACACATGAATGGAATGCAGCCATCATTAATGCTATTATATGTACCTGTGCTTTTTTTGCTATGAAATGACAAATGTCTGCTGGGAAAATAGTCTGTAACTTGTAAAGCTGTACACTTCTGTGACAAAGTATTATACACACACAGAGGAGTAATTGATGCTAAGTATGAAGTTTGATATTCATTATTCGTAATATTAATATTTTAAGCAGTTTATTTTTTTATACACACACATTAATCAAATAAACAGGCAAATAAATATGTTTAACAGTTACTGGCATTCTTACATTTCAGATTCAGAATTAAATGTAAATATTTAAGCAAACAAAATATTAATTGGATAATACTTGTCTTTCTTATACACTTACGTAGATGTTGTGACATCGTCAAATATCCAGCAGATGGCAGCAGCATGCAACACGACCAGAGACCACACAGGAGTTCAAATTTGTATGGTTTATTGACATGATTGGCAGCAAATCCAACATGGCCACTAAATGGCATAATTTGAGAAAAAAACATGTCTCAATTATTGCCTCTGACATACTTAACATTAATGCCAGCTTCAATTTGTAATTTTTTTTAATTTAGATTTACATTTTGCGTTCTTTCATTACTTCTGGGTTGAGAGGACCACTTTTCAGGCAATTTTAAAGATTACGTTTATTTACCGCTTACGGTGAAACCTGTGCCAAGCAAGCACAAGTGTACTTAAGCAGCATCATATCTCAAGGACATGGTCTTGTGTCTTCTGTTTGGATCACATCCGATGAAAAAGCTACACAATCATTTCCTTCGCTCTGCCTCCTTTGTTTGCTCTTTCTGTCCCTTGTTGTCTCTTCACCACATTCTCTTTCTATATATCATAAATGCCAGCATTATGTGAGCAGTTCACTGAGCATATCGTTCGACACTGAACAAAAGGATGTTCCTTTTTGAGTCGTGTAATGTCTGAGCAATATGCCTGACTGTTCTTGTAAAGCACTGGACTATAGCTGTAGTAAAGCAGTGATGCCTCTGGCGTCCTGGAGAGCCAGTGTCCACCACAGTGCGTGAGCCGCCAGATGAACCCTGGCTTCTGAGTGACTGCAGCTGGTGACAGTGGGGGGGCTTTCATGACCGCTCAAAGGCCCGCAAGAGTACGAGTGTCTCTGCCGCCGCTGGTGTGCAGTGTCAGCGAGGATCACAATTACACAAGCGACCTGAAGATGTTCCTCCGCCGTAGTGGCACGGGCTCTTCCTGTCGTCCCACATTTAAAGCCCAAAGGGCTCAACCAAACATTATGACTTCTAGCCATGCTACTTGATTTATTTTGACACATAGCCTAGTTTATGCTGAAAGGCGTGGATAAAGGAAAGCTCTGAATACGATTTTTATGGAAATATTTCCGCTGTAGTTTTGCTGCCTGATGAGGTAAATTGTACTATTCTCTTTCTATCCTGTAGGTGTCAGCCCAGTCAAAGTGGAAATGCCTGCACTCTCACCCACCATGGAGGAGGGAAGCATCGTTAAATGGCTGAAGAAGGAAGGTAAAAGAAACACAATACTTTATTTCCCAGCTCTCATTACTGCATGTTTCTGCTTGACTTTCTCTAACAAACCTGCTAAATATACAATTTAGCAGGTTTGTAGATTTCACAGGTTAGTCTACATTCATGTAATTTTCACAGTAACACCCTGTGCTCATCAGATGAAAAAGCTCAGTGTGTATTTCTCCCACAATGATGGACCAACTGTTGCACCAATCATTTACTCAGTGACATCACACTGCTGTAAGGCAGAGGACTGAGCACTGGAAGCACCTGAGGGCCTTTGGTGGCTAATTGGCTCAAGGAAACACTGCAGTCACAATTCATCACTGCTTAGCAACTCAGCCAGGCGCCTCAGACACACGATCATTTATCAGGAGGCAGCATACTGAATTGTGATTGGCTGCTCTGCTGTGTTGCCATGTGCTTCTGTGACTTGGGGTGAGATATGTCCACGTGTGTGTGTAAATGAGAAAGGGAAAGATATATTCTCAGGAACAAGAAAAACACATCCGGAAAGCGATCTTTCCAACTCCTAAAATGTACGACCATTTTTTAAGAAAGCCTACAAAAATAACTTATCTTGTTCATGTGATTAAACAAGATTCTGTTTTAGAAAACTAAAAGAGGTGTTTTTTGTAGTGGAGGACACCCATTGTACAGCTCTTGTGTCACATTCACAACATGGTCAAAACCATGTCAATATGTGTGTTCTCCAACACTACAAACTGACAACACCACACAACCCCCTCTCCACCGCCCACTCGCGTGTCCACCGTTGTCTTGCAACAAGTCACATGACGCAATAAAAAAAAAAACAGCCGGATCAAGTGAAAGGGAAAGAAAAACGTTTTATTTCTCTTTGGGGTACAAACAATAATGTTGTCACGGATTTATAATGACAATCTGAGCCTGTTGGTGAAGAAAAATCCCTTTTAGTGAACGGCAATTGACTGTGTAGCTGCCAAATTAATTGACATTGCAGCCCTTTCAGCATCTGCAGCTGTTTTTACACAAAGTGGCCCATCATGAGTTTTCTTCAAAACATCAAAACAATTTGAGCATCTTCCTTTTGTAGATACTTGCAGGTGATGCATGTCGCCCTGTCCCGCATACCCATGTATTCTGATTTTATTTGTTGTTGTTATGCCCATTGCCTTTCTGGGAGAGCAGAGGTGAAAGGCTTGGGGTTGCCTGTTTGATCTTTAATGTTGCACATCACACCTAAGCCCTGGGGTCATACAGTGTTAAAGCCTTGGATAAATTCATTTTTAACTCCACTACTGCTTGCTCTCATGGGCCTCGGACGTTAATGCTCCCTCTTTCAACCTTCCCCTCACCCATCCCCATCCCAGTCTTTCCTTGACCCGCCCAGCGCCTCCTTTTTCCTTCCCACTCTTTCTACCTTAAACATAGCCTATAAACCCTCTTTTTATTTTTGTTTTGTTTGAGCATTAATTCAAAGTTTTGCAAGATTCCTTTTTCATAGTACTGTCCTTGCTTTTTCTATTATCTGCTCCATGCCCATAATGCAACTTTCTCATCCTATTCTGCCAAAAGATAGAAATGTGACCAGATGTGTGATCTGCATAGCCCGTAACCTTCATTTCTTATACCTTCCCTCCTCCTCTCTTTCTAACACATGGACATATGTCACAAAAACGATTCAATCACACCGCGCGTACTCTCTCCATGAGATTGACTGCAACGGCTTAAGGCTAGACATTTCTGGGGGCTACAATATAACCAAAACACTCCTCGTCTTCAACATTGACAGATTGATTATTTTTTTTTTACTCTCCTTTTTGTCCAAGGAGACAATACGGTCCATTTGTCTGTATTATTCCACTGGAAGCCCCATTTGAGTTGTTTCACAAAACAGGTGTAAGACAAAAATGATATAAGCATGGAAAGATTGAACCGATGCCTCCTAATTGCCGTCCTCTTTCATTGCTAAGCAGATGGTAATGTATTCCAACTCTCTCATGGGGTGAACCAGTGGAACTCTACAGGAATTCTGAGAATAGGCAAAGATCTTGGCTTCTTTCAGACACGCTGTGTTTCCGTATCTCATATTCTTTACCATGAAACATTGATTTAGGCCCTTCATTCGATATGTAGGGCAAAGCCAGAGCAGATAATTTCTCGCATAACCTGTTTGCCCCATCAATGGATTTTTTTCATTTTTATGGCAACAAATGTATCCACAAAGCCACGGTAAAAGAGCACTTGTTTTGAACATTCTGCTGCTGATCATGATTCATGCATTTGCAAGCTAAAATGAGTCATTTGCTCTGTAACTAAGAGCTATGACGGGATTGGTTTTGGGAATTGGGTGCTTCAAATGCCGAATAAATGTTGTTGTTTTTTGTATGATATTGAAGTTCTTGGATGTGTTTCTTTACCTTTTTTTTTTTTCAGGGGAGGCAGTGGCAGCCGGTGATGCCCTCTGTGAGATTGAGACGGACAAGGCTGTTGTTACCATGGAGTCTAATGAGGATGGTATTATGGCAAAGATATTGGTAAGTGAGCAAAAATGCACACAAACCTCTCGAGGAGATGATTAGATACAGGAATACATGTCCAGTATACTTATCCATAAACGTGATGGGTTGAAGGAATATTAAATCGCTGTGTATTTAGGTATTGGGACCAGGATTTTAAAGTTTGCCTTTTGACAGGAGTGTCAACTTATGTGAAGTCAGCAGTTTGCCGTAATTATGTCTATGCTTTTTAAATTAGTTTATATTCACATGGACTATAATTCCTTGGTAAATTTGTGTGAATGTTTCAGGGTTTCCTCGTTGCCAATGCTAATTAGCTACACTTGTTAAATCTGCTCTTCCTATACATGACAGCAAAGCTTTGACAAGGCGTCTTTGGTGACAAATATGTAACCCCCCCCCCCCATTGTGCCGGTTGTCTGTGGGATTTTTAATAGACTGCCAAAGACGAGGAGATCCATTTTCTTTCATCGGTTCTCCACCACATGTCCGTCCCCCTGAACAGAAAGATGAAGACGTTTTATCTTCTTTTGGTGTTTGACTGATCTGTGAGAGATCTGCATACAGTACGGGGAGTGAGAAGAAGGGGGAGGATTTCCTCGCCGTTTAAGCGGATTTTTAATCTTCCTCCTTTAAACGGCAGTGAGGTGTTTTGCTATCTTCGTTCCTGTGCATGCACAGAAGCACAAACACTTCCTCCATGTCAC
This sequence comes from Taurulus bubalis, assembly GCF_910589615.1. Taxonomy (NCBI): domain Eukaryota; kingdom Metazoa; phylum Chordata; class Actinopteri; order Perciformes; family Cottidae; genus Taurulus; species Taurulus bubalis. Next base: position 11,211,026 of record NC_136597.1, on the reverse strand, counting down.
AGAGAGCGCCTTAACTCTTAATAACGCAACATGTTCCCCTCGCCGTGCAATTTTGGACACACTCACATTCTGGTGACGCTTGAGTGGAGCAGAGTTTAATTAGCGCATGTGTCTGTTTGTTTGTGAAACCTGAACAAAAAACAATTACAGAGCCAGTCTGCACCAGCAATTGCACATCACAAATGGTCACACAGTTCATGAACAACACACAAATATTTCTTCCAAGATCAAGATGGCTAAATAAAACAATGAATTACAGGAGGGATTAGCATCAATTATAAAATATATGATTGTTTATCCCTGTTTTTCCTTTCTTTTGCCTCCATTCGTCCACATTCCCTTACTCCTTACTCCATCCTTGTCTTTGCGGCTGTGGGGATGAGGTAGTTTCCATAGCAACCACCCAAGAATTGGGGGTAGGGGCTTTTGAGCTGAAGCTGGCAGAGAAAGATGATCTGCATTAGATAAGCCCCCTAGCTATCCCCCTCTCCCTTGCTATAATATTATGAGTATAGTTAATAATAAAAACTGGAGCTCTTGGCAATATTTCAGAGATCTGTGCACCCGTATATGGCACGGGCAATGTGGCGTCCACTTTGTCTGGGTCTGAGAGTATCATGTCTTAAAAGTCTAATTGGGGCTCGCCAAGCACCCAGTCGGTTTCTAATTTAGAGGCTACAATAATGCCCTGCCCATGGCCAAATACCCGGACATGCTGCCGTAGACGTGGAGCTTCCAGTGCTCCACGGGGGTTATTTATGGGGGTCAAGTACTGCAGTGGCCCTCCACCAATTTCCAACCATGGCTCTCGGGGGTGAGAGAACAGGGGATATATTCTGCTTGTATTGGGATGTGGATGTTGGGGGTAGGAGCAGCAGCATCGAGAACACCGATTACTCTATCTCATCATACTCTCACTGTGCCGCTCTACCCTGACCCAGGGGCTTAATCTGAAAATCTGCCCTGGGTACAATCAATCATCGCCTTTGGAAAATGATACGCGTATGTTGCAGATACATACTGAAGATCCAATAGCTTTTCTGGGTTCAGATGTCTATAAAAATGAATGCCACTGAGCTCTAGATGAGAATACTGATCTAGAATTGTATGTCAATGTATTGACACGCACATCAGAAGGTAGTTGAGTGTGGATGAATTGGTGATTTAAATAATGAATTACATGGCAGAAAGGACAGATGGGTAAATAAATAGACGGATAGATTGATGAAGATATCAACACATTCTGCAGAGTTAACCTCTCAGTTTTCCATTCATCATTTTCTTCCCCCACCTCTCTTTATCTTCACACACTGCCATATGAAGGATACATTGGAACACCAACAGTAGCAGCTCTAGTGTCCTCTAAATCAATTGTTAGTATAAATGACATTCTAACCATTCAGCATTCTTAGGTTGAAGCAAAGTGGGTGAAAAGTCTAAAGTAAATAACCTGTAGATTGTTAGACAGCACAAATGCTAAATTGATTCAGTTTACAGTCCATATCTTTCTTCAAGAACGGCCAGCAGGGCATTGAGGAAAGAGGTTGGGACTAAGGTGACACATTATTGAGGAAACAGAGTGGAGTGAAATAGAAATTATGGAATAGATGAAGGGAAATTACCTTTTGATAAAAGCTCCTTGACAGTTCAAACCTGAAAGGTGTGGTTATATTGTGAGAAAGCTAAACAAACATGATGCTCAGAAGGAATGAGTTGCAGCTTGAATTGTGTTTTTTTTCTTTCTGTGAGATTTTACATTGGCCTAGCAGACTGGCATTGCTAAAATGAAGGATGTCGCTGTAATCCTCTGTGTGCGATATCTGTCATGCTCTATTGATCAGACACCGACCATGTCTTACTGCCTGAACAAGATCTATCCCTCTCTTTTTCTATCTATAAGCTTTTTAGGCTAAATACATCTTCCTTTTGACAAGTAAACCTCCTCAAACACTATGCAATCAGGGGTTGATCTGTAGTCCGATTTGTATCACGGTCCGATGCCCATTGTAACACCAACACACCTGGAATAATCACTCTTCATGGGATCTGCTGCACAAGCTTCACAGCTACATCAGCCAACACTCTTAATTGAAATGAAAAGGAATGTTGATACTCGTCCAGGCCAAGCTTATTGTAACTAAGCTGTTTACACCCTCAGGGGGCTTGTATGGCTGGCTGTATAATAACAGTTTTGAGATAAGTAGGTTAAACCTCATAAATGGTCCAGTCTGACTTTGTTATATCATTAGCATAGCTGATGGGCTCTGGAGAGGTCCCTTAAGAGCCCTATTTGTGATCTGTTAGACTTTTCACAGTGAGAATGTTGCCATAGGAAAGGCTAAAGATTGACTCTAGCACACTGACTGTTCTTCATGGTACATGGCCCACTTTTGTTAAGCATGAGAGGAAGGATGGCTGTGAGGACAGGGACATGAAGCACGGACAGAAGAGAACTGAGTAGCACAAACTGACGCTATTAACAGAGACATGAGGGAAACGTATCTAGTGATTGATCAGGCAATTCAGACGAGACTAATAATCATCTAAACAAACTACAGCAAATCAATGTCTGCATAGCGATACCTAATAACTAAGGAAAGATAATACAACAATGATATCAAAAACACTGTTTGCCCAAAGAAATAACAAACAAGTAACTATGATCATAATCTGACTACTTAATATTCACATAATATTAAACACCAATGTGTTTGGTTTAGTCATGCCTTGTGCTCGGTGATTCCAAACACTGTTTTAGAGGAACTTCATGCTGAACATTGTGAAGGTTAATGTTTGTTCTAATTTGACATGCTCCCAATGTAAATGGGATTTTACTGCTAGCTTTTCCAGAGACGCTCTTTGAGCATAAAGTGAAACCAGCTCTGCAACTCACTGCTTCATAATCCATCCCACAGGTTCCAGTGGGTTTTCTAACCATTTGATGGCAGTGTTGAGCCCCACACCTGTGTGTGTGTGTGTGTGTGTGTGTGTGTGTGTGTGTGTGTGTGTGTGTGTGTGTGTGTGTGTGTGTGTGTGTGAGATGAAACCACTGATGCAGCTTGTGATTAAAACGCAGCTTATACACTTTTGTGAGAAATGCACTTGCCTGATGGTCACAATTTGTGCACTTCTTGGGAACCGTTTTCTTATATTGCTCTGCTACACATTCTGTCAGTAAAGCCAACTGTAATGCTGTATGGTCTTCAACCTGCTACGCCAATAAGACTGTTTAAATGTAGACTGATCTAGTAGGGTCGGATAAATATTTGACAACATTTCCCTCAGGGTCAACCACCCTGGGCGGGTGGCGCTAAGGATAGTGTCAGCTGCAAAACGGCATTACATTCTCAAGCTGATAGGTCGTGTATTGTGCACCATGCTATTAAGCTGCCAGTCACTCTGTATTTGCAAATCTATTTCCTCACAGAATTTACGAACACTTTTTATTTTTGGATAGGTGCAAATCTGTTTGGATGGGTTGTCGAAATATATTCAGTGTAATTTGTTATGTTGTGTTTTCCATATTGTGTTGATAAACTGGTATCAAGATAATGTATCTTTATTCTATACTGTTCTGCTTTCTGGCAGAACTGTTGCTAGTTTGTTGCTGTTAAATGATGTCACTGGTGTGTCTGTGTCAGCACTCAACGGTGCAATGAATAAATGTAGTATATTATAGATCTGGTTTTGGTTTATCTTTAGCGGGATGTTCTCCCCTTCTGTTACACACAGATATACTGATGGCTGTCGTAACAACATATCACAGGATTGCTTGTGTCATGATACCACGGCTATTGTGGGAAGTATATTGCTTCTCTAGCATCTCTACTAAGTGTTCCACTTTACTGCAAAGTCCAATGGGGCAAGAAAGTAGAATTATCAGATGCCTTTCAATGGTAATTATTTTTATTATCTAATAAATTAATAAGTTGAACATTAAATCATAGTACCCAAATACAACCGTGTTTTGCATTGCAGTGATAACGTCCTGCCTCAACCTTTTACATTGAACTAAAGTAGACCAGAATAAGCATTAAAGTGTAGCTCTTTCTACAAGTGAGCGCAGGTGTTCATATATTCTGCTGTTCTTTTTTATTTTGATAGAGAGGGTGGAGTATGATAACTGGATTTACTAATTGCGCTTCACTTTGCCCCTATTTATTGTGAAATTAAACCTAATTGTTTTCATTTGGTCAATTGTCATACATTTACAGGTTATTACATTTTGACAAACCAGTGGTGGTGTTTTTGATTTACAACAGCAGGGCCTATTTTGCCATTTTTGGCTGTTCCGCCGTTTCTTCTTCCTTCTCTCATGATATCGAGCAACACCTTCAAGAGGCAGCTCACTAAGTGGATACCTTTTGAAAAGAGATGAAGTGTAGCAGCCCAACCCTGTCCTGTCTCTTGTGCTTGGCCTTTCATTTAAACTGATCATTATTGACTGAGGAACAACACCTAGCACAGCTTGGGGAGAGTAGCATGAGGCTTGCAGTGGATTACTCTGCAACAAGATAGTGAATCAATAGTTGACCGTATGAAAACACATCCATTCCACTCCAAGAAGCTATTCCAGCACAGCTGGGTTGTGTACGATTTGGCAAGTTAACAAGGGAAAAAATGGAAAAATGGAAATTGATGCGAAGGAGAAGGCAGTGGGATTTGTCATCTAATAATGGCTGTCAAAATGTTTTCTTTTTTAATGATCACTGGTGAACTGATTAACTTCAGGATCACTTTCACATCATCTATTTATGTTTTGTATTCTGAATAAGTCTCTCACACTCTTTATAGATGGAGGAGGGAAGTCGCAATGTGCCCCTGGGCACTCTAATTGCCCTCATGGTGGATGAAGGGCAGGACTGGAAGCAAGTGGAGATCCCTCCTGTAGAGGCTGCTACTCCACCTGCTGCAGCCGCTGCCCCGGTGGCGCCCCCTGTTGCTCCCTCTACAGTCCCTCTACCAAAACCCGCCATGTCAGGACCGTAAGTGTCGCCGTCCTTCTGTTTTGCTGCTGAAATCATACACACATATATCAATCCAATTCATAAAACCTCGACAGTGAATACAGGTTCTGTACACATACCCCCTGGCCTAATGTGACCATAATGCTGGTTCACATCTTCTGGGCAGCCATGTTTACAATTTAACACTCTTTTAATGGATTTGTGTGCAGTATAATTGTATCCCTGAATAAGCTTGATTTTTGTTTATTTGTAATGCTTGTTGTTAATAAAGTACCCACAGTATGGGTCAGCTCATTGTCATTGTGTTGTTGTGAGTGACTAGTGCAATGTTAGCATTAACACCATTTAATGCTCGTTTGAATACAGACATGAGCTGAACTAAACACCCTGAGGTATTATGATGATTTATGTTTTGTCTTTATAGTTATGTAGATATTATCAATGGATAGACAGTGGTCCTGTTGACCACCACAATTTCACTCATTGTGTGTCACTGAGTAGTGGATGGGACCGCAGAGCCAATAACGTAGATAACAAGGACAAAGATACATGGAGTCATGCTAATTTAAGGTCTTACCCCAGTCACCTCCATCTAACAAGCTGAATAGGATGATCGTCCTGTAATCGCATATTCATTATTGGATGCCTGGTGTAGCTCCCGGAAGAATTCAGTTCCACAACTTCTCTCGTTCTCTAAATTTATTTACTAAGTGATCACAAGTAAAGTAATAGGCGCTGCAGTTGCAAAAGCAGTCAGTGGTACAGCCAACACGCAGGTTGGGCAAAGAACAACTGCCCCACAAACGGAAGTGTGGCCTTTCATACACAGGTTTTCGTCACAGGTTTGTCTCGCCTTGTCCTAACATCTGATTCGCTCTATCCTGTCAAGAGGAGGAGAATCCCGTGTTCTCATCTTTTCTCACAAGACTGGAACGTGCAACGACCAGTCTGCTTCCATAATGTCAATATACTGATAACATGTGTGGGTGTTGTAGTGCAAAGCGTGGAACCTTGAGGAACATTTCTCACAGAAACTTCTCACAGACAGTATCTGTTAAACTGACCTTGCACAACCTGAACTCTAATAGACAGAAGAATGATGAAATCTCTACAGAATATAACGATTTATATTATCAGTCCTCTGTTCACATTCCAAAGTGTGTGAGAGCCTACCTACGTACCCTTGTGGACAATGAATACTCTTGTGGAATGCAAAAGAGCTGCCAGAGAACAAACAGGCCCTTCATGCAAACATTTCACGCTGAGCCCGTCCACATTTTCAGATGTGCACCTTGCTGTATCCGCTTGACGGGTAAAAGATGTGAGCGGTGGATGTGTTGTGCATAAGCCTGATTACCAGGCAATAGACACAGGAATTGGCTCTGTGAGGCAGTCAGGTCAACTAGATGGTATCTGAGCTAAGTAATAGGTCCTTTTTAAAATGTTTTGTGAGCACTCGGTCAGAGATGTCCTAAAGCTTCTTTTTTTTTTACAATTTAAGATATAAATATAGGATTTTAAAATGTTCTGTAATAAAAAAAACAAAAAACATCTGAAATTATTTTCGTCCTTTTAAAAGTAAAACATTCAAAACTATAATGTAAATACACTCTTTTCCTCTTCCAGGTTACGTCTGAGTCCAGCAGCAAGACATATCCTGGACTCCCATGGCATCGACCCAAAGTTGGCCACACCCACAGGACCAAGAGGACTGATCACCAAGGAGTGAGTATGGATGAATAGGTTTGCTTTATTTGTTTGCACAGGGAGTGATTTGTCAGCAGTCGGTGATCGTTTAGCGTTGTAATCGGTCTGAGGGCACAGATTGGGAGGGTCCCCTTGTGGCCAACATCACAACCAAGTATCTCTGAGGAAAAGAGAGCAAGAGAGGTCACAGCAACAGTGTAGGCAGTGGGAATGACAATGTGGGAGAGACGAGATAAGTGAAAAAGAGATGAGACTAAGGAGGTTAAGATTTTAGGTACTTTAATCCTGTTATGTGGCAAAGTCACACTCCAGAAAGCTGTGAACACACACACACACACACACACACACACACACACACACACACACACACACACACAGCTCTAATGGTTACCTGCTGTCAATAGGGACCTGATTGAATACTCTCGTTACCCACCTAACACCCTGCTGGGGAATCTCATTTAGCAACTCTGGTCGCCATAGCAACGCAGTCTCCAGGACCTACTGGTGACCATAGAAACGCAGACCATATGTTTTGTGAGGTGCGTGTCTTCGACAGTAAAAGGGACGTGAAGCTTCAGGAAACAAACACAGTGAAGTATTTTCCCCTCATGCATACATTTTTGTAAATATTTTTATAAACACCCATTTTATAAATCCCAGTTTTAAGTGTCTTTACCACTGAGAGACCGTCATATATGCCCTTATTCAAGCAAATTTTGAATGTATTTTCTTCTTTAATAGTAAGAAGGGAACACTGCCTGTTCTTTTGGCATTAAGCTGTAATTAATTGTCCATGTTAATGAACACGGGCATGTTCTGCACGTCAACATGATTTCTACGTTTTGAAGTTTACATTGTTTAATTAGTAATGCAGTTTTAATTATCACCAAATAATTTGATTTGGCATGCTGGCTCCGTTGCCTCTCCTTAAACCATTTGTTGAACTCAAGATTTGCATGATCGGTTCGCCAAATCACTTCCTGAAACCGAGGTGGTCTAATAAGCTCCGAAAGGAAGATAGTTGAGAGACTCTGCCGGCCGAGAGGTTGAACAAAAAACTGTGTGTCGGAGACCTTTCTGCATTTAATGATGTGCTGTTTGAAATAGTTTTGCAGGCCAAGCCACAGACTAAAATAAGTATGCATAGCTTAACTTTTAAGGCATTACCTAGTTTGGAAATGAAAAGTGTATTATTTCCTGTGGCTTTTCCTTTTGGAAAGTGCATTAGAGGGTGTTGAAAACATTACTTCAGGAATGGAAACTGACAAATGCAAATGTTTATCAGTTGGGAAAACCCGCTAATACATTAGTAATATGTAGGGTATCCAATATAATTACAAAAATAAAACATCCTTTAACATTTTCACGAACATCCAGACATAGGAGCACAGACAATTATGAATTATCAGTAATCTGTGATCTGGCGTGATGTTTTTCCCAAAGCTCTGCAGAAATCAGAGTGAGCTGTGTTATTCTCTCAGATGGCTGCTTGCTCAAAAATGCGATTAGATTGGAAATGTGTTGGCCAGTTTGTCTTCATAACAACTATGATCAAGCAAGACCTTGGCCAATGGCCATACAGGGTTTGCATGAAAGGATGTTTTTAGGAAGTGGTCTATTGAGCATAGTTTAAAAATGTATATGGGACAAATATTTGGGACATGTTCAGTAGCCAACTGATTCCAACTATTTCTGTATTGGTGTGATTAAGCCGTTCACTTTTACACAATGTCTTTTGGATATTTAGATATGTTCAATGTGATGTCCCAGAATAGCTGAACCGATAGACTTCTTCGTCGTGAGACAGAACAGTTCTGTTCTTGTTGGAAATCAAATCTCCTCGGTGAGAATAGTTTCACATAGGCTTAGCTCCTTCAAGAGAGGGGTGAAAAGACCCCACTTCCCTTCCTTTGTCCTTTGGCAGATCAGATAAAACTGAAACCAGGGAACGGTGCCCCTCCCATTCCACCCTCTGCTCTGGTGAGGCCCCTCTATAGTGGGCATGAATAGCAATAGGTCACGCAACCCAGGGATGAGATCATTGCATGTTACATAATCCACAGCAAGGTTTAAATACAGATTGGGGTTCAGAGAAACACATTTCTATGACCACCTTTTTCTCCCTTTTATCTTTCATCATTGTCATAAATAGAGATGCTATCCAAAAGGCAAGGCAAGCACAGTGATGGGTAAAGGTTTCCATGATTTGTACCTCCGCATCATGATACTGTATGACTGTACCCTGTATAAATAAATGCAGGCAAAATGCATAGGTATGTTTTAAAAAAAAAAATTTCACGTATTACATTAGTTAAAGCAAAGAAGCCCATTAACTATAAGCCGCAGCTGTTTTGGATGAGCCTTTTAGTTGGAAATATCCAAGTCTAGCATAAATGTAAATATTCAGTAATATCAAAATTATGTCTTTCTTTGCAACAAGATTAAATAACTTGTTATTTAAATACATTTTTTACTCTGCGCTTCCTACTGCATAAAAATGTAATTATTTGAATAGCAACACTCTAAAAGCAGGTTGAATATCAATGGCATATCAAAAGAGCAGTTTTGTTCGACCTTGACCAACAGAGAGGTATTTATTAACAAAGTGAGGATTTCTTGATCGCTCACTCTGGCCTGTACAGCACCAGAGCTGCACTTTAGCAGTCCATAATCAGAATACACCAAAAAACCTTCATACAGTACTTTACAAGTAAAACACAATGTAACAGTAGTATCTTATGCATCTTGCTGTTTAAAAGAAAGGACCGTTAGAAAGGAGGTACTGCTTTGTAGAGCCAGCCATATTTGTCATATTGTGTTGCTAAATTGTCTTGCATTGTTTCAAAAGCAATTCTTGCTGCAACACTTAACTGCAGAACTAACGGCTAACTTCCTTCCTGTTAAAGCGTTGATTTGGACTCATTTTCATTTTTTCTCCTTTTTGCTATGCAAATGTGTTGTAGATGTACTTACTGTGTATGGTTGATGTTCCTCGAGTGCTTTTACAAAAGTCTAAATCTTCTCTTAATGTTATTAAACAATACAGCGTAGTCCTCTTTACACTCTATTTCAGCCATAATAGGTTGTTTTAAATTTCCCAAATTTTTATTTAAGATTGTTCATATGTTATATAATTTTTTAACGTGACTGAAAAAAGGCAGACCACACACCAATCCAGTGGAGCAGCTCCCATGACGACACCACTCTTTTCCCCCCATTGTAGCCTGTCCTAGGTGGCAGTAGAAGACAAAGTTTATTCATGTGTGTGCATTTGGTGCTTTTGTGTGTGTGTGCTGCCTCGTTGCCTTTTTAATATTCTACTCGCACTCTCCCAGTCTTTCAGAGGCTCTTTTGCTTTGGCTGTCAGTAGGGGTGTGAAAAGTGCATGCCAACCAGCTACACCGACGGTATCTATAGCGTACTAGTCCAGTGTCCACTACAGGCTGCTAGTGACTTGACTTCTTCTCACTCAAGAATATGGTGTCATATACATTGCATATTAACATTTTGCTCCCTTTTTATTACTTGTAATGTTGGACAAACTTGTCACAGATATTTTGTTGTTAATTTGCTTGCTCTGTCCTCTTTTTAGAAAGCCTTAAAAGTTCAAGTCACATATAACCTCTATGCTTCACTTTCTGTTTCCTATGTGGTGGGCAGTAATCATTAATATAGTCAATGTGGTTTTCGCAGGTTAGCTGGGGGATTTCCAAGTTGCCTCAGTCCCTCCACAAACAAATACTCTTATCAGTGAGAGAGGGGGAGAGACAGAGGGAGGAGTTAGTGTGCTGGAGTAAATAAAAAGATAGAGCTCAGAGAGGGGCAAAGCTGTGGGGCCCAGACTGTTCCCGGCTACATGTTGAGGTCAGAGGCAGCTGGTCCAGACAAAAGGCTGGATGTGTGTGGGTAGGTGGACCCCAGTGCACTGAACTGGAACCAGAGAGCTTCAAGCTTGCACACCTGATACTTCCCCCTCCCACCTCTTTTGCTGCTAAGAACAAAATGAACGGGTGAAAAAAAATCCAGGGCAGATCTTTCAGTACATTTTGAATCCCTCCTTTTATTTTTATTTTTTTCCCTTTTCCCTGCCTATCAATATTCAGTGTAGTGGTCTGCAGGATCCTGACCCAAATCGAATTGTCACTTCCTCTACTACATTTATCAAACCGCTGTGACTGGACATATTATAAATATGCTGTATCTGGAAATGATGCGGTTGAAGAGTAAAATGTGCACTAATATATCTTAACTGGCCAATGTGATATCATTGATTTAAATTAAAATGTTCTTTTTTCAAAGCTTAAGGTAGAAGGAATCATTTGAGATGGCTTTGGGATGATCTGTAAGTGGGGAATTCACCCTCATCTGAGATGTAAAATGTGTTTAACTATGCAGCATAAGACATCTGGACCAATAAATCGGTCCGTGCTATTTTATTGTTGTCCTTTGGAAAAAGTTGTGTTATCCATGGCTCATCATGGCAGTGAGAAGAATAATAAAGCCAACGTTTTGAATAACCGTGTCCCTTGCTACACCTGACACCCGACCCTGCCTCGCCTTATCCTGATGGGGTTTGTTTGTGACTCGCAAATTATTCTCATGACGCCCAACCACAGGAGGATAACCGAAAGTTGCCTCTCTCTCTAAAAGCCTGACACAAATACAAACCAGATAAAACTAGCGTGATACTTATGAGCTTGGTAAATGGGAGCATGTGGGTTAATTATATATAATTGTTTTATTTTGTAACTATACCAGTTTTTTTTTTTTCATACAATTGTAATTTAATTTAAAAAGGTCAAAGTAAAAGAAAATGACACTACTTTGAATTCAGCAGTACATTTGTTTGATTTAGTGTTTCACAGTAGAAATGTAATAAGCCATTATTAATAAATTGCAGAAATTAAGAAAACATGACCAGGAAAAGTTTGCCAAAGTTTTGAAATAGCATAATATAGCTCATCTGTTTAACAGGGGCATACTGGGTGAGAATCAGTCAACAAAACAAAATGATTGTATAACAATTTTCAAATTACGGTGTAAAGTGACGCCTGCATATGTGCATTTTCTTTTTTTACTTGAACAGAGATGCATTGAATCTATTGAAGACACATCCTGTCCCCAAAGCAACCCCAGCCATGGCTGCCCTGAGTTCTGCCCCAACCCCTGCAGCTACCCCTCCGTCCCCAGGCAGCAGACCCAACATACCTCCTCTCTCTGTACCAGGGAAACCAGGAGCACCGGTGAGCACCCTGCCCACCCCTAACAAGTCATTACATCATTGTAACAAGCTTATCAATGGCATCTCTACCTTGTCAACCCCATCCATCCATCCATTTGAGTAATTGATGGCAGCTGAGATATGTCTAACAGTCACTCTTGTCCCCATTCCCTGTTGTCTCTCTCAAAATGCCCTTATCACCCTGTTCATTTACCCTCCCTCCACTTGTCTTCTTTAGGGCACTTTCACAGAGATCCCAGCCTCAAATGTTCGCCGTGTGATTGCTCAAAGACTGACGCAATCGAAGACCACCATCCCCCATGCGTATGCCTCAGTTGACTGTGACATGGCTGCCGTCATGCACCTCCGCAAAGACTTGGCCAAAGGTAAAATCACACAACTATGAGGGGGGTTCGTACACGTTAGCAATGTTCTATACTTGTACATGTTAGTGTCATGCCCTGCAGTACATCTCTGACATGTATTTGGAAGGAAACATTTCTATGAAGATGTGGATTTCCAGGTTTTCGCATGACTTGACAAAGAGAACAGTCTTATGCATTGAAAGAATGCCTGGTGCATGTCGTCTCAGGTGGATCATGTACCTCTGGTTCATACGAATAACCCCCCCAACCCACCCCACCCCAAGAATAACCTGTCATAGTGTGGGAGGGTGAGTTCACATATTGTATGGGTTATGAAGAGGGCATAAATGGCTGAATCTTTAAAACATCCATATTTGACATTGATCAGATCTGCTTTCTTCACACAGCATAGGCTGATAAGACACCCACAGTTAGTTGGTTGCCTCTGCTAGCTTGAAATGTTTCACACCAATTCATGAAGATAAGATATTTATTTGATTAATCACGCAGTGGGGAAATTGCAGGATTACAGCAGCAGACGGGTAAAGTGCACACAGACACATAGTCAAATAAAAAATAACAAGTAATATAAATAAACGGTAATAAAAACAGTAAATAATATTATTTTTTTATATATATATATATATATATATATATATATATATATATATATATATATATATATAAAAATGTATCTATATTGCACCAGTTGAAGTGATTAAAGTGACCAAAGTGATTGAAGTGTGTTTGTAGTCTACTGTGAGCTCAGCTGGTTGTGCAGCCTGACAGCAGCAGGAAGGAAGGACTTGCTTCTCCTTCACACACTGGGGATGAAACAGCCTGTGTGTGAAGGAGCTATGCAGAGCTGTCAGGGTGTCCTGCCTGGGATGGGAGGTGTTGTTCATCAAGGATGAGAGCTTAGCCATCATCCTCCTGTCTCCCACCACCTCCACCGCATCCAGTGGACACCTCAGCACGCTGCGGGCCTTCCTTACCAGCTTGTCCAGTGTCTTCCTGTCAGCTGTCTTGATACTGCTGCTTCAGAAGACCACTCCATAAAAGATGGCTGAGAGTCAAGGAAGGTCTTCAGGTGTGCTCCCTGCACTCTTTAAGACCTCAGTCTCCTCAGCAGAAAGAGTTCTGCTCTGTCCCTTTTTTATATAGTGCATGAGTGTGATCAGTCCAGTTTATTGTTTAAATGAAGCAAATTATATCAACAAAAGGTTTAGAGGTGGTCAGAATGGACGCTGTGAGATATGTGTGAAATGTCAGGTGGTGGAAAAAAGTTTGGTCCATCCATACAGTATCAGCGAGGTAGGTAGTGTATGGATAGGTTGAGCGCTTGAGTATTTGGAGAGTAAATGAAATACTAGCAGTGTCTTCGCCGTGTTTTGGAAAGCTACTTTCTCAGACTCAAAGACTTCCCTAGCAACCATCACTGAGCTAACCGCAGCGTATTGTGCAACCGCCATCAGGATGTGTGTGTGTTGAAGGTGAAGTGAGCTGTACACCACAACCAGGGAAAGGGAGCATTGTTTATTGCTCTCAACAGTCACTCTTCAGCATTCATTTAAGAAAAAAATTATCCTTAACAGCTGCTTTTCACAGACTCCTAAAATGTAATCTATGCTCACTTAGGGACATTTTTTTTTGATGAAGCAAGAGTTGTCCGTCAATTTCCTATTTTTAAACATTTAGTTCAACACACTATCACGTAATTGGCTTTATTTAGCTTAACTTTGCTTCGCTGTCAAACAACCAGTAAATCTCTCTGGGCCCTGTCTCTGTGGTGGAGGAAACGGGTCGGCCATTCCAGAGCTATTAGCTAGGTTGTGTGTGTACTCAGGGATTCTCTCCGCGGTTGTTTTTGCCGACTCTCATTGTTCAGGAGCAGAGCGATTTCACGGTTTGCTCGTTAATCATCCCGCTCACAGCATTCATAACCGTCTGCTACTGCACTAATGGACACGAGTACAAATTGGCAGTGATGCCAGGCCGAGCCCGCCTGGCCCTCTGGTGTCCCACACGGAGAGGGGAGCAGAGCAAATGCCTGTGGCTGAGTCGTATAGATCGGTGGTTCTCAACCTTTTTTCACATTTTTCAGCGGAGTACCCCCTAACCAAGGCATTTTTAGTTGAACAAAATATGTAATACACAGCGCTGTGCCATCAGTGTCTGATTTAATATAGAATATATCAAATTCAGTTCATGAACTTACCCTTATACTTATTAAATAACTATTTTTAAAGGATTTTTGATTGGATGCAAATACCACGTACACGCTGGAGTGCCTTCACGTACCCCCAGGGTACACTTGCCCACATTTAAGAGCCACTGGTCTAGAGGGATTGTTTCTGATCAGGTCAAGCTATAGGAGAGTGTAGTAACAGTTATTTGCAAGAAAACAGTGTCCACTTCACAGGTCCTGTAAAAAATATGTGACGTTATGTTCATTTGTTGCTTGAATCAGGCTCTCAAACTGTTTCTTCTTTGTCTTTTCAGAACAGATCAAAGTATCAGTTAATGATTTCATTATCAAAGCAGCTGCTGTTACACTTAAAGTAAGTATTGTTCCCCTGTTTATCTTTACTTAGTTTCCTGTCGATGTGTATATTTACAGCACACAAGGTTATTCACCTTATATTTTATATTGGATTGTTTGTCTTGTTTTTGTTCTGTTTGTCTCTGTCAAGCGTCTTTGAGCATTTGGAAAAGCGCTATATAAATTAAAAGTATTATTATTATTATTATTATTATTATTATTATTATGCCCACAAGTATCTGGTCTTTTGGTGCTTAACACAGCCTGGCCACACACACAATGATCTGAAGTTCATGCTTCAATTGATTTCCTAGGTTGTATCATTTGATCCCTCCATTTATATTTTTTCTGCAGCTTCCCTCTGTTGTGCTCGTTGCTAGCTTATTCAGATGGTGAATTAACTGGTAGCCACGCCTATAAAACGAGACTAAATGTTTACTCAACGACTGTTCATTTTGATGAAAAAAAAAAAAAAAAAAAGCATTTAATTTGGCACACTGTAGGAAGATATGTATACAATATTGCTCTAATAAGCAGCAGCTGAGAAATGTGCCTGTTTGCTGCATGTGTCACAGGAAATGTGAGGACTGTGGAACACAATTGTGTAAATGTTCTAGGTAATGTTAGTATAAAATGCTAAAGCACCACATGGCTGTCTCATAGTCTGGGTGTCCCTCATGTCCCAGAAAATACCTCTTTGGATTGGTCTCGGCACTGAACTGAGACATGGGACTCACTTGCATAACAGTGGAACATCAGTTGCCGGAAGCAACTGTACTTTCCCCCCCAGATTTGGCCTTAGTACATCAGGAAGTGGCATCTGAGGCTAATTTTTTTACTTTTTAATAAACCGATCTGCACTGGGATGTGGGTTTTTGTAAGCAGATAAAAGTCTTCAACATAAACATGTTGTTATTGAGGCTCCACCACAGCAGATTAATCAAGATCAAGATTATTCAGACATATTCATTTTAATCAGATCTGATGGCAATTTTATACATTCACCACCAAATTGTTCTTAGATTTACTGTAGTATAGTGTTTAGTTTTTTTTACTGCCATAATTATTTACCCACATGTATGCTACCAGTCATATTTTAGAAAATTACATATTTATTATTGCATCAGACTTTTATATGTTTCCCGACATGAGTAGATTAGATTAGATATTCTTTTATTAGTCTCGCAGTGGGGAAATGTTCAGGATTACAGCAGTAACGGGTGCACACAAGAGACATAGTAAAAATAAAAAAACTGTAATGTAAAAAAACTGTAATGCAAATAAAAACAGTAAAGAAATAACATGCATAAACTGTATAAGAGCACAGTGTAACCAAAGCAGGAAGTCATTTTAGCTCTAGTCTATTTATTGTTCACTGTTGTTATCCGTCAAAACCTGTGCTGACTCTGTCTTTCCATCCTAGGAGATGCCAGAAGTGAACGTGACCTGGTCTGGCGACGAACCCCGTGCACTTGATTCAGTCCACATTTCAATCGCAGTGGCAACTGACAAAGGCCTCATTACCCCCATCATCAAGGATGCTGCAGACAAAGGAGTCCAGGAGATCTCGGCTAATGCTAAGGTAACGAATACATTATATACCATTATGTTACCTTATGTTGTGAGGTACTTTGGTGTGAGAGTTACCTCTCAAAGCCCTCTTGCAAGAGTATTTTTTCCCATACTTCCTTTGCTGCCAGTAGATTATAATGTATATTAACACATGGAGTTTTGCTATTGATTTGTTCGTGGAAATAGATAAGGGAGTTGAGACTTGACTGCAGCCCAATTGTATAGGAAAACAAACTCTGGAGGCGTCTGTAGAGTTGTGCTCGTCTTCTGGCTCGAACTTTATTGCATACGGTTATTTTTTTAATATCCATCAGATCATGTTGAGTTCAAATCTCAGATCAGCTGGCAAAGATCATCTGTAGATAACTGATTAGATTTGGGATAGTTAGATTTTGGGGTTGTCTCAGCTGTCACTGGCCACAGATGGAGAACAAAGCAACAATGGTCAGCTCTTCCTGCTGCTCACAGTCAGCAGCTGGGGACAGGCATTTATTCACAAACACATAAATGTGCTCTCAAAATCTGATATTCATGTTCAGACGCGCACTCCTTGAATCGTCTCACTCTCGTCCTCATTAAAGACACAGATCAACTAGATGAATTTCTCAAGATGAGGGTATTAAACATGATATCTCTCGCCAGCAGTAACCAGGTGTAAAATGTTCTGGGCCCTTATTTAGGTCTGATTCAACAGCTGTTGGCAACAAAACATGGAAGTTTGTTGTTTTCATAAAACAGTGTTGTCAAACTTGAAGACTGCTTCTCTCTTTGGCACATTAATAGTAGTTGCAGAAGTAGAATCAGTATATGACAGTGTCTGTAGTTTGTCAGGTGGGATTCGTGTGGGAGCTTTAAGGGAATACAAGCAGTATGTCTGAGTGTTAGTGAGAGGTGAGGGATGAGTGAGTGCGTGTGTAATTATGTTTTAGACATACTTATAATCAGATTGCAGCATTTATGCCTTTTCTGCAACGTTGTAAATCCATACAAAACTGATCATGCAATAGACGTGATTGCTTCATCACAAGGGGTGTGGTCTGGACAAACACCATCGCACACTGATGGCATGACTGTCAGTGCTAACACAACTGGCTGTGAGTATTGTGCTGATGGGAATGAAGTATTTCATTACAGTTCATTACAGTTCAACACTAATTTAGAATTTGCACATTTGTTTTCCATTAATGCTTTTTGAGTGCATTATTTTTCTGTTTTTAGTATCTAATATCTTTTCAGTATTGACGTGTTGTTTTCAGTGTAGCTAGTTAGATGATAGTTGTACTATCCAGTTGTATAGATATTTTGATTTTAAGTGTCCTGTATTTTCCATTTGGATGGTGTTAGATTTATTTTGTAATGTATAATATTATAGAGCCATTATTGCAGTTCTTTAACTGACATTGTTTATTCTAATATATGTTTCATATTACCAAATACATACATTGTCTGTTACTGTTTATAATTTTGTTGTTTTCCAACAGTCCAGTGACAAATTATTATTATATAAATAAATTATTACGTGTATTGTTTGAAAATATGTTGCTTAAAACTTTATTTATACGTTTTGTTTCTAGTGAGTCGAGGTGAAATGTTTTATTCCAGAACAGTATCTGGCTTGCTTCAGGTTTTTAATCAAGTTGTCCAATTGTCTTTGAGATGCTAAAATGCAGGTGTAAATTCGAAGCTTGGATTAATAACTTATTCTGGTTTTCATCTCTGTCTGCCATGCATTTATTTGAAGGAGCAGTGACATTAGTTTGTTCCAGTGATGAGGCCCAGAGGAGTCTGCTTAATTTTTGTTTACGTATGTTGTTGTCTTTATTAAACAAGTTTGATGACTCCAAGTCAAATAATGTAACGGTTGTTAGCGATCAAATCACTGCAGGAGGACGTAGCGTCGGCCAACAGCTGCTATAAAGCATGGGCAGCAACATGGCGGACATTTTAGTCCACTTAAGCCATCAAAATGAGCTCTGCCACCCACTGCTATTCAGTTTAGTTATGCTGCTGCCTTTAGTTAATTCTCCATTTGCCAGTCCTTATTGCTCTCAAATTAAAATCAACATGTGGTTTGAATGAGGCACAGCGACGTCGCTGCTGGCTATTGATGTGATGGAGTGGAACATCAGCCTGTTTTTGCACTAAGAGCTCTTATCGCAAATGTGACAACCGTGTCTCACTGTGTCTGACAGTCCTGTGAGTCATTCTCAACTCTGTATTGGCTGTGTCCCCGCATTAACCTTTAAGTACATTCCATTTGAATAAAGTTCACGTTGAATAAATACATGGTGGCCATCCAGCAGTCTCAACAGAGGGTTGGAAAAATAAGTTCAACGATAGCTTTTTAACAGTAGCCTTGTTATTTCTGCGAGGCATTTAGTAGAAGGTGGCCTGTATTTTAAATCGGTGGTACAACACATATGTTTAGAGAATCACAGGACTGCTTCTCACAGTTAGTCTAGCCGGTGGATCACATGCATGCACACATTCCTACACCAGTTCCTACAACATAGTTTGTTCTTCATTGACGGATACGCTGGGCTTTGTCCCTCTTTTTCAAAAAGTAATGCACTATAATTCATTCACTATAACCCACATAACCCACAACACACATTTGTATGTAATCCACATAATCGTGAGCCAGGACAGACGACGTAGTAAAAAGAGCGTCTAAGTGCCCGTAGGGAGGAGGTCGGGGTTGACGGGTTGGTCTAAAAACACCAGACCTGCACCCAAGAAGAACGCTTTTTTATGTCCCGTTAGAAACTCAGAAATCAATGTTGACTTATTTGTCACGTAACTAACGCCATTTCGGTTGTTATTTTTCCCCAACATAAGTATGACACAAGTATGTTTGTTGCCTCAACATAGGGGCAGGCCCACTGATCTGTTAAGATGAGGATACGTTGCTCATTCACGCTCTGACTTCACAGAACCCGGATGCAGCAAAGTGTTTGTGTTCCTCGGCTTCCAGCTTTGTTTTTTTGTATGTCACAGTGACCGTTTGTATCTTGCATATCTGTTCTTCTCTGAAACCAAGCCGAAATGTTTAAGTGGTGTGTCATGTTTCAATAGGCACTGGCACAGAAGGCTCGAGATGGGAAACTTCTACCAGAGGAGTACCAGGGAGGCTCATTCAGGTAAACAAGACACACATGATCTCTTGGTTAAAGAAGAGGCATATGAAAAGTCATAACATTATACAACTTAATGTTATTTTCACTTCTTTCCACTTCAATTTGTTGTATAACTCCGTACATTTTTCTCAATTCAATAAGCAGACTTTTTATATGTGGGAGCGGAGGCCCTTTTATCTCTAATACTTAATTCTATCTCACAATTTCCTTTGGAGCTCAGCGTTAAGATAGCCTTCATAAATTTCCCCTATTATGACTTAGATCCAGTTTCACAGATAGTCAATATATTATGCATATTCTACATTTCATGCGGCCTGAACTGAATGAGGTCTTGGGCGACAAGTACCATCAGTTACTGTACCATCAATTGCAGAGAATTGAATGGGAGGCTTTTCAACTCATTAGACTTAATGGTGTCATTTAGACATATATGGGGTTTCTGTGTCAGGCAGGAGCGATGAATTCCTATGGAGATGCAGCCCTCTTTGTTCTCCTGGGGATATATGTGTAGGTCTTTCCTCTATCCGTTCTTCCATCTCCATGAGCTACAATTCTCATTAATGCAAACGGCAAACTGCCCTCGGGTCAGTCTTGCTCACGATACTCACTTGGAGGCCGGTGCTGCTGTAATAATCTGAACTGATCAGTGTTCTGTGTTGTAAAATAAGATCTTAAAAGCCAATTATATTAACTTAACACAATTGTGTAAATTCACCCTATTCACTCTAAAAGATAATGTTCTTTTTTTGCATCAAGAAGCTGGTTTTAGAGCGACCGTTATGGCGGCTTAGTTGATTTTTTATGCATTTCCTCTCGTGCTGAGCTTGACTAACGATGTAATATGTGTTCTGTCTCTTCTTTCGTCCCGTCCCTTCCTCCATCCGTTCTCCTTTTCTTTCATCTGCAGTATATCTAACCTGGGGATGTTCGGTATCAGTGGCTTCAGCGCCGTGATCAACCCTCCTCAGGCTTGTATCCTGGCTGTCGGGACCTCCAGGTCCGAGCTGCGACTGCGCGAGGATGATCAGACCCTGTACACCCAGCAGCTCATGACAGTTACGCTGTCCAGTGACGGACGGCTGGTGGATGACGAATTAGCCTCACGGTTTCTAGATAAATTCCGCAGCAACCTAGAAAAACCGCAACGCATGGCCCTTGCCTGAAATACAAAGAGATATCTGTATGAAAGGGACTTGAAGGAAGAAAGCGACAAAGCAAGAAACACCTGCATGACAAAGCCTGTCTTGTGCTTTCACAAGCAGAGAGCTATTAAAAAGTTGTTTCCTGTTAATGCTTCGATTAAGGCTTACAAAAGTAGTTGTGTGCATAGTAAAAACTTGATTTTGTGGCTTGCTTCTGACGGATAATCACCAGGCTTTGCGATGGAGCGGTTAAACTGGGCTTCTGCTAGAGAGGAAGAGGATGTAGCAGTGGTGCCAAATATAAACAGAAGTTGGATAGCGGGGTGCATCCCACATAATGTAAAAGCGGTGGTTGTTCTATCACACCGGAAAATTGTATATATGTGAAGTGATTATTCCACTTTAAGTTCTATTTTTCAGTCCCAGTGCATCTAGTCTGTGTCACTATTAATATGTCCAAGTGTTACTGTAAAAAAAAAAAGGTATTTATCACTTAATAACTTATTTCAACAGATCCTGTGACATCCCTAAAAACAAATTTCCTAAATCCATGTGTATACTAAACAATAAGGTTTTTGGTTTCCTTAAATAAAACACATTTTACAACCTTGAAATGTCAGTGAGCCTCATTTAACATGTTTCTCCCCACCTTCGTGTGTGTGTGTGTGTGTGTGTGTGTGTGTGTGTGTGTGTGTGTGTGTGTGTGTGTGTGTGTGTGTGTGTGTGTAACTATTTAATTAGAATCTAAAGAGATTACACAATTATTTCATAGAAGCCAATTAGGATGATTTGCTGGGCTCAGTATACAGGTCAGTCTCTGCTGGCAGATGTTTATCCTTGCTGTAAGCGTCGGCAGAACAGCTGTTTACATATGTAACAGCACCAGTTGGGCAGAGCTTATCTTGGATGTGTGTAATCAGGGTTTAGTATTATTTCTTTTAGAGATGGAGAAAGAACCTGCTGAAATAGAAAGTTGTGATATCAGACTTTCTGAAATCTCCAGTTTAAATTAGAATTTCACACCCGACACAGCTTCAAGAGCAGTGGTTACAAAGAGAATATAGGGGCAGTTCAGCAGTTTGACGAAGCTAAGACCTTGCTCTTAAAACACTTGACGAATGACTCTTCTTTATGAGCTGCTGATTCACATGATGGGTTTTCTACATTTTAGTTCAGATTATTAATGACCTAAATTGAGTTGTGGATTATTCTGGTAACAATGAAAGAAAAGAGGTACAGGAACTGCATTCATATTTAATGGCGGCCAGGACTGTAGTGAAAATTGCCTTCCAATAAATCATTTCCCCTACAATTCTGCCTTTACATATATAATCGCTTGTCCATGACTGTAGAGCGAGGACATTTTTACACAGGCAGGCTACAATGGGATTGGGATGTGGAAGGTGCATTCAAATGAAGTGAGGACAAAAACAATGCTTTTCAACCTTTAAGCTTGAGTTGTAATCTCTGCAAAATGTACGTTTTCATCATTCCAGTTATCGCCCTCCTTATTGAATATAAATGTGTTATTACTTGGTGAGCCATGCTCATTATCTAATCGCTGCGTTGTGCGAGTATTTATCTGCGTGCACAACTTCACCAGCTGCTGGGAAGAGATAAAGTCACTCCACGGATCAACCTGAGATCAGGTGAGATGCAGAGATTGAAACAGCTGCTTAAGAAGGCAAAACCAATGTGTAAGCTGCCATCGAAGCACATTAGGAAACACATGGTAAAATGGCAGGAAGTGAACACAAATGTGACGTTTCTTTTTTTATAACACTCTTGCATGAGATGACCTGCTGTTACCCCAGCAACAAGCTAACAGGAAAACAGTGATACGTTGCTTGGAGCTAACTGATAACCACGTGAGATTTTTCTGTAGAAATGTTGATTAGTTGTGGTCTTCCGCTACCATAACGCCAAGTGTAATGAGAGCTTTGGCTTGGACCAAAGCCTATTTGTGTGATGGGTAATATCCTTAAGGCCTAATATTTGGGATGAAGTAGACTATTCTTTCTGTTGTTGCAATATCCTTTTTTTCTGTTCTAAAATTCCCTTGGAAGTCTTTTTATAGTGAAATAATGTTCCTTTAATAGACCTCGCATTTTGCTATCACCTTGATAACGGCTGGGACCGTTTAGCATAGCGGTTGAACAATACTCTTCCAATTTCAGCACTGCAAATGCAGCAAAACAGATTCTGTAATTTCCTTGGCTTACCTGTCACTGTCTGACATTTACTCCTCTGGATGCTGCCCACCCATCTCTGCCCACCAATCGTGTTATGTGTAATAGCTGGATAAAAGCCACCAAACAGAAGGAATCAGATTGGTTCCCACCGAGGTTTTGATTAACTGTGCACGTGGTCTTGAAGATAGTGCGGGGCTCACGCTGGCGTGTAGGTCAGATTCATGGACACACAGCATGTTGCAGAGAGAGAGAGAGGCAGTTGCTATGGAGACCAAAGTAGGCGAGTGTGCGTTTCTGTTGTGCTGATATTTGGATGTCCTTCAGATACATCGTCTCACAAAAGGTGTTGGTTCCATGTTTGGAGGGTTACGACCGTACAGTCAATGAGGGGTTGGAAGCACCTCTTGATTGACAAAAGAATATCACAGGCTGGGGGGTGGGGGGGGGGGGGAGGTGCGGTGCCGTCATCCAGTCTGCACCCCACTCTTTCCCTAAGCCTCCATCCATCCCCCTCCAGTCCTCATGGGCAGTACCAAAGCTTGGAACCATTTATGTATTAACAGTCGCCCAGCTTTCAATGAAATCAAGACTTTGAAGGCCTTTTTTTTTTTTAAGGTAGCGATGAATAATGTTCCCACTTATAAAATAAAATTGATGGTTGTATCATCTAATAATGAACCTTTTTAGTCTATTTTGCCTCCCAGGAGTCCCTCCCTGTCTCTTTTTTAGTCACACACACACACACACACACACACACACACACACACACACACACACACACACACACACACACACACAGACAGACACATATTTCCCTGTGTGAACAGGCTTTGTGAATAATCACCAGGGTTGGTGAGAGGCTTGCTCTCATCCACATTATCTCACGCTCAAGTTTGTTCAACCATTGTTGACAGGATTTCCTCTGGTCTCCCCGTTTTCCCGTACTACCAGCACTTCTCTATTCAGTCGTCTTTTAACTGGGACGCAAACTTTGCTCGCAAAGCCTGCTGTAAAATGACGACCTCGTACTTCCACTTCCTTCGTCTGTCTAAGTTTTACTTCATTTAGACCTTCATGTTGCTTCTTAGTAAGGCCTCTTTTTCCCCCACTCAACTTAAGGCATCTTTTTTAGTGGTCTTTAAAGAAAGCACATGTAAATTAACCAGAAACTGATTGGTATCCACAAACATTTCACCTGTGAGATTACTGTGGTGTGTCGTCCGCGTGCCGACTGAGAGTCCGACCCAGATGGGGGATGACACAAGACATTCCAGATGACTATGCAGTACTCTGTTACACTCGCTGTCCAAACACGCCGGCTCTGCTGTCCCAGCACCCAAACACAAGCGAGGCCCTTGCTTTGTTGTTGTTGCACAAAGCCCAGCCTTTTGAAGCAGTCCAGTCATGCTCCCGTGATGCCTGGACAGCTCATTCAGCCTGAGACACAGCAGGGTGTGGCAGCGCTCATCTATCGGCCAAAGATCCACAGCCAGAACACACTCCTGACGACCTCCCTCACCTCCCCAGATGCCCCTAGATTAGGGGACAATAGACTTCTGAATGCTTCTCAGTAGTTACAGGTTACAGGAAGTAGTAACAGGAAGTTGTCAGAAACATCTGTCTAATAAATATCAAGAGATCACATGTTCTTCCGCAGATGGATCAGAATAAAATATAAATATAACTGTACACCATGTAGTTCTCATCATTATCCCACATCTGTGCAAACACTCAAATTCCCTGGATGTTTAGACAGCGAATGATTAATTTCATCTCGCTGCTCTGGACGTATATGGACATCTTGCAATCTCTTCTAGTCGCAAGTGACTGTGCTGGCTGGAGGGAAAAAGACACGTTGCCGAACAGGAATGCATTAGTCGGCCTTTACCACAAGGATTCCCAACCACAAGAGCGTCTGGTGAGAGTGCGTGTGTATGTCCTTACTGAATAACTATCGTAGACTTTGTTTCTTAGCTAGATGTGTATTGGCTGACTCAGATGTTTAATTTAGGCCTCAGTCATGCCCAGTATACAGCTGTTCACCTCCTGTGTTTTTCTTTTTTGTGCTGCTGTAATGTCACAGCCAGATAATAACACTGGAACCTTGGTTAACTAGTTGGTTTTATTCATTTCTGCGTTTTTACTACTTTCAAAGCCGCTTCCCACTTAAATGAGACGTATGATCTGGTCACCTTAATGTTCACACAAGCCCTTGAATATGATGGAGTTTATTTTACCTCTATAGACTGACAGTGATTGAGAGTTGTGTGCATTCCTACGTGCTCAAGTGTTGACCCTAATACTTATTTATTCAGTCAACCTTACATGGGACAGTTTGTATGTTCAGCTTTCTGAAAAGAGATTTATCAATCACAGCAAATGTTACACATTCCCCCAACTATTCATTAAAGGAGTGGATCGTCTTTGCAGTTTGTTTCAATGTTGTTTCTCCAGAGAGAGAAACTAGGACAGACATTGTCCTGAGAGGGACAATGTCAGGCCAATGTCAGGCTGGGTAATCATTGGTCTTCACAGTCTCTGTGTTACTCTCTGTTTCTGTCTCTGTCTTGTACGCTCTATTTGTCATCATCCTACCTGTCTAGATTTTACTGTAACAATTTTACTGTTTTATTTTCAGTTGAAATATCACTTTTAATTTAGACATTTACAATAGTCTTTATATCACATAAAACATATTTATCAATCCAGGCAAGGCAAGGAAAACTTTATTTTTGTAACACGTCACACAGAAAATTCAATGTGGTTTACATGATAAAAAAACAAATACAACCTTACATGAGGTTTCTTATATGACATGAATATGCTCGTTGCTTTGCCTGTATTGCTTCAGATGAACTATGAACAAGTTTCACTGTGGCAACAGCTAAAACAGGAAGTGACTTGTATCTGTCGAGTAGGAAGTGTGAATATTTATGACACTCTGTTCGCTTATTTCTTTGGTGGAATCATGTGTGGGTGTGAAGTCAGTCATCAGAAAAGACGATCTGCACGTCTGAATGTCAAATATAAATATCCGACTAGATTGTAATCTTTGCACTAACCCAAAGAGCATCTATCTCTTCATTGCCACTTGTCAAACCTTTGCTCTCATCAGTGGTTTGTTCCCAAACCGGAAGTTAGGAAAGGCTGAAGGAAGTGGAGGGGCTAGTCACAATTTATTGGGAGTACATTGTTCTCAATGTCTTGTATTCAGAATTTTTCCACAATTAATTCCATTTGTTCCTTTTCCTCTATGTTTATTTCATTGTTAGCTGCCTGATGGGGATTATTTTGTTATTATGTTTGGATCTCTGATGGCAGTTCTTGCGTTCCGGTGTATTCTGGTATTTTTAGCCATACTTGTGGAGTGGCTCAAGGGGTCCCAGACTTCGGTCCTGAACAGGGCGCGATCTCCAGATCTAAAAAGCAAAGCCAATGCGGATGTGGCAAGTCAGATTGTCAGATCGAAATATTTGAGAAAGTCACTTGATGTATTACATCAGTTAACATTGTAAACATGAGATTATAATCACTCGTGCCAAGTCGTCTTCAATACAGCATGATGTTCACTCACTAAATGATGGTCCCATTTAGAGTAAAATAGACGAGTAAGCAGGGTATGCTTGAGGGCGTGGCTACCTTGTGATTGAAAGGTCTCAACAACGGTGTTATCCGGTCTGGGAGTTGTCCTTGTTTTCGTCTTGTAACTTAAAGTTAATTGTAATCTTCTTGGGCGCCCTAAACATGTCTTATTTAGTGTACGGTTGTACATAGCTTCACCCTCTTGCAACATTTCTGGTTTAAAAAAGCCAAGATGGCGATTTTCAATAATTAAATGAAGATGGTGAACATTTGGTAAACACACACCTGCTTAAGAAGAGCATGTTGAAATGTTGAGATTAGCATTCAGCTCAAAGCACTATTCTGTACAGCCTTACATAGCCGATAGCATGCTGGGGACGCTTAGTCTCGTTCATTTAAATGTTTTGTGTTTTACTGCTGCCGTTTGTAAGAGGTTCATACATTTTTCTTCTTATTTTAAAATATCTGTCATATTTGGTCATTTTATTGTTTTACCCATTATTCCAAATGGCCCTATTTGTCCTATCCTCATAGGCTAAATGAGCTGGAAATACTGTGATTTATGTGCCATAAGTTGCTGAGTGTAATAATATCTGTGTTCACCTTAAAAACCAGGTCACTGTTTATTTAGAGGTGTCACCATGACTACCACATTACTGGAAATGCTGAGCCAAAAGCAATTATGTATGGCTGGCTGCTAAGGAAGTCTGACAATTACAGATGAGCAATCACACATCATTATCAGTTGAGATCGTCTGAAAACCTGAGACGACTCCAGCCCTCACCTGGAGTGAAATGTTAATACAGATTTTTAGAGTGAAGGGAAGTTCCTCACGATGGAAAGTGGAAAAGGAAGAAAGTTGAGATATTGCAGATAACATCAAGCATGGAGGCTCCTCAGCTTAAAGCATAACTGGAACAGATTCTCACAACCATAATTTTAGCCATTCCTAGTGGACAGAGGTTTTAAAAAAGTAGCTCATAACTGCTGCTTGCTTTTGCTTCTTCAACATTTTTTCTCTGATGAATTTATGTATTTTGGCCAAGCAGTGCAATGAGATCACAATCAGTAAAAACATGTTAGTCACAAGGAAATGTGTGCAACATTTTAGAGTTGTTTTGGATCTATCTAAACTTGGAGGACGAGGTGTGTCCCTGTGACCTCTTTCAATTGGTGGCACAAGATCACACTGACACATATACAGCAAAAAAGAAAGACAGAGAGCGCAAGGAGCAGAGACAAGAAAATCCGATGAATTGAAAATGGAGTGAGAACTGAACAAAAGACCAGATGGGCTCTCAGAAACTGTTGGTGTCAGGGACATGAAAAGAGGAAGAGGGGGAGAGAGCGGGACATGGGGAGGGAGGGACAAGGAGGGAGGTGAGGATAAGCAGCCAGAGAGAGAGGGAGAGATCACCTTCTTCTTAACCATTAATAAATGTAGAGACAGGAAGAGGGGAGAGAATGAGCAAGCGAGGCTGAGGCAGGGCGGGAGGGGAGGTGGGGCAAATGTGGAAGAGGCAGAAGGGTGTGTGCTCACATGAACCACTCCTGCCCTTCTGCGTGTGTGCCACTAGTCAGTGTGTCTTTCAGGCAAAGAATAGAAAAGTTAGGGCAAAGTCTGAGTTAGCTCCAGCAGTTACCAGACACTCTCAGCAACTCCCTCCACAGTGACAGGTTTCTTCTCTGTCTCTTTTCTTTTTTTTACTGATCTCTCACTCATTCACTCTCTCTCTCTCTCTCTCTCTCTCTCTCTCTCTCTCTCTCTCTCTCTGTTTTACACACACAAAAACACACACCACTACCACCACCACCACCACCCGTCACTCCTGGCAGAGGGAAGACAGGACCACAGGAGAACTGTTACACACCTTTACTCCCCGCTACTCACCATGCCATCGACAGACGCTTTGCCCAGGATGTGGACGCTTGTCTTGGGGGTCACCTTTGGATTATTGGCCTCCTCTAGGTCGGATCAACTTCAAGGTGAGGGGACTGTGCCTTCGCCCAGTGGACGGCTCTTTGTTTATGGACATATTTATTTATATATATTTTATTTTTACCTTATTCTGTCAAAATTGTGCCGGTTTGACTGGCTGGCAACACTCCTTTGTTTTCAGATTTTAGGACCAGACTGTATTTGGGTTTTCCCCCTGCTTGAGCCTGGTTGAGAATGATGAGTGAACGTTGATGTAAAGAGCAGACAGTGAAAGAAAGAGGCTGTGCTCTGCTGCTGCTGCTTATAGAATGGATGAGTGGATGCCGGCAAGAGCGCGTGTGCTACACCAGCACAGACAGGCTAACGTCTGGCAGTCTGAGACTCCTGACAGACACAAAGGAGACAGGCGCTCTTGCTCACTCTCTGTTTCTCACACATTCACAGGCTGGAAAGTGAACCTTATTTATCAGGGTTTTGGATGATCAGTGTAGCTTTCACAAGCAGTCTTTTTCAAGTAGAAGCAGAAATGAGGGGTGTGTTTTTTTCCCTTATTTGCTGTGCTGATACTGCTGGAGTCTGTGCTGCCACGCTTAATGCTTTATTCTGTGACACAAAGGATGTTCAGCAATCGCTCTAGCTCTCCCCCCAAAGTCTCCCTCGTTTCTCTTTGTCTCTCACTCATGTGCTTTCTGTGTAAGGTTTTGATTGGATTTGTTGCTCGGAGCAATATATCTCTGGGGGTGAAGTTGGTCCTGACTCTAACAGGTCTGGGGTTGTCTGGCTTGTTCCCTGAGGAGGTGGTGGTAGAGATGTTCACAAAGACTCCCTGTGGCACTGCGCCAAAGAACAATCAGCATCGAGCTATAAATCTGAGCAGTATTTTAAGGCAAATAGGAGCCTTTACAGCTTGTATGTGCACTGTATGTGGGAAGAGGAAAAGGGATGGAGCCATTTCCAGCCCCCTTCCTTCCAGAGGAGTTGTGAGCTTCTGTGTGTGTACTTGAGTATGTATCTCTATATGTGAGTATTGAGAGTAATTGATGTCTGGCTAGATGGGTCCTTCAGGGGTTAGATCTCATCCTACTGCAGACGTTGTCTTTGAACCTTAAACCTGTAGCTTTTGCCCGAACCACATCATTAAGAGCAGCACTCATGCACTTGTGGCTGGCCAATTAACCAAGATTAGGTTTGTGGAGAGTTATTTACGATACTGCCTGTATGCTCACCAAAAGCATCTATGAGCATGTATGATTCTACGAAAATTGTGTGAAAGAAATTGAATTTGACTGTAGACTTTTTTCCCATTAGTTGTTTAAATTCATGTTATCCATTGAATTTCATTTTATGACCTCTGCAAGGAGTGCAATAAAAACATAATTTAGGATGGTTCAGATGTACCAATCTGCCAATGGAACAAGAATAACCATGTAATGCCCACAATAAGTATTTATTCACCTAACAAGATATTCAATTTACATGGCTTAAAAACAAGTCCATATATCTCACTGAAATCTTATTTGTTCGGTGATAGTGTATTATATTAAGTGTGATAGGATGATTTTAAATTACACAAATATACTTTTTTGTACTGCTGCAAATAATTTGATAATTGTAAATTTCTTGTCTAAACACCAAGAGATTCAATAGTGATGATCTGATGATCAGAATGACAACATTTGTAGAGCTTTCAACACAACCAAAACTCTCAGGAACTTTACCTGATGGGTCAGGTTAGTGCTCTTATATATGTTGAGTTTATAGTAGTAAGTCCTGCTTTCTCTATGCAGGCAATTAGTCTCACTCACTGACTCACTCGCTCACTCACACACACACACACACACATACATAAACTCAGATGCATGCATTAAGGCTGTCAGGGTGGATTTCCTGCAAATGCGGCCGTATTTGCTTCCTTGGCGTAACAACCCTTTCTGCATGCACCGTGTCATGTTTCAAGGTGAGGGGTGGTCAGGGGTGCTGTGGACTGAGACTGGGCTCTGACAAAGAGGGCTTGTGCCTATACAGGTCTAAGCACCATCTCCTGCCACCTGAGACTCTCAGGCACGTGTTTACTTATATGTACCCACCTCTGCAAATAACCCACCCTGAAGCAGAATGTCTCTGCACCAATATCTTACATAACTCCTCTTTTCTTTTTTGTTTCTTTACCCAGGGCCTTTAACACTGATTGAACTGGTCCTAAATATTGCGGGGGTCCTCATAGTCCAGGTTTCGTCCATCTCTTTGAGTGCTGTTACTTAAAAAAAAACATGCTCATATCCATACTCCATGCTCTCCCTCCTCATATAGCCTACACTAAAGTATTTGTGTATTTGTATCTGCTGAAAATGAACAAGCAGAATAGCAGATTATACTGGATCTAAACTTCGATTTCAAGCACAAAAAACATGTTTACACACAATAATGTTTTCAAAAACAGACAATGAAATACTTCTACAATGTCTAGAACTGTGTTATTTCCACTAAGGGCTTCTTTGTCTTCAAATGTGAATGTTTGAAAAGCATGTTGGAGGTCAAATTTCTTATCATCTATATTTGGGTTCATTGAAACCTTATCTTTAAGGCTAATGCTACTAAGAAGCAAACATCATAATGAGTGAACCTGCCTGCTCTATATAATAGGAAGCTGCTTCAAAAAGTGTCTACTAGATGGACGTGGAGGGAGACAGAAGGTGAGAAAGGATATGGCACATTTGCAAGAACATCAGAGTCCTTCTTGTTACCTAAAGTGATGTTGGTGTGTGTGTGTGTGTGTGTGTGTGTGTGTGTGTGTGTGTGTGTGTGTGTGTGTGTGTGTGTGTGTGTGTGTGTGTGTGTGTGTGTGTGTGTGTGTGTGTGTGTGCGTGTGTGTGTGTGCAAGCGTGCGTGTGTGTGTGTGTCAGGGAACATATTTGGACCATGGCTCATGTTTCACCTGTCCCGCTGGCCCGTTGGACTTGTGTTGTGACCAGTGGAGGGAAAAACATACCTACTGACAGAGCAACTTCATTCAAGTGTGATAATGCAGGACACTGGAGCATTGTGGGAGTGATGGTCCCTCTCCAAACCAGCTGATGTACTATGGCTAAAAGGATGTTACAGTAGTCGTGGGACGTAGGGGTTTACAGTACACTGTTTGTTCTTGCATGGGATTCCTCATGTTATGAGAAACTTCAATGAGAACATATTCAGCAAGGTGTATCTAAGAGTTTTCTATGTATTAATCTTGACATCAAGAATCTGAGCATCCAGGCTCTCTTGCTGTGCTTCATGCTGTGTCAGGGCTCGATAAAGGAAATGATCAGTCAACGTCCAAGTGTCTGTGTGCATGTGCATCTGTGATCTGCCCGTGTGTTTGAGCATCTGCATGCAGGGGGTAATTTGTACTTTATTGCTGGCATGGAAAAGACAAATAGAGAGAAAGTGAAGCGAGAGTGGAAAGTCAGGCTTGTCTATTACTTTTAAAGCAGCTGGAGGTTTTGGCAAGACGTTGTGTTAAAGCTCTTTTTCTCTAAGGTTCTATACACTCTGACTTTGCAGTATCCTTGGTTTCAACTCTATTAGGTGACAATGGAGCCTTTGGGAGAGTCAGTGCCTTGGCATAGCATGCTTCTCAACTGTATAAAGACACCCATGACTGTTCCATCTGCATACTAATGTTTGCACCTCAGATTCAAGTCAGCCCCCTTTTCAGCTCACTGATGGTAAGCTGTGCTCCCTTTGATCCCCCTGGGCAGGTTTGCAGGGCCAGGACTGTTGTTTTGTTTTTCACCCCTTTTTTTCTTTTAGGGACACTGTGCCATGTGGCAGCATGTGTTGAGGTACTTTCAGTTGTGTGTGTGTGTGTGTGTGTGTGTGTGTGTGTGTGTGTGTGTGTGTGTGTGTGTGTGTGTGTGTGTGTGTGTGTGTGTGTGTGTGTGTGTGTGTGTGTGTGTGTGTAGGTTTGGGTGTGTGTGTGGGTGTAGGTTTGGGTGTGGGTGTGGGGGAGAAAGAAGAGAGGGAGAGAGAGAAGCACCTGAAAGAGCCACTAACAGAAAAGAGCTTAACTTCCTACTGCTGCTAGTGCTCTGTTTACTCATAACAGCCTGTGGAAAAAAAAGAGGGGTGGGGGGACTTTTTTCTGTCACATCTTTTTTAGAAGTCAGCTTTCCCCGTATCAAAGGGATAAACACGCCCACAAAAGTTGACTTCAACGTTGCATCTCCGGTGAGATAAATAATATCTGTAGTTGGGATGGACCTTTTGAAACCAATAAGTCATTTCTTTCTTGCATTTACATGTCTCGATGCAGAAGTCAAATTCAGACTGCAGCCTGGAGAATCTGTACAGTTGGTGGTTAACCAGTGCCCTTCCCTCTTTGCTGAGGCTATAGCTGAACAATGTATCACTATGGAGCATGTGATGACAATGTGAGCGCACGCTGTTCAATGACATGCAATCTAATTCAGCAGCAACAACAACACCCCTCCCCCTGAGTTGATTACATTTCTGTCTGAAGTAGTCTCAAAAAAGCCGACATTATGTTGTACATGCATCTTAATTGGTCTGGTTATGATGTTGTGAGGGAGCAGGTTTTATAAGTTTTAACAATTCTAAGATTCTATAACTGCAGATGAAAAGAGAAGAAACATTGCTAACGATATTTTAAATCAGTGTCCCAGCATGATTTCTTCTTCAAAATTGTTATCCTTAATTTCTGTTTTCCTCTGAAACTATGAGCTATGAAATCAAAATTGGAAAACATTGGGCTCTAGATGTTTTGTATAACTCTAATTTCATACACATTCTTGCTGAAAACTACAGCTGCTGGCTGTGTATTTACGCTCCAAGTGACTTGAGAATCTTTAAGAAATTCAGTTAATGGAAGTTGTTAAATGAAATAAGTTGGCATTAGTTACTTTATTGCAGTTTGTCCCGTTTACCAGGCTTCACTGTATGAATCCCACGAGAAACATTGCTATATATATGTGTGTGTGTGTGTGTGTGTGTGTGTGTGTGTGTGTGTGTGTGTGTGTGTGTGTGTGTGTGTGTGTGTGTGTGTGTGTGTGTGTTGTATTTTGTGCAAGTCTGGTGTTGTTGCTGGGTGACTTAGCATTAGACATCTTTCACATCCGTCACCATGGTAGCACATTGAAACTAGCTAGATAGATGGATATGTGCATATATTAGTTTCTTCTGTGCATGAACTGTATGAATTCCAATAAATCTTCACATGACATCTGGTGTTTGTGGTAAAAGATTCTACTTGTGCTTTTGCTTATGCAAATGTATCTTGCGGTTTAACAACATAGGATATGATTTAAAACTGAATTTTTTCTTGCGGAACAAGATTCAGTCGCATGCATGTTTTCAGCACTTTAATCGCTATCTGTTAAGCATCCATATCAGTTTCCAGATAAAGAATTTCGGGTTGATAATACATTTTATGACTTCTTCCATTTCCCATGACATTCTTATGTTATTGTACATAATGGAGATGTGATGCTTTTAAAATAGCTTTCAGTAGACTTGAACAGGAATTCTCATGCACAAAACTGTAAACCATGTAAACATCACGAGTCAAAGTCACGGGTAAATATTCAGTGTGGCTCTCCTCTCATGAGAATCTTCCCAGGTGATGTTTCTCTCTTTCATTTTCAATGCAAATGATCACCTGTTCATATCAGGTAAATCCCCAGGTGTTCTGAAACTCTGAAATGTATTTCTTCGTAATGGACATATATATAGATTTTAAAAAGTGATCTACACATACTCATGCTGCCTGTTCATCTGCTCATTGCCAGGCCTAGTTTACGTTTCTGTTTTCATTTCAATGAGGCAAAGTCATTTCCATGAGGTTTCTCCTTTAGTCAAGCAAACTTAAGCAAATAGGCTGAGCGTCACAAGAGAGACAAACATTGCCCCGCTGTCAGTGCATTTCGTTTGGGCTAAGCCTTTTTGAGAAAGAAGTCAGTTCTTGTGCTGGAGAGTGTAGCTACATTTAGTCTTGCTATGGCATGATTGAGTATTTCTTTACAAGGCTTTTATCATAGTGTATGTTTGTTTGAGTGCATACCTTTGTCTAACCTTCATGGTCTTTAAGCGCTATGCGTACTCTGCTTTGCACACTTTGTATGACTAGCAGGACCTAGTGGCTAAACACTGTCGATGAATCTGCTGCCTGTCTCAAGACTCTTCTGTGTCTCTCCCAGAGAACTCATCTGGACAAGTCAGTCGTCTCATGAATCAACACTTTAATACTAATGCAAAACAGCACATGTAGGCTAGAGATCAAGATTTCCCTTACCATACCTTTGAACCTTTTAAAATCCAATCCCCTGAGCGGAGGCTAAGCGATTGTTATATAAAACTGTAAGTCATAGCTTGTTTAATGAAAACAAGTCAAAAACTGCTGTATTTGGATGTATTAAACACCATAAGTAATATATAAGTGAAATATATCGTTTGGTACATGACAACATTCAAATGTCACACGTGCACAAATGTGCCCCAATGCAAATGTTGGAGACCGTGCCTGCATTTCCTCTGTACTAAACCCTCTCTAACTTTATTCTGCTTCACTTTATCAAAGTCAACCTTTGCAGAAAGAATGTTCACATATTGTGCTATGATTTTGGTTAGAGGTAGACATTACAGCTGCATCATTTCAAAGAAATAGTCATCCTGAAAGTGCCTTTTTTTCTAGGCGGAACTGAAACCTTTTCATTTTTTTCTGTGTGTCATAATGACATATCTGCGACACTGAAGCTATATTTTTTCTTCTCTTTCCCTACAGTGAATTCCCGCAGCTGCAGCTATGCTGGGGTATTTCTGGCTGAGGGAGAGCGTCGTCACTCCCTGAACTTTGACACGGCTCAAAAGGTGTGCGAGCAGCTGCAGAGCGACTTGGCGAGTCCAGAACAAGTCCGGGAGGCCTATGATAAAGACATGGAAACATGCAGGTGAAAACACAAACCTTTGTTTAATAATTACCTTCACCGATTGCCGTGAGGAAGACTTTTTTATTTACTGAAGACTTTTTTTTAATAATTGTAATGTTTGCTGAGTACAAAGTACATTATTTAAGCTCTGAGACATGAAAAGAATACAGCATATTGATGATGTGAAATTTATGGAACCCATATTCTCAAGATGTTTCCATGATGTAGCCCACTCACATCTTTTAACATTTCTACTTTTGGATCGCCTACAGTTCAGTCACAGGGAATGCATTTCTCGTAATCAGACATCATTATTAAAACCCACAATGGAACTTCAACTATAAATGCACTTGGTCTTCATTATTACCTGGGATTATGTCTCAAAATGTGTGACAAATTGTGACATATATGTCTTCTAAGCATAATAATGCCAACAATATTGTTCTGTCCATTTAGAAACGGCTGGACCAGCAATATGAGCATTGCCATACTCAGACACTCGCACCATGAAAAATGTGCAAAGAACATGACGGGCTTCATTATTCATTCACGTGAAAATCCTGAAGAACTCTGCGATGTTTACTGCTATGACAAAGAAGGTGACTATGTCCACAGGAAATAGTTTCACTTTCTTATTGCGGTCCACAACTGAACTGAATTTACAGTCTACATCACGTAGACCTGCTGTTATTTGTCTTTCCATTTTTGGTAACGTCTACTTCCTGTTCCCTATGTGCCAGTTGGGCCTGAGAAGAACTGTACGAAAGCATTTGCAGGAGAGGAACACTTATCCTCAGATGCACCAGGTTAGTACAATATACCCCCATTCACACTCACCTTACTGTAATACACATAATGCTCATATACCACCGTTTAAGGTTTAAGCACTGATATACAGTAAAGTGAAACCAAAAATGATAGGCTGACAGCAGTGTAACTTGTTTACCATCAGACCAACTGAAACATTGTACAGGACGTCAACATCGAACAACATGAAATTCAAGCGAATCCTTCGTTCACAAAAAGAAAGTGTACTGTCAATTACCATGACTTTTAAGAAGCATGTCAAAATCAAAACTGTCATTTTTTTTTAAATGTATCATTGGTCTAAAGTGCAGCAAGCAAGACAAGACTAATTGTGTGCTGTATATTTGTATAGAACCTGCAGAACGCCATTTCTTTAATGTCTCTCTCTGATTGGATTGTCTGACGAGACATTGTTCAATTATTTGACTTCACCTATGCTATAACTGTACAGCATAACATTTACACTGAACATCTGACATCTGACATATATATGATATAACATTCATTAAAAAGTAAAAAATAAGTTTAAATCCTAAAAGATCAGGCTTTACAACACTATAAACTGATATCCAGATAGACACACATTAACCATATTGCTAAGAAACGGTTAATGTTGCTCTTACAAAACATATCACAAGTTATGTATGACTAAAACTATGCATGTTCCTCTTTGTTCTCCAATCAGCTGAACCCTCACCAGAGCCTCAGGCCTCAACACCAGCAGAGGGCCAGGAAGAGACTACTCCAAAAACACAACCTGAGGAGGCTTCTGGTGAGGGTGGTGACCCGACGGCAGCCACTGGGGAAGAGGCTCTTGGGGTTGTGACCGAAATTACCCCTTCAGCCAACACTACTCTGAGTGTAGACGAATCAGATGCTGCCACGCAGGGTCCTGCAGTGGAAGAAAACAGCAATGTGTGGTCCACTTTCACTCCGAGAGAGTCTGACCAGCCCACTGGATCTGGGATGATGGTACCCTTCAATGAGGAGGATGGTACCTCTTCAATGGCCCCTGTTGGAGTGCCAGGCAATACACAACCGAATGGGAAAAGAGAGTCTGACGGAGTAGATGTCAATACGGAGCGTAAGAAAAACACAAGCAAAACCAACACATAACTGCTACAAATCAAAGCACAACTTGAGTTGGGTTCAACAAAGTATTGGGAGAATACCACACCTGAAAATGTAATGTGTTCCTATATAATAGCCATGCAATAAAAAGCTCCCAATGCTTGTATTGTTCAGTTTTAGTGGAGGCTCTATATGAGATAATTAGATTATACTCTATAGTAATAGTTTGTTTGCATTATACTGTTTCCTACCTCTGCCAATTAAACATAGAAAATGCTGATTCTTATTCATAAGATTTGTATTTACAACAGCACTTATTTAGAACAGCACTTCCTGGCTTCACATGTAACAGGTATTGGGTGGACTGGAGTAACTTTAGGAACACATGACGCCCCCTTGTGTTAGCTTGAGCTGTGAAGTGGATTCATTACAAACAGGCCTCAGGGATTTTGCTTCTAAATTTCCCGAGGATGAATTACAATCAGGCTCAGCATATTAAACAAACACATACAATGCTTAAAAGTATGTATTGATGGCAAAACCTGCAGCCTCACAAAAAGAGGAATATGCATTTTCAATGGAATGGAATATAAAGTAAAAGACATGATCTGTGATAGAGCCACAAATACATT
This sequence comes from Taurulus bubalis, assembly GCF_910589615.1. NCBI lineage: Eukaryota > Metazoa > Chordata > Actinopteri > Perciformes > Cottidae > Taurulus > Taurulus bubalis. The sequence goes on along the minus strand of NC_136597.1, from coordinate 11,173,229 downwards.
TCAATTGTCCATCTAGCTTTTTGTTTAGGTTCTTCTAAGTTAAATGTGTCAGTAAATTACCTATATGTGAGAGAATTTGAATGTTTACCTTTTATTTTATTGACATGCAGCTGCACAACATCAACAACCTAATGGCAAAGGACGAGTCCTGGGTTCTCCTGTGCCTGATCACCATGAGAGCGGCTCAAGGAGTGAGCGGCCACACTACTTTACATACATTCATAACACCAATAAGACTAGTGATGCAGTCAAATGAGACCATGATGGGAAAAGTGCACTTCTAGTTAGATCCAATCCCTATTTCTTACTGACTCAGCTTAATTATTGTCGACTCATGATTTGTCATTTCTTCTTCCAGACTGGCTGGTAATCATCGGAGTGTTTGTGGCCGTTGCTGCTATTCTTGTCGTGTGTGCAGCTGTTGTCAAGAGAAAGAGGTATGAATTTGATCGCTATTCTTTTTTTTCATCTTGCACTAATAGAGCTGTCATGTAACACGTTTTGGACCTAAACATTGCTCCCTGTTTGCCTTTCTGTGCTAAATAGTAGATAGTCACTGTTCAAATGTTCCCATTATTTGCAACTTACTGGGGCATGGCAAAAAAAAGAAAGAAACATCAATAATATATAATAAATAACTGTGACTGAATGTACTCTTGCAGCCTGTGTGGCAAACAGCAGACCCTGATGATCACATCCAAAGACGGTGGCGAGGGAAACGGGGCTGCAGCATCAGCATCCAGCGCCCACGCCCAGGAGAGAGAGCAGGAAATGGTGACCCTCATGAACAAAGAGAAGATCCAGGAGAACGGCAACACAGAGGAGTTCACCGTCATCACACTAGAGGAGTCGCCAGAAAAAGAACAACTGGCGTGAGAGAATAGTGTAGATGCGGGCAGAAAAGAGTAAGTGAGGACAGGCAGGGTTAGAGTGAGGAGATGGTTGGGAGATTGGACGGGTTGGGGCGCCCAACACTGGGTGGAAAAACTGCTTTGGTGGCCAGCACTGAATGGACACTAAGTAAGGATATGTGTGTTTGTTATTTCGAAAGATTGTCTAAGTGAGGTACATTATTGTACTGGGTCGGCAGGGTCTTTCAAACCAACATGTGCATCGTTTTGTTTGTCTGGTATGCCAGGTTAGCTAGGACTGAATGGCAGTCAAAGAGCATCATGCATGGCGGGGAACCATGCATGATGCAGCAGAGTGTGTGAGTGTGTTCTGTGTCAGTTCTTTGTGTTTGTGAGCTTTATGCTTCGTTGATGATATGGCTGGATAGACATGGGTTTTAAAGGGAGGGGGGGTGAGAAGAACATTGATGGCAAATTATTCTCATTTTTATATAGTTGGTGGATCCTAAATTGTAGAGCCTTTCATCGTAAATGAGAAATGATAAGTCAATGATGAGAACTGGGTTATTATATGTGAGATACTGTGGATAGAAAACAATCTTAATTTTGAGCAAAACAGCCTTTGATGTATTACATGTGTTTCATCTCCTTGTTTTGTTTGCCTATTGTTGTAACTGTGTGTATATTTCAGACATTACCTGTGGACTGGATTTTTTTTCTTCCATTTTCAAGACAATTGGGGCTGTCACTACCTTAATGTATGCAGCTTTGATTCCCTTTTTCTTGGTCTCTGTATATAACGTATATGTTTTGGAAATGCCTTAGCAATAGCTGCAAGTGCTTTTTGTTGTTTGGTAGAAAGGGGCTTTTGTATCCCTTCTAAATAAAGGAATGTGTCATTTTTTGAGGGTTATTTAATTAGAAAACAGTACCTCCGAAGTACACGTTTGTGAATAATTTTTTTGCAATAGTCAGAGTGCAGTGGATATTGTATGAATGCACTTGATGTACAGCATCCAAAACAGTGCAATTGATGCACCACTGAAGTCCGTTATTATGGTATGCTTTTATATTGGGTTGGTAATAATGATGAAGAATTCCCGAATGTTATCCTGAGGATAGGTAGCATTATAAAAATTATGTAGACATACTATATACACAGTGTGTACATTAAATAAGGAAAAACAAAGAGCAAAAGAAAGACTAGGATAAATTCATCATCTTTTGAATGTAACAACTATGCTCATTTGTGTCAATTGAGTGACAGCGGCCTAGCTTTAGATGATAAACTACAGCCTGTTAGCTGTTAACGCATAGCAATGTAATGATGTCGTCTACATGCTCCTGAGGGGGAGGGGTGTGATTAATGCTTGTGTGCTTGCCCACGCCCCAATGTGCCAGTCTTTGTACATTTCATACATGTAAACAAAATGCTGCCGTTTTTCTACTGACCTTCCCCTTTGTGAAATATATCATATATTGTGTCATATCAATATTGCTCCTTATGTGACAGCTAATTCTTTCTGGTTCCGTATAAAAACGCAGAATTACATACAGCGATTGCAAACAGATTTTTGGGTTTGTTTCTGACTTGTTCCATTTTTTTCTCTGCTTTTGCTCACATGGTTCCTTTTGAGGAGAAGTAGCAAATGTACTAGTGTAGGCAAGTTTTATGACAAATTAACAAAAATGTTGGTGAAAAAAATTGTAATGTCATGGATGAAAATAAATGTGCATAGAAAGAGATGTGCAGGAATGCGGTGTGTTCACTCACTAATTATTCTGTAACAAAAGGGAGCGAGTGAATGACATTACAGGGATGTGAGTGGTTACATTTCTCCACATGAGAAGATGTAAGGTTTCCATGGCACCAGGGTTGTGAATATGCTAATTCAGGAAACAAAGATTGAGTTAAAGACAATCATTTTGAAAGATTGAGAGGCCATTTTTCCATACAGTGTTAAATTGTTAACAAGCATTAAACAGTGTTAAACAAATCATACAAGGCAGGCAGTTCTGTTCGTCTGCAGGCTCGAAGGCCCACTGTGAGCCGAAAACAAACCAGCGGACCTGAAAAAGTGCTTTCCTTCACCTTGTTTCTAATATTCTACAACCATGATAAATACCTGAATTGATTTGATTGAATCCTGCACACAAGATCTCTCTCTAGCAGCTCTGCTGGTTCCGCCTCTTCTCTGGCCTGATGTTCCTGATCCATCAACCACCTGAAGATTTTAACTACTGAGAGAAAGAGACTCTAAAATGAAATACTCTAAGATGAAAGACCTTTTAAAACTGGCAAATGTGCCATAATGACCCCTGCTGCTACAGAGGGGGCGGATAATATCAGTCAGCAGCACACTTAGAGAAAGAGAGACGGAGACGAGGAAAAACAGTTGAAGCCGAACCACAACGAAGAAGACGACCAGGTCCAAAGAAACCAGAGGAAGCCGAACCAACTGCCACAGATGGAGAGATGGAGGAATACGATCTAACCAACTACTGTCATCCAACAAGATGCAGAGATGCCCACAGAGGAACAGCTTTACCTCCCATCTGCCCATCAGAAGCGTCAGGTGAAACAACACAATGTCCAAATGTAAATGAATTTGGTATTAAAATAACTGCGATCCATTCTCCAAACCGCTTCTCCTATATTTAGGGTCATGTGGTGCTGGAGCCGATCAGCTGACTTTGGGAAAATGCAGGGTTCACCCTGGACCGGTCACCAGTTTATTACAGGGCACATATAGAGACAGACAACCGTTCACACTCACATTCCTACTCTATCAGAGTCTCCAAAAAACCTGAGCTGCATGTCTTTGGCCTGGAGGAAGCCGGAGAACCCGGAGGGAACCCACGCTGCCACGGGGACAAATCTTTTGAGCTAAATTTAATTTAATTGATAGACATCAATCATTGATATGAGTCACTGATTGCACCTTGTCTCATGCAATCATTTTCATTAATTTGTGGTCCATTATTATTATTAATTGTATTCTTCTTCATATTCTTTAATAATTGCATTCATGTTGTTAATTTGATCATTTATGTAAACGTAAACTGAGTAACATCATTATATATATATATATATTTATATATATATATATATATATATATATATATATATATATATATATATATAAACCAAGTTATTCATAATTGTTACATATTTTTATTTTCATTAATGAATTGCCTGTAACGTTAGCTGAGCCTGTAGCCTAGCTTGACATCTGCGATGAGGACCATGAGTAGCGTTACTTTGTTCTCAGTAATAGAGTTGGGACTTCACCATGTGGTTGAAACAAAGAGGAAGGAGGAGGACCTGCACTTGTAGAGTGCTTTTGTCATCTTCCCACCACTCAAAGCGCTTTAACACTACTTGTCATCATTCACCCATTCATACACTGATGGCAGTGTTAAAGTGCCAATCAAGAGTAACTAATATTCACACACCTAAACTGGTGTTAGGATCTCACCATGTGTGGGATTTGGTTCAAACCACAAGACGGGTGCCTCATTGGATGAGGGCTACGAGAACTCTAGGGGCGATTCTGTGACTCCAGTGTGGTGTCCCGCTAGCTGTATTACATGTTGATAATCATATTGATATGAATACTTTTATTAACCATAAATGCAATTGTTACTTTAGTAAGCATGCAGATTGCTTCTGTTACATTTTTTAAATAGCCATTTGACAATTAAACACTTGATTAAAATGATTTGGTCAATTTTCATCCTGCTTATATGTCTTATATGTCTTTAGAAGTAATATTACAGTATTCTTCTAATTGAATAATCACAATTGTGGCTAAACAAGGGTTTGCAGGTCAATAATATGGCATACTTTCCATACCATGATTTTCTTAAGACATGTGTTCATGACATATGTTAGTATAACTTTTTCATGGCATTCTATACGATGCATTTGTTATGGCACACAATACCATCACTTTTCTTTGACAATTTTTATGGCATACTATACTATTTTTATGAAATTTTCATAACATACTTTTCTATTGTTTTATGGTATACTATGCTTTTCTTTTACATTTTCATGGCATAGTACTATGACATTTTTTATGACTTTGATAACATTGTAAAAGGAGTAAATAACAAGGTGTCCATCTCTAGATATGTTTCTATCAACTTCTTATACAGACTGATATGATCATATATTTCTGCATCTTCACGAACAAGATCAAGAACTCATAAACAACACAACCAGAAACAAAACACACAAACGTGTTATTAGTTGGTTTATTTAAATAAACCAACCAGTTTCTGGGGACTGATGAAGTTATATACATTGTGCTTTTTAAATAAAGCTTTACTAGGTCTAACTATTGGCTCTGACATATCTAACATTATCAAAATCCAAATGATTGATTAACCATGCAGTAGGAGGCTTGTTTGACTTCCTCATGGACCTGTAGAATAATAACGCCCTCACACATAACACCTGTACTGTGAAAAAATACAAGTTGGTTCATTAAAATGCACTCAATGTCCGTCCATCTACCTTTCCATCTATCCAAAGTCTGTGATGAAAAAAAAACATATATTGAGTTAGGCTACAGGCTACAGGCTTGGCTAATGTTAAAGCTGACCCCGTTAACGGATATTTGGGATGCAACTTGATATGTAGCTACAGCTTAAAACGCTCTCCTGTTTGCTGGGGGTGCAGGTGAAACTAGCTCACTTTGACTGACTGTTCCTCTATTTAAAATTGTATTTTGTACACACCTCACCAGATGGTGAAAGAACCCTAATGGGACTGTGCATCAGGTGGTTTTATGAAAGCATATTTTACATTTTGAGCTTGTGCTTTTCATTGGCATCATTCAAATGTTCAATAATTACTAATTTCTTAAGTTATTCAAGGGAAAAGTATAAATGACAAGGCTAATGACATGCCTAATAAAGAAGATGATTATTAATCTATTTAGCCCTACCTTAGTAATACAAATTATTATAGATTACATTTGCCTGTGTTCCAATATGACACATTAATGCTTTGCGTTTAGTAATTTGTATGACATCAGTAAAAGCTAGATTGGCTTGACTGTCTTGGATCATCTTGGATATCTGTGTGTGTGACAGTTATGTGACAAGAAGTAAAAAAGAAAATCACACAACCAAAAGACCAATATTTAGTTATGAATCAACATTTATTAGTTATATTTGTATATGTACACCAAAGGTACAACACTTATTGATATGTAGAAACATTTTTTTTATGTATAACATAGACCGAGGAAAGAATTCATGTCTTTTTTTGTCTTTTTTCTGAGTAGTGTATCTCCCCCACACATATACGCTCTGCCTTTACATCAAAATTACAACAGCTTTACAAAGAGGAAAGGCCTAGAAAAGTAAGATCAGGAAAGCAAGTTGTTGGCAGGAGTATGACAGGTTATCAGCTTTGTTTAGGAGTTTCTTTAAAAAGACACATTTCAGTAGAAAAGGACAAGCTTGAAGATATACTGGCTCTTTGTTTGAAATACCATGTCAATCAAATCCCATTTCATCAGTACTATTTAACTCAGATCCAGGTGTTGGTTAGTGCATATAGTTTCTGTGTAGAAAGCAATACAAAGGCAAGTGGAGTAAACCTCCATAATGTTGATGGCACGTCAACGGTCAAATGTGTGTGAATGTGTGGCGTTTAGACAAAGCAACAGAGAATGTCAAAGATTTAGATATCCAGTCTTGCGGCTTTAAATGCACATGCACCAGGTAAACAAAGATGCCTAAGACTAAAGCCAGTTTCCTTCATTAAAAAGACAAAATGGTTCAGATGAGTCACCTGAGGAGTGTTGCTCTATACTGTAACAGGCATCTGAATGCATCACATGTTGTTTGTTCTTTCACTCAAATCAACAACTAGGCTGTGTTATTTTCCTCACTCTATCCTACATACAGGGCAAATTTGACCTTTTCCTTTATTTGTCTCTCTTTTCAGCCACCTATATCACAGTAATTCCCACCGAAATATATCTTGTGTTGGCCCCCTTTCTTCAAACCAAAAACTTCCCCTCGCTCTCTTTCTGTCTCACTCTTTCTCACTCTGTTTCTTTCTCAAACAGTGTTTGCTTCAGGATCACTGTAATTTCCAGAAAAGTCTGCTTCGCCACTGAACAGAACAATTATATATTTATTTATGTACAATGGAAATGAATGCACACTGCTTATATCTTCATGAACAAACATTCAAAACTCTTACATTAGATTAAAAAAAAGATATTTATATATTGTTGTGTGACAGGTAAGTAAAACATCTAGTTAACAACTATTAGAGAACAGAAAAACAAGCAATTTATTACACGATTTCCTCTCTTTACATTTTGTCTAATCTAATTTTACTCAGGACATGGATGATATATTTTTTTCTAAAGGATTACATTAAAAATGTCACAGCAATGCAACTATATTCCTATATACCATTTCAACGCCCCCCCCCAAAAGAAAACAAAAGGAACAAAACAAACAAACAAAAAACATCTGTTACCTACAATATATACACAAAGTGCAAGGAGGCACTTCAAAATATCATGCTTTTAAGATAGTGGTGCAAAAAATAATCATCATTTTATTTTATTCATGCTTCTAAAACCATGAGTTTGGACATAATAGTGGTCCAACACTCAATCCCCATCGATGATACTATGGTCTGTATCGTCTCCTTAATGGAGAGATTTTCTTTTCTTTTCCTGAAGATCACAAGGTTGAAATAGTATGTCAGTGTCATGCTCAGCAGCTCGCTGATTATAATTAGAAAAGTAGTTTCCAGGTTTAGGAGTGTTTGCATGTGTGTTTATATGTGAGCATTTCAAAACAATGTTGAATATGTGTGTGTGTGTGTGTGTGTGTGTGTGTGTGTGTGTGTGTGTGTGTGTGTGTGTGTGTGTGTGTGTGTATGCTGGTTTTTGCTTGGTGTGCGTAAGTCTGTGCAGTGTGCAGGGCAGAACACCAAGCGCACTCTTTGTTGGATCAAAGCACACTTGTTAGCCGAGCTTAAAACAAAGCAAAGTTGAAAGACATCTTCTGAGAGTGTGTTTCAGGAACTAGAGGACATAGTGCTGTGCTAAGTGTTTTGTTAAGTTTTTTAGTGTTACTCTTATTGGCATTTGTTGTTGGGATTTGTTTGAAGTGAACATCTTCAAGGCAAGGTTGTCATTAAGCACAAACGAAAAGAAACAAGACGGAAGAGAAGGACATAATACTGACAAAGTAATCAACTCCGCAGACACATCACAGAAGTCTCACCTCTCACAGGCTAAAAAAGATTAACAGCGAGTAGTCCAGTTGTATTTCTATATTTGCAAGTCTTTTTAAGCCATTTGGTTCTATGAGAGGAATACAGTATATTAATATTACCTGATAGGTGGCAACATTCTGGCATAACACATGAGAAGTGTCCATTGTCCTAAACAACGTCTTTGAACCCATATGGACACACAGCTGCAGCATCTAGGGTTTGTAGAAACAGTCTTGAGCTCTGGTGGCTAAAATATATTGTTGTTTACCTTTTTTTAGGTCTGGCTTAACAAGAAGCTGGCGAGCCTCCCGGAAAGTGATCTGTCTCTGTTTGTGCAAGCCAAGAATCCATCTGTCAGCCAACCCTTGCACTACTTCTTCCTCTGTTTCTATTTAAAACAAATGTTCTGGTGGTTCACCTTGTGCACTCTGTCAGTAATAACCGTGTCTGTGCTTTCAGAGAGTACGCAGGTTGAGGATCATTCAATCGGTGGAATGTTGTCTGAAATATGTGTGTGTGCTTCCTGTATGTGCTACGAAAACCTCCCTTCCCGGCATATTATCATATAATGAAATGACTGTCTTTCAACAAAGACATTTGTAGTAAACTGTCACCATATTCAAGGGCAATGCTTGGAAAAGTTGTGCTGCTAAGAGGCCATTTTGTAAACTCTACAATGAGAAAGTAAACATTTTAGGGTTACTTTTTGTTTCCCCTGTAAAAGAGTAAACATACAAGCCTGAGTATCTTCCGTTGTCCCTAATTGTGTTTTTAAAAACAAAAATACTTGGAATACAATCAGTGCTGACATGAAACAAGAATGTGCATGACTTTGATTCTGTCACTGACTGAACATGATCCTCATTGGCTTTATTTGTGCTCTATCATTCTGTTTGTGCTATATATTATCTCTTTTTGTGCTACAAATTATTCAGATATGTCAATTATGATTTATTGTTGTCTTTTTACAACAACGCCTTTGGCGCCGAATCTTTTAATTTCATTGGCATTACTAAATATTTTTTTCAGGGGGTTGGGAGGGGGGGGGGGAGAAAGTGTGAAGTTTCATATTTAGGGCAGTGCTTTTCTTATCTTTGAGGCTTCAGCAGAAACGGTGGTAATATCAACTGCGTTGCCAGACAGTTAATAATGGACATAAATGTTAGAAAACTGAATAATGTGTTGTGAGCGATGTCATGGAGGCAGTTCAAAGGCCTCTGAGTTGATTGATTTTCTGCCTGTTTGGTCCCTATACTTAAGTTGGTCATGTTCTTAACTCCAGCTTTCTCTCTCACACACACACACACACACACACACACACACACACACACACACACACACACACACACACACACACACACACACACACACAACATTTATATCTCACTCAACAGGTTACATACGGACAAAGAAGTCCCTTTCCTTTCCAGCAGAAAATAAAAGGAAAACAAAAGAGGATACAAAAAAATGGCGTCCATGGTAAGATTTGTGCTTTATAATCCCACTCTCACTGTGCTTGTAGGTTATGAGGCTCAGTGTGGTTATCCTGTTCTTGGTCTCCCCTCCTACCCTTTCATCAGTTTGCTGGACCTCAGGGATAACGGGTAATATTGGGCGAATGCAGTCAGATGCAGTTTAAAGTCTGACAGTTTGAGAATCAAAAGTAATGTTTTTAGATGAGAGACTGAGCTGATGTGGAAAAACAGTGGCCTTATGCACACATGTTGACGGTACTGACAGGGCTGAAATTCAAGGAAGTTCAGTCCAAACATTACGTTGCTTGCCATGATTAATGCTCTGCCTTCTTCTCTCATCTTAATAACATCGTAAATGTACAACCAGGATATATTGCTAAGCGTAGCTTATCTAACTTTTTTCTCTCTCGTCCTTTCCTCCCCAAGCCTTGAAGTATGTTGTGCAAGTATCTGCTAAACGGACATAACTGTGCTCTAACAGGTAAAGAATACCTCTGTTATCGTTTCACGTGAATTAAGTGAATTAGTATTATAAATCAGTCAGATAGACAGTTACAAAAACTTTTAAAGGGACTAATAAAAAAGAAAGCTACATAAAAAAAACAATTAGTAGTTCTGTTCGTGTGACTTTTTTTTTCATTCACTCTTTTTTTTCACCAGATAGGAAAGCTTGTGGAGCCCAGGAGCAGGGGATCGCTGTGCTGCCATTATTCATGTTTCCATGGTTCCTCCTCAACAAGCGTGCACTCCGCAGCAGAGCCGTTAGTGGCTGAGGTTACCTGTAAGCAGTTAGCAGGGAGATCCAAACAGTTGATCCAAGGCACAGACAAAAAAAACACAGTTTATTTGTAACAAAACTCTGGATCTGCATTACTGATTCAGTGCTCCCACCTACGTTTCAGCCAAGCAATCTAATTGGTCAATCATGCTTACAAAGTTCACAAAGCATGGTTGACCATCACGTATTGCTTGCTTTGGCATCAAAAAGCAAATTTACCAATCAATGCTGCTATGTCCTAGTAGTCATATGTCGAGGTAATAATTTGAGATAACACACATGACTGTAAACACTGTATAACTGGAGACATTTAGGACATTGTTTTCTGTAATTGTGGGTGCTGTAGCTATGGTACTTTGGCATTAAAACATTACCTCTATATAAGAATGCTGGAAATCCTGTACAACCTCTGATGAGCATGCTTATAGTCATAAGAGTGGAGATGATCACCAAAAACTCAACAGGCAATACAACAAATAAAAATACAATGAATGAATGCAAAATAGACAGATTACTTTGGAAACAAGGTACAACAACTACATGATGAATGCATTGCTAGGCTTAGCTATTTTGCAAGCGTCCTACAGTAGTTTGCATCTTTGAAAAGAAGGTTAGAAAAGTCATACTATTACAGGCTGAACAGACCAGAAAACAGAAGAAATGGCATGGTGGTTACTTGAAATAGCAAGCCTTTGTGTCACATGTATATGTAAATGTCTTTTATTAAATAGAGATCCATATATATATATATATATATATATATATATATATATATATGTATATATATATATATATATATATATATATATATATATATATATATATATATAACATTTTACTATGGACAGATCACTTGAGTGACAGGTTAACAGTGTTGCTAGGCGACACCTTTCATCCTTTAATAAATGAATAGGCTCATCAGTAGACCTTTTCCGCTGTGTGTGTGTGTGTGTGTGTGTGTGTGTGTGTGTGTGTGTGTGTGTGTGTGTGTGTGTGTGTGTGTGTGTGTGTGTGTGTGTGTGAGAGAGTGTCAGGAAACAAGCCCTCTGAACTCCCATACATTATTCTAAAAGCCCGGAATATATTGAAAGACGGGATTCAAAGTGCATCATGTTACACATTATGGAAACTGCTTAACAGCTTTCAATTTCACAACGGCGTTCTCACAATGAACAGAAATAGCTGGTGTGAAAATGTAAAAAAAAAAAATGACTCACTGACAGCGTGGTCGAAGTGTATATATAGGGAATAGAACTACTAATTAGCTTTAACACTTTCCTGCTTAACAATTAACCTGTTTAACAATTAAAATCCCCTACATTTTGAAATAAAGCAGAAAGTGTATTAATTACGATATTAAGCTGAACAAAAGGAAAACACAAACTAAATGGATCACAGATAAAGGAAAACATTATTTTATCGAGATGTTTTGTTTTGGAAGATGGATGCAGTGTGAATTTTTGATCGATGGGAGGGCTGCTAAATAATTCCTCAGGGTCATGATGAGGATTATCTGGATCTGCCTTTTGAATTATAGCCAATCCCCAACAGTTTACAGCCATCTGATAAGGCTGACTACAGAGCAGGAGCTAACGTATCCCTCATTTTCATGCACTGAACTGATTCAACACAAAAGCTGCTATTCAAGAAAAGTGAAATACATACGTCTACATGCATCTGTTGTTCTCGTGCTACAATTCTGTCTTAAAAGAACAGTGGGTGTGTGAAGATTATTATGTACAGTGATGGTATGAATAAAACAGAGTCAAGCAAACATGCAGGGTGAGCATGCAACAACAGAGAGGGTTAAATACAAGTCTCTACGTCCGGAAGTATTAATTGTACCTTGCATTCATCTACTACGACAGAATTGTTAGCAGTGGCACTAGAGGTAGCGATAGCGGTATCGGTAGTGGTTAAGACGCACTGGTTGGAATTGTTTTCGTGGTGGTTCTTCATGTCATCGTAGTAAGACTGGTTCTTCGACATCATTTCAATGTCGTCGGATTTGGCCGCGTGTGTGTCCAGCTCGTCGAGCTCAGCCTTGGACAGGTGGTACACGATGCCTGCACCGTAGGAGTCACCCACCACATTCACTGAGGTCCTAAATCGATCGCTGAGAACAGATAAAAGTATAAACAGATGTTTTTCTACACTTTATCAAATGCGGAATGTACTAGACGGGATTCCGAGATGCATGACAAAAACAAAACCTTAGGTAGAAGCAAAGGGAATAATCCATATGTAACCACTAAATATGTTTTTGACTTGTCAAACTCACAGCAGCCAGTCAACAGCAACCAGCAGACTGATGTCTTGGGTTGGCAGGCCGACAGCGGTCAGGATCAAGAGCATAGTCACCAGGCCGGCACTTGGAATACTGGCAGCTCCAACACTGGCCAGGGTTGCTGTCAGACTGGAGGGAATCACAGCAAAGCAGCAGTCAGTCACGTTTCCCAAACCTATCACACCTAATCACAACCGACCCCTGCCACAAGTCCTCAAACACCAACAAACGTGAATACAACTTCACATGAAGACATACAGTTTCGATGGTACTTGATAAGAGCAGCAGCTGAGGAGCACCAGAGTAGATCCTCCATCACACATGATGAGAGGTTTAAATGTGAGAGATGGGATGTTTAATTCAAGGGTTGTGGACATTTTTATGTCAATAAATGTCAAGTGGAAGGTTGTCCATCCTTGACTCACTCTGATACCAGAAGAGCATTCGGGAAAGTTATTTACAGATTGGTGTTTGTCTTCCTGCGTAGCATGAGACACGGCACTGGCACATGCTGTCACTTCCTGCTGGTGGTTTATTTTCTCAACTGTCAATTTCTCCTCTAATGTTGCTAACATCTGTTCACTGTTAAACACCCCTACACCGCTGTTTTTTTTTTTTTTTTCCTCATTTATTAAGAGCTAAATGTGTTTGAGCTCCTTTTAAACCCTCTTTAAATAAGGGGAATTACAATTCGTATTGTTATTACTAGGAAACGCAAATTTAAGTCCATTCAAGAAGACTTTCATTTGAGGATTGTTGAAATATAATGGAAGATTTCATAATTTTGCAATACTGATGTTGACATTTAATACATAGGCTTATACATGCAAAGTACATCTAGAGTGAGTTTGAAGCTCAAGGATAAACAAATCATAAGAGTCTCCTGACCTGACAGTGATAATCTGACCAGGGTCAAGGTGGATGCCGTTCATTTGGGCAATGAAGATGGCTGCAACCGCCTCATACAGAGCTGTTCCGTCCATGTTGATGGTGGCACCCACTGGGAGGACAAAACGAGTGACTCTTTTGTCAATACCTAAGTTCTCCTCCAGACAACGGAAGGTGACTGGCAGAGTACCAGCACTGGAGGGAAAAGGTAGAAGAAGGTAAGTTATAGTTTGTATACTGTACTTTGTAGAAATAACAAGAACCAACTCTCCATTTATTCTGATGCTGACCTGGATGCTGTCCCCAGGGCAGTGATCCAGGCCTGGAAGATTCCCAGGAAGAAGGTGAAGGGGTTTTTCCTGACAATAACAAAGTAGATGGTGGGCAGGAAGATTGCTCCGTGGATGATGAGGCCAACAATCACAGTCACCATGTACATGCCCAGCTGCCTGCCCACCACCTCCAGGTCCTTGATGGAGATGATCTTACCACAGATAAGACAGGCAATACCGAAGGGAGAGTACCTGACAAAAAGAGAAGCATTAGTTATTACTATAAATACAGAAGACACAATTTGTTTTCTGTTTCACATAACTATGATCTTTTAAAATGTAATGACTGGAGAAAAAACTTGACAGTAACAGTTATTTCTGGCTCAAAATAACTGAGTTTCAAAATGAGTCAATGAGATTCGTAAGTGATACTAACCACATGATACAGATGACAAGTTTCATCACAATCTCATTGAGGATGTTGAAGAATTCAAGCATGAGTCTGGCCCTCTCGCCCATCTTGCCCATGCAGATGCCAAATGCAATAAAGAAACCAATCATACCTGTGGCAGAAAATCATAAATGTATCAAACTTTAAATACCAGTGTGGCCGGATGAGATGATTACCACATGAGGGGATTATTATAAGAAGATGAGAAATTTTCCAAAAACAATTGGTTTGCCCACATATTTTCAACTGCAAAATTGTATCTGACTATGACTGTGACTATGAGTGTGACGATTGCTTAGATGTGTTTGGTGAGTTCACCATTTTGGCCAAGGCAAAACAATTCTCAACAACTATCAGATGAATTTCCAATGATATTTGATAAAGATATTCATTGTGCCCTGAGAATGAATCATAAGGACCCCTTGACTTGTCCTGAAAGGTTCACTCTTTTTTAGTTTTGAGCGAAATATCCCAAAAGCTATTGGCTGTATTGCCATGATGAAAATCTGTGTTGTATACATTGTTTTATGACCAAATATTTGCAAAACTATTGACATGCTGATCGGCATCATCTTATGTTTAGTGCTAATTAGCAAATGTTAGCAAGCTAACATGCTAAACTAAGATGGTTAACATGCAAAATAGTATACATGCTAAACATCAGCAGTACAGCCTCACAGAGGCATCGCTTTAGACCCTTTTTAGTTTTGTTTAGCAGTAATAGTACACAAGTGTATTTACATACCCAGAACATTCATTCCACTTTTGAACTGAAGGGTTTTTTTGACGATGAACTGAGGCTCCTTGGTAATGTTAGCCAACAGGCCTTCGACAGTTGTTGCATTGACATCCTCCACCACAGCCACCTCTACCTTCTTTGTGACGGTCTGGATCTGAGTTAAAGGAGGAAAACATACTAGTACTGAGTTTGATCAACAATACTGCAATCAGATATGATGTTTTCTATGACACAAGGCCACTCAACTGTTAATAATCATGTTCTGCTTCTTCTATGGTGTGTCCTTACAATCCAAGGTGCATTTGCATTCATTTCTTCATAATTTCTCAGCTATATAAAGAAAGCCTATGGACACTACATTATGTATACATATTTCCAGACATACAAGCTTGCAAGTCTCTCTTTCTCGACACATTATATTCCATATTAAGTGATGCCACTCATCCAAGACACAACAGTGATTTTCATAAATCTCAGACTTTTTAAGCATTGAGCACCTGCACTGACTGTCAAACTTCAGCATTATATCGTGTGTATCATCTTGTTCATGTCATCGTCAATTACCTGTTGGAAACAAGCCTGCACAAGGTTCTCTGGGAACAGGTTCCTGATCAGATCGAAGAAGGCATCCAAACTGGACACTTCATCGTTCTTCTCTCCCTCGCCCAGATTCTCCTTCAGTTTGGGGTTGCCAGGGTGGATGACTAACACCAGGATGACTCCCAGTACAGCAGCAATGATAGTTGTGCTCATGTAGTAGACCATAGCTCTGGTTCCCAGGCGACCGCTGGATTTGGCATCCAAACCAGCCAGACCTGCATCCAAAACAAGCAAGATTGTATTTAACTGGTAGTTACTTTGACTTTTTGAATGAGAATGTTGACTTTAATACTGCAGGCTATGAAGCCTGAATGCAAAGACCATTAGGGGCTTGCATAATAGTGTTTGATCATGTGCATGATGCATAGCATTATGTCAATTATGATTTCAGAATCAGGATCACAGCCACATTGTTTTGTAATACAGCAGGAAGGTGTAGATAAGTCTACAATATCCAATATTATTGTATACATATATGTATTTGCCATAAGAGATCAGTCACACTGCACCTGTGATTAAACTGGAGATGATGAGTGGCAGGATCAACATCTTCAGCATCCTCATCAGGATGTCTCCGGGAAAAGCAATCACCATGACAATATCTGGGTGGATCGGGGAGGCGACACGAAGCAAACATCCCGATACGGCTCCCAAGATCACACCTAAAGTTCAAGAAGGAGTGTGAGTGAGTGAAACTGCAAGAGTATATAACAGCAAAATAGAAGAGAATTGGAAATTAGGTCAAATATTGAGAAGTCAGATTAAGTAATTTATCATGGGTGTATTATGTGAACATCTTATCCATGAAATAGCAAATGAGCTATGATTATCTCCATAAAGAAGCTTTAATAACTGACTCCTGTCCTATCAATTCACTTGTTAGGAGCTGTGCAACAGGCTGTCTGCGACATCCTTAAAGAGGACAGTGGGTTGAGAAGATAAAAACAGAAACCTGCTGAGAGAGAGTAAAGCTCATGGAGGATTAAAATCAGATCTCCTTGAAGCAGAAGGGAGGAGGCAGCATGTCAGATTCCCCGGTGAAGCATCTGTAATCTCACCAAACCCCAAACAATTTAGAGGATTGTTTTCACTTTGTGGCAGGGCAAGTAAAAGAGACTAATTAAGGAAGTAGTTGAGCCGATTCCTCACTGGCATGTTTCTGCCATCCAGTGTGTTCTTTGCAATTTAACCTGTCCTCTGGTCTCCATTCACTCTCTAGAGCTTGAAAACGGTGTCATTCTTAAGAGCAGCCACTCCCTAACAAAGTCACTGTTGACCCTTGACATACTTCTTCCAACACACGGTCATTTTCCTTCCACACAGTATTTCTGCCTCCAAAGGCCAAGATGACCTCTGTGTGCTCTAAGCCCCATGTAGCAACAGCCTACCCGGTCCGGTAGTTGGCCTCTGTGTCTGTCCATCTCAGACCACACACTCCAGCATGCCCCCCGGGGCTGCACTTCCTCTACTGCCACACCACTGCCAAAGATCACACAGGCCCGGGACATTGTTTATTAACACACACTGGAATCAAAAGCCTTGCAGCTTCTTTTTTGTGTTAGCTGTCCTCTGTGCTTCAATCTATCCTCCAGTCTAGCAGCATCCTGTGGATTCTGCACACCCAATGGTTTTGGATGGCACTTGATTTCCTGCCTTCTCTTTGGCCCATTTGCAAGTTCCCATTCAGGCTCTTATCTGCGAAGTGACAGATGATCAATGATCATGCTGGCTCACTTGCTTTGCGAGAGTCCTGCCAAGTGGGGTGAGATGTTCACATTACACATGCTCACATAAACACACATCTCTGCAAGCAGGATACACATAGACACACACAGCTAAAGGAAATATACAGTACACCCATACATGCATTTATACAATTGGAACAGGTTCAAAGCCTATTTTTGTTCATGATATACGGTATAAGATTGTGAGGGACCACATGGCTGTCACACACAGCAAACTATAAATAATATGTGCAGGTCAAACCCAAATATGAGTCAATGCTTATAAGCAGACCTTGCGTGACTATGTTTGTGCCCTTTTCTTTAAAATTTCCCTGTGGCACAGTGAGCCAATGCTATTATCACATTATGTTCATGCACCACCAGAGGCTGTTGTCTGGAGGTCCAGTGCTGCAGAGAGCCTTTGATAGCAACAGGTGGCACTGAGCTGGGGAAGGTCAGGACACCCAGTCATCTTACTGGCTGGTATACTGAGCAAGCACAGATGGCATCTCCTCCTCATATTATGAGCAAGCTGCATAATTGAGCTCTAAGTTACCAGAACACTGTTACGCCGGCGACGAGGTGACTTACCGAGGACGGTGAGTGTGAGCAGAAGGTTCTTGCACAGCTTGGAGCAGATTTGGGCACATTTGTTCTGAGGCCTGGCCTCAATGGGCTCCAGGTGACTCTCGTGCATCCTCACCTCAACTTGTTTAGGCATATTGTTGGCACTGTGATAGAGAGAAAGAACAAATTAAACTGTTATGAACAAAATGCATCAATCTGAACCCTTTCAAGAACACACTATTGGCTAAACAGCATTATTAATCAATATGTATCACATGGTTATGTTCTGTCATGTGTGGTAACTGGGAGAAAAAACAAGGCATTAAGTGGACTCTACAAGAAAATAGAGAGCCTTAATACATACATCAGATCATTTTGGGTGTGCATGATGTCTCTGAAAATATATCTCTGATATTGTTAAAAAGACAACACTGCATGGTAAAAAATGTTAAGCATTCAAGTGTGTTGCCAAGCTGTCACTCAAACACATGCATGCTATTGCTTGTGTGTGCCTATAGCCAACAGATGGAAGCTGACTACAAGCTGCTGCTTGTATTCCTTTGGGGACACATAGCATCTGCAGTCAGTTCATTAAAAATATATATATAAAGAAGTTCTGCATTTTGTTAAAACTAAAATTGTTTGAGGTTTTGTAAGAAGTTTAAGGCATGTGTACATTATGCAATTGGACTGACTGAAATTATTTCCAGGATAGTTTTGATCAAGTACTGTTATATGCACATACACAGAAAAAGAGTGAAGATGATTGCATTCTGAGTACAAGTTTTAAACCCAATTAAATAATGGGGACTTTACAACTCGAAATAATGCATCATGTCATCATCATCGTCTGTTTTTTTAAAATAAAATACTGTGGTTCAGTGTAGAAAACCAGAGATAAATACCCCCTAGTGAGTGTATCTAGACATCCATTTAAGACAGCGATGAAGAAGTGAAACAGATGCTCACTTGACAGTACAACTGTTTGAAGAATTCCAGAGAGGAGGAGCAAACATACTGCCTGTTCAGACCTATTCACTCGCCTATACACTCACTGTCTCAGTCATGACTGTACTGTGTGACGGTGAATTTAGAAGCACACAAAGCTCAAATACAATCGTAGGAAGAGGGGGCTCAGTCACGCAGCGTAATTAGTTGAATGAAAAGTGATTTGTCATTACAGGCAGCACAGTGCAGCTTCCTGCGGTCCGGGCGAGGTGTGAATGTGTTTGTTAGCCAGAAGAGAGCCAGTGTGTGTGTCACATGCCACTTAGGCAGGTGTTCAGTAACTCAGTTAGAGCTTTATATTATTCGCTCCCTCAACAAGTTTCAGGAATAATATATCATATTGTGTTGCTCAGTTTGACATTCTTTTCATTTATGAGATAATAGAAATGTATCTGTGTTCGTATTCATCTCCGATAAGACCATGTACATGTCTGCTGTGATGAATTACAAAGAAAAGCAAAGAAGAAATAATGTGACTCTGACCTTTCACCTCACCCCTGGGATTCATAGCGTGGAACTCCCAAATACATTTTTTTTTCCAACATAACCTCCCCTCATGTTCACTAAGAAGTCAGAACACTTCATAGATATTAAGATTTTTTTTTAGCAAAGGCAAGACAGCGAGCTCAACTCAATAGGCATTTGGAAAACTTCCTCGTAACCAGAGGCTCTTTACTGTGGTATTGTTTTTGTGTAAGTAATCACTAATAATTCCACACACACACACACACACACACACACACACACGCACACACACACGCACACACACGCACTCACACACACACACACACACCTCCCGCAGCTCTGTAAGCTTGGCCATAGGAAGACCACCTGGTCAGCTTCCAGGCACCCAGATGGACCAGTCCTGTCTCCTCTTATTAATTTCAAAGTGAAGTGTGAAATACAGAAAATACATGCAAACAGCAGGCAAACAGTAGCCAACATTATTTCATACTTCAGATAATAGCTGAATGAATTAATAAAACCCCAGGAATAAAACCCAGAAAAATGGCATTACCATGTAATCCAAGAGTGATGAGTGCTGTTAATTGAATTTTCCCCAGTTTCGCTCCCTTTCATTATTTTTAGCACAAAGATGGAGAGAAAGCAGACGTTGGACGTCACAGAGGACGGATATTATCCTGTCATGATCCTCTCATTAGCACTTCTCTCATCAAGCGTAGGACAGATGAGAGAGTGGGCTTATGTGACTCAATGATAGATGAAAATTGAAATGTACAGCAAAGAATAATCAACTACAGCAGAGAACAGTCATTTCACATCAGTAGGTGTTTTTCTTATGTGAAATAATTATTTTACTTGATGGGGAATTCTCCTTGTGTACATTGTTTTTGCTTTGATGTATATGCCATGAGTTTGACAAATATTCTCTCTGCCATAAAGAATAAAACTGACATCTGAAGCTGAGGTATTTACAGCATCCATTGAGTTACACTGGGATGCTGCTTTTAGAAACTGTGGATATAGAAAATAAGTAGGAACATAAAAGTCCAATAGAACGTCATGGTAAAAAGAACATTCACACACACACACACACACACACACACACACACACACACACACACACACACACACACACACACACAACCAAACAGTTTCTTCTTCTCGGTCTCTAATGGGATCATTTTATAAACCGGTTAATCTTGGCCGAGGGCTAAATCAGAATAATTGCATTACAGGGCCGCTAAGCCATGAAGTATTAATGATGGCCTTAACAAATCAACACCTGGTTTCAACACAGGTGACATACATTAAATGTTTTTGTCTTTCAGTTCCAAAAGAGAGGTTCCTGTATATTTTTTGCTGAA
The DNA here is from genome assembly GCF_910589615.1 of Taurulus bubalis. Taxonomy (NCBI): domain Eukaryota; kingdom Metazoa; phylum Chordata; class Actinopteri; order Perciformes; family Cottidae; genus Taurulus; species Taurulus bubalis. The sequence continues at coordinate 11,152,499 of NC_136597.1, read as the reverse complement.
ACTATATTTACTTACTAAAAGTATAGGAACTTGCCATCTTTACCATTGACTTTTACAGAAAAGAGAATGGCTTGCATTAAATCAATAAAAAGACAATAAAGAGAGAAAGTCAAAGTAGATTGTGCCTAAAACTGCAAATAAGATGCAAGTACTTACTTAATTTCTGTTGGAGTTGAGGTAAGTGCAATATACATTGACCAGAATCAAATCTTCAGCCTTTGGAATTTAAGAGTGAATCAGCTCAAGGAATCGTTAGTAGGATCACGACTGCTCCATCCAAAACAGTTTCCAGATGTCAGCAGGTAACGTCCCAGGCAAATACCAGAGCTCTGCTGACAGCTAGCAGCTCTCAGCTGTCCACGAGCTCTTCCAAAGCATCCAGAGAGGAGCGAGTCAACACAGCCCAGACAACCGACCCAGTCACAGCCACAGCAACCTGAGTTGCTCCATCCTGAAGTCTGAAAAACCCCATCAGCCCCCACCCCTTGACTCTACCACCACCCACAACCAGCTACACACCAAGGCACACACATGCATAGCATGCACACACATCCAACAAACCTAGAAATAAAGAATTAAAAATAAGAAGAGGAGGGAGGAGTCAATAGCTTAACAGTCAAATCCCTCTGGGACCCTCCATTCCCATGACACCGTAATCCCCCCAGAGAGTACGCTCCCAGACTCATCGAGCTACATGGGATAGTGAGGGAAAGGCCAGACTGCTAGAGATGATCACGATGATGCCCGCTAATGGCACAAAGCGCACAGGACAGTAGTGCTTTGTAAGCAGCCCTTTTGATGAGAGGGGAATAAACGACAAAGGAATGAACGATGGAAGGGTTATTATCATAATGCTGCCATTTGGGAGCTTTGAGGTCATCCTGACGGACAGCAGATGAGAGTTAATGTTTGCTGCTCTTGCTACAACATATTATGTCATTCTTTAGATTATTGTAAATGGTTATGTCACACTCTTCCTTAGATTAAAATGTACGAGAGGTATATACGTACACTTATTTAGTTAAAATCTCGACAAACATTAATTTAAAAAGTGAAGAAAAGCCACAAAATATCTTTCTTTAAAGATACTGGAAAAATAAGATCCACACATTCAAGTTACACACACTCCAACATATAGATTCACGTATCCCCATTATTCAATAAAACTCCAAAGTGCATAACTCCAAAGCACAAATGATCAACGTGATTCATGTGAGGATGGCGTCACGCTGATTTCCCTCCAGTCTCCCAGCAGCATGGGACTTCACATTGTATTGAGCAGTATCACATAATTCTAATTAGGGAAATGTGTTGGAAAGCTATTTCCTCTTAAAACAAATGACCAACTGCACAACAAAAGCCAGAGGAATCCCATCCCTGTCGGCAAAGGTTGTGTCATGAGAAATCACTCATCCTAAATCCCTTGACATGTCATAGTCATTGAAAGGGCGCTCTCGGCGATGAGAGAGTATTTTCGTGATGGAAGAGAGAGAGTAGTACAGAGAAGAAGGGGTTTTTCGAGGGGGAGTAAGAGGGACACTGGGGGAGAAAGGGGTACTGGGGTCACACCAGCACCTCTCAGCCAAAAGAGGGGCCTGTGAGGGGAAGGCTGAGGCAACCATCCCTGCTCTTGGCTGATACCATGTGAAGCTCTCTGCTTCCTCTCTCTTCCTTCTGAAGGGCTTTGTTTCACATGCAAACAGTGGCAGTGGCCCCAACTCACCCGGCCAAGCGCCGCATCCAAACTGGCAGGGGCGAGAAAAGAAGGGTGGGGGTTCAAAATGGAGGGGGTATAAGGGTATAGCGAGTGGGGCGGGCAGTGGGCATGTCCAGAATGCCAGTTCTTTCAGGCCACTGATGTCATGCCTGTGCCCACCGTGGGAGAGCAGCGGAGGGACCAAGGCGCCCCTTTCTTTCCTCCCCCCTCCACAGTCTCTTTTTCCAGGATGAATGAATCTTTCAGAAGCTGCAGCCCATTGTGTCCCATAATCGACAGCGATTATCCCGATTTTATGCTGCCTTCCCAGTGCGAGAAGGTTCCCTGAGTGCTGGCATTGAGGGCCGCTGGGATGCAGCAAGGACCACGAGGGGTTGTCCTAGCAACACTCTGCGGCTTAGAGAGAAGGGGATGAAGGGGAAACGGGCAGCCGCACACAAGCACATGGCCGGCACACACATCATGTAAAAATGTGATTCAGCTTGAAAGATTGTATATCTTTACCTCAACAGAGAACATTGGATTTCATAGACAGAGTAGTAGTATTATATTATGCATTTGAATGCATTTTGAAACTTCCGGACATTTCCAAAAAGAGCTTCTCTGGTGTCCATCCCACGAAATTAATGAGCTCCTGTCAAAGGCTTTGCCATACAATGTCACTCTACAGTCCACAACGTGTGCTTATGTAATGATTCACAAGTTTGCATTAGAGACCGGTTGTGTGTTATCGTCAGCTAATTCAGGTTGTCGCGATCCATGCAACAGCACATAAATTAAGTTTCCTGCTGGTCTCTCGAGGGGCCTGATGCCCATTCTCATGACTGGAGCGTCAGAATATACTGTGAGGTAAAGACAATTGGAGCTGTGCCAGGCACCGGATATATCTGCCCCCCTCCCCTCACAGCCACTTGTCATGCAGTGGGAAGAAATGGGCTCACATACACTGGCTGCCTAGGAGCTGTGAAAAAGCCCCCCCAAAATGAAGCTCTCAGGAAACACTTCAGGTTGTGCTGCGCATAGGAAGTGGGAGATAAATTCCAGCTTTTGAAGAAAGGGAAGCTTTGTCACTCTACGCCTCTCAATTATGTATCCCTATGGTTGTTTGGATGAATGCATTCAGTGATAGATAGTGATCGAGAGATGTGTGAACGTTCATGCAAATCTGGTTTATTCCATCAGCAATGTAACCCACAAAACAAAGAATTGTGCCGCTTGCTAACACACAATATCCCCTATGAATAGAGGGGCCATGGCAAACAACTTTCTCATCGGGAAGCTGCCGTAAAACTTTGTGTAGATTCAACCCCAAATATCAAACCACAATCAGCACCGGGCTTTCCCAGTAGACATTTCTTAAACAACTGCCCAAATTAAATTGACCTACCAGTTTCTCAGTCAGTTCATCTCGAGAAGACACATGTTTAAAAATAAAAAAATGTGTTCTTATATTACTGGTTGGGAGTTTCACATCTACCTAACGATTACAGTCAATATCAGTGAACCAGGCCCTTTATCTTCTTGATTTAGTTTATTTCAGAGAGTGACCCCAGACAAATGTAGGTGTGCAGAGTCACTCCGTGATCTACTTGAAAGCTGTCTTGAACCACTTCTAAGTGAACTATAGAGTGAAAATACAGTCTGATGAAAAAAAAATGGCACAGACCCAAAGGAACTACACATTGAATGGAGCAGATTTATATAAATGTCATGCTGTAACTCACTGTTTTAGGACTGAATGCTGAATGGCTAATGAATGAATAGCAAATAACTGTTATTCTAAAAGACATTCATATTTAATACCAAACAATGTGTTCATTCACAGCAGAATAAGTGAGTAAATTTGTAATGAGTGTAGATCAGATGATTGCTAAAATAGAGCGGAACAAAGGAAATACTAACAGTTACTAAAACATGATGTAAGTAATATATTGTTGAAGTTTGGTTATTCTAGAGTGTGTTTGCTTAATTGCTCACAAATTATAAATTGTTCCCCTTAAATGCTACACCTTTATGTTTTAGTTGTTGTTTTAAATACTTGTCTTGACTGTGTATTGTCTTCTATTAACTTCACCTCATTATGTGGGTGATTATGATAGAGCAGAGCAGGGCAGGCAATTAGTGGCACGAATACTGACGCAGCGTGACGCCTCAGCACAGGATGATCTGACCTGCTTTTACCACAACGGATCCAACGTGATCGTACGGTTTGCATGCGGCGTTCCATCGCTGAAGCTACCAAGAGTTCTCCCAAGTACCCGTGTTGTCAAATAATTAGCATGTCTCTTTCTACAAACTGCCGACATAAAAATAAAGTTCATTGATCTCTCGGAGGAAATCTTCCTTATTAAGCCGATTTCTGTCTCTTTGTGTCTTTCCATAAAATGTGAAGAACCCAAACCTCCTTTTCAGTTACTGTTAATCATGCGCTGCAATTAGCAAAATGCTTCTTACATTGTATGTTACAGCTGTACCACTAACTCACGTTAATATGCTTTCATCACATCTTTGAAATTCTATTTTACAATCAGGTAGCATCAGCATCCTGGTAACTCCTGATTGAACCATACTGTATGCTCCTGTCCCTCAACATCCTCTAAGGTTTCCCTTTGTTTGGCACAACTCTTTGTGTCCATAATGAGGCAGTCATTAGAGAGAGCCTCTGGGAATCCTGAGGCTAGTGTTGTAGACTTCATAGGTCTCTCAGATGTGACCAGTCCCACTGTAATTATGTGCTAACAACCTATTATGCTGGGGAGTGGGTATCATAGGGCTGAATTGGGTGAGTCCCATGTATCTGGATAAAATCTGCAGAGAGCTTAAGTTTGATCCAATTCAGCCACAACCCACATCACAGCCGGACCTACTGTTGGGCACTCAATCATGAACAAATACTCATCCCCACATGTCTCTCCTTCTCCTCCTTTGGGTCTCCTCTTCTCTCTTTTTTGTGTTGCATTCAAAGTGTGTAACCCCAAACTCTGGCATTCATAGGACATGTCTCCGCTTGTGTTACTCTCAGGCTTTCCTCCATCATGTTAAGAGTCTTAACTGGCATGTTTTTTTTAGTAATGTCCTTCAAAGTTGCAACCAAAAATATTTTGTTACTGTCCGCCCAGTATCCTCTATCGCAGCCCCCACCGTTTTCCTAAAGCTAGACAGATGAAAGGTCAGCGGACAAAAGAAGATCATCCATATAGTCATTGGAGATTTTTCCACTGTACCTCCCCGCAACCTCCTCTATCCACTAAAGAGCTACACACCTACTGCAGAGAAACTCATTTATTTTCTCCTATAGCTGCTCATGCGTTCATGCCTATGCTGCACATGAAGCGATGCTATCATTAGCAAAGGCGCATCTGTTTAACAGAGCTGGCTATATAGCATCACACAGCTTTTGATGGCTTCAGTCCGATCCCCACAGGAGCTCATTAAATCTGCCAGTAAGGCGGGACCACCCCACCCCCTACTACAACCACCACTATGGTATACCGGCTACATTGCTGAGAGGGGAACGAGAGAGAAAAGAGTGAGACAGAGAGAGAGAGAGAGAGAGAGAGAGAGAGAGAGAGAGAGAGAGAGAGAGAGAGTGTGTGTGTGAGAGCGAGAGAGAGGCATATAGTAGAAAGAGGAAGAGTGGGAGCGGTGAAATGGCAAGGATGCCAAATACAGATAGATGTGTAACAATGTATGGGGGAAGGGTGAAAGAAAACGGGAGAGGGTAGAAAATAGAGGGTGTGACTGATAAAGGTATGGCGAGAGAAAAGAACAGAGTGTCAAACAGATGAGAAAAATAGGTGATGCTGAAAAGAAGGGTTGGACGGAGGTCAGATTAAAACAACCAATCGAAGTGGAGATGGAGCTTGTTTCTACATATACAGTAGCCTACATGAACAGCTTCCGTGGTATCTGGTTATCTGTGGATACATGAAGAGCTGACATCTGTGTTGGGCAGCTGGCCCTGAGAAATGGGATTAGTGCACAAATCACGTTTCATACATCACTAGACTCACCTGCCACACTCTCAGATTTAAATATACGCCAACGATACGTGCACTTAACCCTCACTGTCTAGCCCTTCTCTCTCGCTCACATTTGTGTCAGTACAAAACATGTAAATGCGAGTTTGTGTGCGCACACACACACTGGCTGACGTTATAAATCCTGTGGTATTCGAGGCAGTGTGATGGGTGACAGTCTCTCTCAGGATTTGCCAATAAGAGGGCTGAGGAGAATGGATGTTCTCTCACTAATTAAACACTGCAGTCAGGAGGGACTGAGCCCAGCCCGCAGCAGTGGCCATGCCCCGCTCTCCTCACACCACCCCGCAGTGATGGCAGAAAGGGCATTCCTGCACACACACACACACACAGCTCATTACATCAACCAGCTAAGCCACATGACCACACACACACACACACACATATATATATATATATATATATATATATATATATATATATATATATATATATATATATATATATATACATATATATATATATGTATATATATATATACATATATATATATATTTCAAACACATTACTCGTAAACTCGTTCTATGCAATATATACAGTTCACCTGAGACAAAAGTAATAGTAACTGTATATTCTAGTTGAGTCTTGCAGTCATAAACTTCACTGGCTGCTCTCTACCAACAGACTGGATCCAGTCATGCTTATGACCTTAAACAGAAGTTGAAGACCATGTACTGTAGACACGGCCTGTGGTAATGTTGTCTTATGCACATTTCTAGAAGGTCCCTGTATGCATTTTCTTTTTACACTTCTCATCTGTGTATCTGCACTGAGCAACACACATCACCTCAAGGCTTACTAGAATACAATGGGAAAGCAAATCAGGAATGCAGTAAGTGCTTTTTTTTTTTACTCCTGTCAAGCACTGTGTGACTTCTGTCTGTAAAAACTGCTATATGAATAAATTGTGTTTACTTACTTACAGCGCTGACAGTCTCTTTCATTTCACAGTTTGCATTTCTTCCTCATTACACTCCCTCTTTCACCATCTTTCCCTCCCTTTGTCTCTGTTTTTCCTTCTCCTTGTCTTTCACACATGCACACAACATGCCACTGCTATCACAACACACTGTATCAACTAAAAGAGGGCCTTCATCTGTTATGCCTGTTTTACAGACAACACATTTTCTGGAGCCGTGCGCTTCTTTCTAGGAAGCACATGAGATACAAACAAAACCTGTGGAGTATGAAAATCCTGCTGTGAGTCAACTGTTTTATTGTTAACATAATTTTAATCAAAACATCCAGTGATGCCTGACGTGATACAAAATACATTTGTGAAGATAAAGACTGGAAGGGATTCAAGAATTACTTTTTTCACCCTTCTAAAAAAGCAAAACCTCACCCTGTGGTGTCAGGCCTCTAACACTGCAAGCCTGCTTTCCTTTCAGGACCACTTCACTGACACTGTTCTTTCAGAACCACATGTACGTGGATATGCACATGAACCAGGAGTTATTTTCTCATATCCCTTAAATGCAGTGAAAATCAAAGCTAATCGCTGCCTGTTACTGAGAAAAGCCGCAGGGGGACCCCTGCTGCTCCCCACTTCATTGTTTTTCTTTCCATATCCCGATTATTGCATACTTTGTCAAACTATGTAAATATGTATTCAGTCACAGGCATTACTGGAATTACTGCGAAAGCACTCGCTTAGGCTTTTTCCACCAACTAATTATGAAAGCCTGCTGATAGACACATCCTTCATTATGAGAACCTCTAGGTGTAATGGAAATTTTAACTTGTCAAAATTCCTTCAGTGGAAAGCAAATGCGATGTGAAACACTTAAATGTCTTTAAGTATTTATTAAACAGAAACTAGTAAAACATTCAGCTGAATGGGCAGAGCTCTTCCCCACAAAATGGTTCAGAGGTCTGACCCGGAAAAATAGTTCAAATTATTTTTGAAATGGTTGCCCTCTCCCCTTTCCCCACGCTGCCAGCGTGTAGACAGGAGACAGTCCATGTCACCCAGCTGGCGCCTGCCGCTTGGTCGCTGCCCTGAGAAAGGAAAAGTGATAGCCAAAAAGAAGAAAACAAGAAAACAGAGGAATCCAAAACAATAGGAAGATACCCTCGCTATCATCCCAAGGATGGCTCGGTTCAGTCTGGGCGAACTGACCTCACCAAATGGTCCACATGTTTAAGAATGATACCTTCTAAATAAAATCTCCACCACACTAGGCAAAAGCATTTTCAACACAGTTCCCCTGTTTGATCCCAGTCACAGCTAAATCCCCAGAGCACATTCATCTTAGCCCACTCAGAAGATGGTAAACCCCCTTCAGTCAAGATTTAAGGCATACAACGGTAATTCCTCAAAATCCTGGTTCGCTGTAATCCTCTACGACTAAAAGACGAGAAAGGATTCCCAGTGATGTCAGGATCTATCTGGATACAAAAGGATGCTGTGCAGTGTGCAGTAAGAGGGCATGTGAAACTGATTTTTATACATGACATAAATCTAATTAATTTAATTTATATTTATGATGTTTTCTCATTTTCAGATGAAAGGTTCATTCATAAACTTGGCTTTCGTCACTGTAACGAATAACCATTACATATAATGTATTATGTTGATAGATAGATAGATAGATAGATAGATAGATAGATAGATAGATAGATAGATAGATAGATAGATAGATAGATAGATAGATAGATAGATAGATGCAGCTCCTAATTAACCAGTGCATAATGTGGTGAGCCAAAACCCTAGAACAAAACCCTCTCTGTGTTCTTCAGCCATTGAGGCAAGCCGCTCTTGGAACACGCCACCCCTACTAGAATAATGGACCACTTTACAGGCCTCCAAGTTAGTTCACAGAACCTAGAGCTGGGAAACAGCTTGCACAAGGTTCATTGGGAGGGGGGGGTAATTTAATTGTTTCCTTCGTTTTTGTTTTTGTAAACCCCCCTCCTCTCTCTTCTCTTTTAGTTCTGAAAAGGGGGCTAACAAACATGCAATGAAGGGGATTGTTTTGTGTTCCGCTGGACAAGTGGGTGAGGTAAACAAAACAAGACTGTAGGGTCTATCATCTGGGCTCGGCGGGATGTGATAGGCTGAGCAGTGGGGAGCAACACACATACAGAGGGAGGATTGGTCGGGGTTCTGTGGAGTAAGAGTGGTGAGGGCCGTTTTGGGGGAAGTGGATGGTAGAAGGGGCGAGGGTGAAGGGTCCTGTGGGAGAGAGAGAGCTGAAGGGTTTTTTTTTCCCCCGGAAGAAGTGGGAGGTGGACATGGGTGCTGAGTTTACTCCTCCGAGTGTGGGTATTGTATTTAGTGCTAAAGTTCTCATGCATGTCCCGTTTTGGCTCCCTAAAATGTCGGAAAGTGATGGAGCTCTCCACGATTAAGCTCTGCGCTCCCACAGCTCAGGCTATTTACATACTCAAGAGGAACATTAATGCCGGCCGATCCCCCAAAGATGAACAAAGAAGCACACAAACCTTCCTCAGAGGCCCATTACGCACTTAATTGAGGATTTGTGGAATAGTAAAAAGGGGCAAAGAAAGAGGAAGAAGGGTGAGACCGGGAGGGGTACTGGGCGAAGTGGGCAATGATATCCCTGGTCAGATTAGATTGTGGCTAATGGCAGGAGGGTCAAATGTGAAAATGATATCTAGCTACATCTTTGTCACCATATGGAAACTCTAGGCATCATCAAATCCTTTTTTCTCTCTATTTATCCCTTTGCTCTTTATTCCCCATTTGTTGATCCTCCCATTATCCTCATTATGAAACTGTCATAAAAGCTTTACTCTAGAAATGAAGGGTATGAGGAGAAAAGCGGCTTGAGCAACTACAATATTTTTTTAAAGCTCAAAAAGTTAAATATAAACTAGGAATATTCATGTTTTTTAAGAATGTTTTAAATGCTTTTTGAATTATGCAGTCACACGGTCAAGTAGTTGAAACTGTTAATCATATAGCTCTCTTAAATTCAAGTAATAGTGAACTATCACACTGGTGTTTTGTCTTATTGAGATAGTCTGTGCTGAGGCATGAAGAGAGCAATGGCACAAACCAAAGGTAGCTCCATCTGACAACCAGTGTGAATCTGTCAGAGTGCATCTTGTGACAATTGTTCAGATGAAGTCCTCTATTTGTTTTAAACAAATCTCTTAATGTGCTTTAATCATGAATCCTTTGTTGCCGCACAATGGGCTGATTGTTATCAATGGCATGGTCTTTGGTGCCAAGAAAGAAAAAAAGAAGAGCCAACCCCCCCCCCCCTTGTGTTTGGCCCCTCTTCCCTTTACCAATCACTCTCAAAGCAATTTCGTGACTCCCCCTGCTGACCTGAATTCCGATATAGCAGGTGCCAATGGGATGTGGGTGGTTTGGGGGAATTTTTTTCGGGAAGGAGGACAGTGGCAGTGCTGGGAGGAGGCCTTCACTGTAGCACAGTAAACACTGACTCAATCCCCTCTGGGGCCCCCCACCCAGTATGGAAATGTCAATGTCTTAATGTGATATTAATTCTGTTGAGTCTTTTTGAAGAGAAGGATTGAAAACTCCAGATTTAATCATTTAATCATTATTTGAAAGCTCTTAAGCTTTTAAGAAATAGCCAGATCAAGTTGTGAGAGGAACTTGTTTGTGTATTCACTGTGTTTGTAAGGATGTGTTGGCCAAACCCTCTTATCTTAGTTATGGTGGAAATGTGTTGGAAATGTATGGACTTAGTGTCCACCAGATGAGAGTCAAAAGCAAATATTATAATATTATAATAAATATAAAGCAATCGGATTGCTTGAAAGCAAATCCATAATATATTACAATAAAAAAAAATATATATATATATGTATATATATATATATATATATATATATATATATATATATATATATATATATATATATATTTGGGTTTAATTGTTTTCTTGACTGTCCTTCTCATTCAATATATGTTGTGTATTTTAATGTGTAATATAGTATTTTACACGCAAGTATATAAACTCTTGAATTGTATACCGCTGATGACAACCTTTGTTGAAATAAAATAAACTCCCCTCAACTAAATCTCCATCTGTAGTCACCACCTTTCTACCACATGACAAACACACATGGTCCCACTGTTTGAGGTTATGATTCATCCCTTACGCATCAACACCAATTGTAGATTATATGGTCAGTTTAATGATCTCATAGCAAAACTGAAGAAATGCCTTGACCGTGGCTAGTGGAGATCTATCGCTTTGCCGCCCAGCAGCAGTGAATGCCTCTGTTTCTGTTCCTGTGCAGTCATACAGAAGTGAAGGGAGCCAGGCTCTTTGTTCGGTCAACCCATGGGAAAGGCCTCACTCTGTTGTGCTCTCTGAGAACCGAAACACTGATTCTATAGGCAAGGCTAAAAGAGAAAAAGAGCATGAATCCCACATATTAGGAATATTCACATCACATCAGGAGTAAGTGATGAGGAGAAGATGAATCACAAGACTTGAAAAGCAATGAGCGGGCAAAGGAATACGGGGGAAATCAAGTGCAGAGACAAAGACAACTGGATGATATTAAGGCAATTAGGAAGGAATGAAATGAAATAAACGGCTAAGGGAAGAGAAAGAGTTTGAGAGTATTGAGAAAGTGAGAAAAAGAGAGAGACAGAGATAGACGAGCATCAGAGTGGTAACGAGTGAAAAGAGGAGCTGGATGGTACTTTGGCAGCTACTGCGTGTTCCCAGGAGGATTACTCAAGCACTCGATGCCACAGACTGCCAGCACGACCAAAGAGAAGCTCCATGAATGGAGACCCACAACCACACACATACACATCTCTGAGGATGTCTGAACTCTGGGGTCTATTTCACCTGTTTCCTCTATTTTTTCCCAGTTCTACTGTCTACTTTGCACTTCCTTTTCCTTTCTTTCCTCCACTTTTCCCAGCTTGTTCTCTGCATCTCTTTTCTCACTCTCTAACTTTCTCACTCTTTCTGGATCCTCTACAAGCAGCCGTGAGAGGAGAGGTGTGACGTGGCCAGTCAGACAGGTAACACATGCTCTGGCTTCAGGCTGCTTGTGTGGTCTTTTTTACGTACTGAGCTGAGAAGGGTGCCCCCCCCTTCTACCACCGCTCGGTCACTCCATCCTTTGGCCATTTATCTCAACCGAAGAAAAAGTGCTATATTTTACTGTCTGTTCTCCCCGTCTCCTTTTTATCCTTTTGTCACTCCCACACATTAAAGCCACTCTCCCACTCTATTTAACACTTCTGGCAGTGTAAAATCTCAGTTTTATCTGGCAGAAAATGAAGTGTTTCCACATTGTTCTTGGGTTTTATTGTTTTTCCCAGGCGCTAAACTGAAGAACATTATGAAGCAGTGTACAAAATATGAAGGCAGCGAAGAAAATAGGCAAGCACTATCTGCTCCCTGCTTGCTATCTGAGTTGTCAGGCATACATACAAATATAGCTAATGAAAACATGACCATATTATCACATTCTACCCTACTGCATGTGAACACATAGGATTCAATACATCTTTCAGCTTACTCTGCAGTGTGAATGCAATTTTTATTTCTTCAATTAATGCTTACTGGTGATGGCATCTGGTCTGCCGCTTCCAGTGATCTTTCAGTATTACAAATCCATCATGAGGATTTTCCTCTTATTAATTCTCAAGCACAGTCAACTTCTTTAATCAATCCAGAAAAATGCCAGGATTTATTGGTTCAATTTGATTTCCACAGTAAAGTAAAGCACAGTAATCTTTTTGATCGGTGGGCTGCAACTTTCCTTTCCTTTCTATGTTATTTAACAATGGCTCGCATATCTCCACAACCCTCCCCCTACCTGTCTCCGTACCTCACAGTAGAACAGCTTATATTTACCACACATGTCCATGCAAACATCTACTCTGCCCTGAGTACCCCGAGCGATGTCTAGCCTAATTAAAGCAACATCTTCACAGATGGCTAACATGGCAGATTCTGAGAAATATGATTTTGACTCGTTTCACTTGGGAACTCAGCAGCGCTGCAGGGTTTTGTCTTTGGGTGGGAGTACCTCTCTGTGTTGTACTGTGCGCGTATGCGAGCATGATTACTCGGATGCATTTATACTCAGAGTGGTTAACATATTCATGATTGCATGATGGACTTTCAATTATTAACTTTTAATAAGTAAGTAACATTAATTGTTACTATACCAAACCCAGCTGAATATTGACGTCACACACCTAACATTAAATTTTTCTCCACAATCTAAGAGATGGTTCCTTAATAAGAGACTTGGATATTAAATCTGATTATATAAAAAATAGGAATTTCTATTAATTAACTTTGATTAATGTAATCTTTTCAATTGACGATAACATGAAACAAAAAAAAAGATTATTAAATAGAATATGTTTGCTAGAACAGCATATGGCAAGACATAAACACCCAGGAAATCATTTGTTTTCTATTATTTTCCGGCACATGCGGGTGAAAAGGATTAATGGTGCACTCCAAGTCTCTGAATAAATTCCCTTACACTAATGATGTTCTTCTGTAAGCAAATGCTAAATATCTGCATAATGTGTCGAAGCAGACTTACATTGGCAGTTGTTATGGCTACATTAACAGCATGTAACCCTCTCACATGATAAACGCGTGCATAAAAAAATCCACCCCCTACAAATTCAGGACATGCATTTATATATTAAATGACTCACCCTGCCTTACAGCATGTGAGCTCGCCTTGAATGTCTGTTGTGCTCATTCATGTAAGGCTGCAAATGCCACAGTACAGTAGTTTAGAGAGCAGCCTCTGGGAAAAGGACAAAACGCATTAGCTGCATGGACACTTTCCTTTACTGATTCTCCCAGCAATTACACTGAAGGCCGAGGCCTCTTCAGATTGCAGCCCCGCCACACAATGCCCAAGGTAGGAAGGCTGCAGACAGTTCCTCTCACCAGGAACCACCAGCGGGAAATACCATGCCCATTATAAATCCAACATGTATCTTGAGTCAGAGAGAGTGACAGGCTCTCATCCACAAACACACCCTTTTAAGTGACAAGCCCAGAGTAATGCTGAAGACATCAACTGAAGGTGCAAAGACAGTTGGTTTCCATGGTGACATTGCTGGTGCTGTGGAAAAACTGTGTGCGCGCATGCGTGCGTGCGAGCGCGAACTTTCGTGCTCGCGTTTTAATATGAAAGAAGAAAGGGCTGCAACGATTGGCTCAAGAGGTGGGTGGCGATGGGAAGGTAATAAGGGGGTCGTTTTTTTTTTTTCTTCTTCCTTCAAGGAGCCTTTTCTTGCTCTGGACTAAAATAAAAAACCCTGATGCTCTCATTGTGGGTAAACACACACACACACACACACACACACACACACACACACACACACACACACACACACACACACACACACACACACACACACACAAAGCCTTTGGAGAAAACACATAGAAACTACAGCAAATCACAATGCAGACGGTTTTTCTTTCTCAGATCTAGCACGTTTATAAATACGTGGACATACATTTGAGTACTTAGTAGTGAATCTGTGAGAGGAAACCTGAATAAACGTATTACAGCAAAGACACTTTCTGAACTCAGGCTAGAACTTTTTGACTGATTTATCATTAAAAAAATCCCTATGCAGAGGCACCGTCGTGCTTAACAGAGCCCAGTCGCACCACAATAAAGTAAATGCTTCGACAGTAAAGTTAACCGACAGGATAATTCAGTTCAAAGCGACTTCCTTTCCTTCTAAACAACAGGAGGACGTTTCCCGTTTGGCTGGAGGAGCACGGCGGATTCAGTGGAGAGGAGGTTGCACAAGCCTGAGCTTTAGGGAGAAGGCTTGTCGTGCAGAGATTACATCTACAGCACCGATACAACGTGTTGCCCACGGCTGCTGTCAAACACAGAGCCGTTTTGATCGTTTCCTGTGATGTTACAGCCAACGGTTAACTTTGATCATTTATCGACATCAAATTAATTCCACTTTTTTTTGTTATGCATGCAGGTTTTGAGGCAGTGACCTGTGAGACCATGAAGAAATATGTGAGTGATTGCTGCATGTGCAGCGCGAGATTATTGTTGACGGTCAGCGCTCCGGGACCTTTCACTGCAGGTTGTCACATCTATGGCTTAATCTATGAGCATCTATGGAATATTGCACAAGGGAGAGAAAAAATGGTTATGAAGAAGGAAGGGTTTGCAAACTGGTGTTTTATAGTATTTGTAAATGCTTTACCACCGTTTAAAGCAATTATTTCAATTATCAATCAATAACCTGTGACTTGTTATGAAAAACAACAAATAAAGCTACAAATAAGGATCAGGGCCAGCCGCGCATATGCTCATCACCTCCAACACCGTGCGATCCTGTGTGCAAGCTAAAATAAAAAAAATAAAAACAGCATCCTACCTTTGTTGAAAACCAGGATGAAAAAAGTTTTTGGTCTGGTCCCCTCGCAGGGTCTTTTCGTATCCGCTTCAGAGGGTCAGCCACAGCGAGCTGCAGGGCACAGCGGTCCAGGACGAGGAGCGCTTCACAGACCAAACGGAGGGCTTTTCTGTTCGTTAAATCCGAGGAGCTCCGCAGCTCAAACGATCCCACTGAATGAGCTCTGCCTCACCTCGCTGCTCGGTGCTTTACTCCCCTCCCGCCTCCGCCCGTTTCGCCCCTCTTTGTCTCTTCAGCATGGGAATGCCAGCTCCCGTTGGTTGATGATGTCGGCCAATAACGTACCCATCTCTCTTGTCGCTCTGTCAGTCACTCTCTCACACATACACATACCAAGTTCATCCACAACCTGTTCACAAAGAGGTGTTTGCAGAGAGTTTAACCACAGACATTACACCGATTACATATTGCATTAACATGCAGAGGGTTGCTGGTTCTTATAGCAGTCCTTTTATATTCATTTATTTAGTTGCACTGGCTCCAGATAGTTGGCTAAAATGCATTGAACTGATTCATTTCAATGCATCCTCTAATCTGCTACAGTAGGCGTTACTAAAGTATGTCCTGCAGGTATAATTTATATATTTGCAGTTCAACCGTAAATAATAGTTACACAATGTAAACTATAGTTCACACTTCCTCATGCCTCGCTAATGAATGTGGCAGACACACACATGTCTTTTGTGGCCTGTCTGCATGGAATCAAGGGTGAGGTTGAGCACCGAGAACCGAACAACGAGAAAAATAATAATACAATAGAGAGGGGGAAACTTTGGAAAAATTACAGCAATATATCTTTCCGTGAGTCATGTCATAGGTTAACAAGTATCGTCGTTATTACTTTAATTAATGGGGATTTGTTATTAATCATGTCAAATGCCAGAACTGTCTGTAAGAATGTATATTATTTCAAATAAAAAAATGACAAACGATTCATCAAAATAGTGTCAGATTACCATGTTTGACATTTAGGTGTACAATGCTGAAATATTATATATATGTAGATTCATGCACATGCTTTTGAATATCATCACAGTGACTTTTAGAGAGGAGGAGAAGATGAAAGTAAAAGGGAAAAAGTAAGAGAGGGTGTAGGTTGCCAGGTCATTTTGCCAGAGGCAGGGCAATATTTTGAAGATGATATTGCCAAGTTGAGTGTAATATTTCTTCCTTGCAAAGCGACGATGCACACTGTCATCACAAAACAATACAAAGGCATTGGCCATTTGTTGAAACGCTTGAAACGTCTGATGTTTACATAAGTTTACCTGATAAGGGCCCTTGGATGGCACTTTGAAAAATGACAATAGAAGTCTTTTAGGCAAAATTAAGTTTCAGCTACAGTGCTTGTCAAAAAGCTCCTCAAAGCCCTTCACACAATACCTCTCCCACATGGGAATTAGTTCAGGCTAACAGAACAGCATCCAGTTCTCATTTCGGGCATGTCTGAACAGCTACGGACATTTTGGCTTTAAGATTTGTCGATGCCGGTTAAATAAACCGGTTCCTTTTGAACGTTTACGAGCCTGTAAAGCAATGTTGTTATGGAACAATTACATATCCACAAGAGGAGACCCCTGTTCACATCTTGTTGTCATTCAACCTACCAAAACCTATAAACTTCCAATAAGCAATCTGTTAGGAGCGAGCTCTTTCGAGAGGGGGAAACTTCCCAAGATAGAGATACCCAAGGCCATCCTCGTATTATTGCTCTTTAACCATCAACAAATAAAAAAATTAAAATTAATTATTGCAGGTAGTATACAGTGTTGTTTTTAGTAACAAATACATTTGGTCAATTCATCAATTTGAGCTTGAAATGTGTGTAGAGATAAAAGATGATTTTGTAGCAAATTCAGCAAACATATTATAATTATTAAATCATTAAAGCAGAAACTCTTGCAGCTGAATCCCCATTATATATATTAATCAGATTCTCCGAGTTACCCACATCTCTGTCTGAAACAGAGATGGTGCGAGAAATGATGTTGTCAATAAGTAAGCAGAAGGCTTGCAGGGGGCAGTGACTGAGCAGTAATGGACAGGATAAGATTAAGCTTAACTATTACAGAGCAACTCCCCTGAGAGGGAAAAAAAGTCACTAAGGAGTTATAAGTCTTCTTATGTTGACTGCCAGAAATGCCTATGAATCATAACGAGCCAAGTGTGCCTGATTATATTATCAACACAAAGTAATTTCTAAAAGTTTAATATTAAAGCATTCTGGGGAAATTGATTACTCATTACAACAGTAAACGAGTAATCTGCCTGGTTATGTTCATGGTGTTGGGTAAAAGTTGCAGTCCTTAACAAATTATCCTTCACCTCCCTGTGAGATTTCTCAGTCATCAAAGGCGATAGGGTATCTTAAGTATGGGGTCAAGATAACTGGAGTTGTTGCTTTGCACCTTGTCTACACTAGCTGTATCGCAAGACTAGAGTGTCAACAGCACAAAAATAACAGCTTGTTAGTTGGCACTTTGGTAGCCCCTGTGTAACAAAGTCACTTCAGAAGAAAGGTGAGGATGAGTCAGGATTATTCCCCTCCCTGATTGTGATAAACAGCATTGATCTCGGACTCAAAAGCAGAACCACAACAGCGGCTGGCAACAGTTAAAATGATATATATATATATATATATATATATACATATATATATATATATATATATATATATATATATACATATATATATATATATATATATATGTATATATATATATATATATATATACATATATATATATATATATATATATATATATATATGCAGGATCTTGATGAACGGATGGATTGCAGGTGTACAGGTTGATTGGCAGCAGGCGTGACATGGAGAGCCACTCAGACAACAGACAGAGAGAGAGAGAGGGAAAACAACCTTAAAGATTTTAAGAAAACATAAAAGCTAAATTATGTAAGACAGAAGTTTAATGTACTTTGTTGTGTCCCTTATAAACAACTGTCTTGTCAAATAATCACTTTGTCTATGCCAGATATAAAAAAATGTAAATGTGAATTCACAATTTGAAATTATGGATACTATACAGCGGATGACTCTTACTGCAGAGCAAGGAGCATGCTTAGTGCGTACGTGTGCTTTATCTTTGTCTAAGATGGCAGACATGCTTTGCAATAGGAGGATGAGATTGATTGTCTTAGGTTTGCAAAAATGTAATTTTGCTTTTGTGTTTTCTTAAAATCTATAGGGTCGTCAAATAGCCCTTTATTCCCTCGCTACAAATTCATTCAAACTAGGATCACACTCAGATCACACTGTAACTAGGCGAATAACACCATATTTGTTTTACATGTTTTCTGACACTATCAACCCATCTCAGGTAGCCTTCCGATTGCGGCACTATAGAA
Organism: Taurulus bubalis; assembly: GCF_910589615.1. Lineage (NCBI taxonomy): Eukaryota > Metazoa > Chordata > Actinopteri > Perciformes > Cottidae > Taurulus > Taurulus bubalis. The sequence continues at coordinate 11,133,976 of NC_136597.1, read as the reverse complement.
CCAAATATGAGCCAAGGCCATGCTGAAATGGCTGCCAGATTTGCCTAATTTTCTGGGTAGTTTATGGTGCATGAGAATCAGCTCCAGTGAGCCAGTTTTGGGTCAGTATCACCCAATAGAAACAACTCTGACAACAGTAAATACAAGTGCTGACTTATTCATTTTAGAGACACTGAGCATGGCATTACTTTAAGTTAGTTAACTATATTAACAAATTGCTACACTTTGCTTGGTATAACATAACTGATATGTGGCCTGTTGTCCCAGGTCATTGGCTCCATTCTGCTGCAATTGAACCCTCCATGGACTTGCAGAGAAGAGCCAACAATCCCCTGGGTTTGGCTTGCCCATGACACCAAGACAATCATCTGGATTTATCCAACATTTGGATGTACCAGACTGTACTTTGAAGGATAGTCAATACAGCAATGCCAGGATCCTCTTCTGTATGCGGAGCAACAGGGAACGCCGTTGGGGAATAAATCTTCACCCTCCTCACCTCAAGATATTATATGTATGTTTTGACTGCAGTGCAGCTGAACTCTGTGACTCCAGTCGGCAAACTTTCCTTGAGAAGTCTTTGGTCAGTTTACAGGGAGTAGCAAGTTACTTCTGCTTTACAGAACCATTCTTATTCCAGACCCTTCAGTCCTCTCATATATACGTGAATATATGCACATTGACCATTTCACTTTTTCATTGGAATTAGCAGATTTCTGATGGTTAAACTCAACCTTTCACAGATTGTGACCTTCCAACAAGACCAGGAGCGATAAATAAATACAGCCCAAATCAGTCGGTCTAGGTTAAAGAATTGCAACAATTCAGGTCCATGTGCACTTCTGTGTGTCCTTTTCTCTATGTGCAGATTTTGGCATGGCTCATTGACAGAAGTCCAATAAATGTCATGTGTACAGAATGAACAACATTATAAAATGAATCACAGGCAATTCATATTACAGAAATGATGCACATATTGCAAGCTGTCATAGCAGTAGTATCAGTAATAGCAGAAATACTATAAGTATAATGATTACTAATAATAACATCAGCAGCAGTGGATATAATGATAATCAAAGCAGCAATAGTTAACTAAATTAGGCTTTTTTAATAAATGTGAAACCATGATACGCAGCTTCCATTTGCACCTGCCCCTGCACATTAACCTTTAAGGGCTTGGGCCAGAGTTGATGGCCTCTCAGGAGCAATCAGAAAACGTAGAGGTGTTAAGAGGATGTTCCAGGGTAATAAAGCAGGAAAGTCTTCAGAAATATCCCAGGGGGGTTTCCTTGGGGGAGGAGGTTAATGCATGTATTGAACTGTGTGCTAAGCCTTGTATATTTGAAAGACTGCCTTAGGTGCTGGTGAATGGTACATATGTTTAAAAGAACAGCCAAACCAAGAGAGTGTTATTGCCTGCCTCCAAACAAAGGAACCCCACCTGCTCGCACATTTGATAAACTGCATATTTCCTGTCTCTTTCATTCATTTTTCTTTCTATCTAGCTATCTCTGTACTCACTTTTCCTGTTCGCGCTATTTCTCTCTGACAGACTGTTTCTCAGTTCAGCTGCAGAAAGCCTGCGTGAATGCAGGCTTTCTGCAGCTGCTATAGGAGTCAAACAATCACAGTTATCATAAATCATATTGCTACTTCTTGCTGTGCAATTCAGTCACAGGCCTGCATATGGATGAAAACACATCAATACTGCAAAATTGCTTTGTGTGTTGAAACACGTGCGTGTTGTATATTTATTCAGGGCTGTGAAGTGTATGAATTGTTATCTTCCATTTTATATAGTCCAGCCATATCTGGCAGGTAATAGCTGCATAATACCCTGCTCTGTTTAGATTCATGTATATATTAGAGGACTTAAGGGGCTGGAATGAGAATGGTTCTGGGGAACCAGAATGAGCTGTCATGGGCATGATGGGTAGAAAACAGGGTATGGATAACATCCAATGATGAATTGATCCTTCCAACAAGTACTGATATAAAGTATTATATTCCTCTGTGCCATTGGCCTCTATTAAAACATATGAACGAGACATACTGTTGCACTGGGTTACATTGAATACAACTACAGTTCCCAATTCTGCCTTTAACATTAGAGACCAATTTTCTTAAATCTTCAGTCGGAAATTGGGCAAAACTAAATTATTTAAAACAAATATGGAGACCTCATGTAAAGGTTTTAGGACATAACCCAAGTAGTAGCACCAGAATACTAATAGCAGAGCTGTGTGTGGGTCCTTAGTGCCAAACTGTTTTAGTTCAAAGGGGGTTCTCACACAGAGTACAAAGCACAGAGGGCTCATCAGCCTAACTGGAAAACTGGTGAGAAAACATAAACATTTTGTGTAAGTCTGGTGTGAAGTATTTTGCCCTTCCGCCGAGTTCTCATGGTGGCATTTTCCCATCATTATCCAGGTACTTTGCTCAGCGTTACATCTCCGTTCCCAGGACAGTCAGGACTTGGTTAAGTGTTGCTCATGTTTCTATGGGATGCCCTGTGAGCTAACCAGGGCCTGTGAACAGACAGCCTCCCAGTCCAAGTGGACAGGATTCTCCTCATGAGACTATACTAAGCTGTTGTTCAACTTCAGTAAATGGGTGAAGGAAAGACAGGAAGTCTTTGATGGATGTTGTTCCTGCGGAGTGCAACAAAGGTACTGTATTAGGTTTGCATGCCAATTGTGAGAACATTAAGTGTTATAAATGGCTGGATGTGTATATATATACACACTGTATATATATATATATATAACCTGGCAAACGTAGAGACAAAATTGCTCTGACGAACTCAGGTTACGCTCAAAGTCCTGCAGTAAAATAAGGCCTACATGTCAAGTCTTGTCTAATTTTGGCACTTCTTTTGAAAAGTCTGACTACCATGTTAGACCAGCTGGTTGGGTTCATGTTTCTTATCAGTTTTGAAGGCAGCGTTGCAGAGTGATGGCGGTTTGCAGTTTTGAGTCACTGACTGGAATCTCTGGTTGGGGTTGAAGCAGAGGCCGTCTTTACATAAACATACCTACATTGGGATATAGATGTGGGGAATGTATAGCTGCTGCAGTAAACAAAACTGTGGTGACTTTAAAAGCTTTTAACACAAACATGTTGGCTTCATTAAGATCAATGGTTTTATGAATCAAAATGCAAGGCACAGGGTGATTTTAAGAATACCCACCAGTCGTTAAAAAAAAGACCACTGAAAGCAAAGTTCACTTTTGACCTGATCTGAAGGGAAGGGCAGCAGAGAAGTGGATTGCTAGTTACACAACCTTCACTGCTCCAAGGTGAAACCTCAAACTTCTGTACTCATGCTCCCCCTAGAACACAGAGGTTTTCATTTGCCACTTCATGGTATCCGGTTTCATGGTATATATTTCTGAACTATTACGTCCCTGCCTTACAGAACATTCTTTTCAAGATTGCATCTCAAAAATCTGTTAATTCCCGTTAGAAGTTGAACTTGAGAAAGCTATATGTTCATATAATCACGTTCTAGTGCTGCAATCCACTGGAAGGGTTAAGCCCCAGTTCTCAATGGCACGACTCCAAATGAATGATAATGTAAATAGGCATTCAACATTCAACAAGACAACTTTATACAACTTATAGATGTTAAGTCATAGTTGAGTTTTCAGCTTGTTAGCCTTCAAGTGGATGAAAGAACAAGTTATGCAGCATTAAATGGTAAATTAAAAAAATCAAAGCGCTTTTACACTACACATTCATTCACCCATTCCCACAAATTCACACACCGCAGGCATAGCTTGCGGGACCCATTTAGGGTTGAGTGTATTGCCCAAGGACACATCGACATGGATAAGCGGAGCCGGGGATCGAACCGCCAATCCTGGGATTGAAGGACAACCCCGCACTGAACCACAGTCGCCCACATTCAGACCTTACTCATCAAATTTAAGGCACTTTCATGGGCTGGTTTTTAATTTGATTTCAGATTTATTTTCTTCATTGTAAGCCAGCGTGCAGCCTCACATGCTCAGCCTTCTGAAGGTCCCTCACCTTTGGAGCATCCTGTCTGAGGCTTGAAGACTCAGCAACAGATCTGGAAAGAAAGAAGGAAAAAAAGTCTCTTCTAAACATTCTGAACATTAATATAGCAGCAAACAACTATTTGCATTGTAAAGATATAGTGGAGTAACTGTAACCTGGGCAGAGAATGTAGTCGCTCTTCATATATGTGTGATGTTATCTGATCTTCTCCTGGCTTTGCCGGGCTGGCCGCTCGTGGTTTTAGTGCATGTTAGTGCATGTTAGTGCATGTGAGCGTGCCCCACAGGTTTTCTCATGGCAGAGCGGACAGCATCGTCACGGAAAAGTAGTGCCCATGCTCTGGTTCTGCCTCAGGTAAAAACGTTAGCTCTATCAGTACTTTCGCCATATAGTTTACACTGAAGATATATGATATATAAGTATATAAGTTAGATATGAGCCGATTCACCGCAGACATGTTGAGGCAATCAAAATCCTCCCAAATCTGAGATCTTTAATATTGGCCTCAATTGGCCTGTTTTTACCAGTCATTGAAATAGTTTGTAGTATTAACAATGGTTTAACCTACTAATGCAGCACTAAATGTAAATTGTAAGCTGCATTTTATTATTTTGAAATCCCCAAATTAAGAACAAATCAATCAACATCCAGAGATCATCTCCTCTATTAATGGTCCTGGACATAAAATAATATATATTGTATTACCCCCTTTTGGAAGTGGATATAAGCTGCAGCTCCTCTGTCCATGCAGATTCACTTCTGAATAATGGAGGAGGGTCAGAATGGAAGTAATTGATTTAATTTGAGCACAGAAAAGGAAATTGATCTGTGAATAACATGCTCCGTTTATGGTTGTGAAAATGGTGCTTCTCTGACCAGGATTCATTTGCCTCATAGCACAAGCCCACTGTGTGAGGCTTTTCCTTTTCATTCATGCCAATGTAATGACAGTAAACGGTAGAATATATCTGTTCATGCATACATACTGAGTTTTACACAATGTGGAAAAAATGGTCACACTGCGTACGCCTTACCACACCCACATTATCTTTGATTACATTTTAATATTGTCTTTAGATACAATATGTACAGCTCTTGGGTCATATGAATTAATAGAATAATTCAGTACATTGCAACATATATACATACCAATGACTACAATACAAATTCTGACAGCGGCGTGAAAGGTTTTTCTGGTCACTTTCAAGTCTGAAGCCTCCGGCTGAGGGACCTGAACGCTGACGTTTTCTGATGAGAGGTTGATGCCAGGCACATCTAATGTGTTAGCACCCTCTTCAGTTAGAGCACTGTGTTCTCCAGTGTTGTCCAGTGCTTCTGCATTGAATAAGACAATGCCAGAGTGCAAGAAAAAAACTAAACGGTTAGGAGGGATGAATTGACTGAAAAAACAAACAAACATAAGGGAAAGAGGACTGTAAGATATGAAGTTATTTAAATATTTTAGAAGCATGAAAGGAACAAGGTGAGTCAGACAGTAGCATCTTCATTTCATATTGCTCTCGATCCAGTCTTTGAAGTTGGCTACACGTGTGTAGACTGTGTAGAGGTCAGGATTACACTCCCCTTGATCATAGCCAAAGCTCACCAGTCCCATGAGTCTCCACAGCCCTTTGCTCTCCCCCTGCACCTGCCTAAAGCTGAGAGAGGGCTTCTGGTTGTTGCTGGCTTGGTTCTCGGTGAGGGCGGGGAGGACAAGGATACCCCCTGTGTCAGAGGGACATATGTTAGAGGGTTCATAGTCAGGCTTGTGGCTGGCACAGAGCATATTGTCTGTGACGCTGACTGGCACGTCATTGCGAGCATACTGCCGCTCACAGGGCACTACATCAGCAAGGTGAACAAGCCCAACCCTCGCCTTCTCATCAGGACCTAAACTTGAATCAGGCAGTGGAGACCAGCCTGTCACAAGCCCTTGCCCAGATGTCACTTCTTCTCCCTGGCTCTCCGAGAGGCAGAGGGGCAGGACCTTCTCTCCGATCCGTGCTTTATCCAGTAACTTGACCACAGCCATGTCAGAGTCGAGAATATGGGGGTCGTAGTTTGGATGAACAACAATGGAGGCCACCTAAAGGAGAAAGACATGGACTTACTGTGGAAGTTTAGTTCAAGGGTATCATTAAAAGACAAGATCTGGCATCACTTACCCTCAGGTGTTGAAGACCTTTGCTTTCCCTGTGGTCGTCACGGTACTGCTTCCCTACCACCACCTTGATCTTGGCTGCATCCAGAGGATACACCTTCCCCAGCTCTGTCACACAGTGGGCTGCAACAACCACCCTCTTTTGGTTCACCAGAGCCCCACTGCACACCAGCTGCCAGTCAGTGACCTGATTGTGGTTGCCAGTTCCTGCTTCAGCGTCTCCCTTCAGGGACCCTGCCTGGCTGTCTGCCTTGGTCACCTTGGTCCCAGCTCCGTTGGTTAAGCGGCGGTAGATGGCTGCCAGCCAAGGCCAGTGAGCCTCTACCGGCCTCTCTGGGTCAAAGGTTGGATGCTTCCCACACACTGCCAAAGAGGAGGTGACAGGATGAGAGGACAGAGAGGAAAAGACCACAATACAGAGAAGGGGCGGGAAAAGGAGTACAGGAAAAAAATTAGACTCACACTGAGACAGTGTCAACACGTAGTGTCTTTGATTTGTTCTTCCTTTCTGAAGCCTTTTATCTTTCCTGTGCACATAAGCTTTCTGTCTTTAAGAATGTGTGCCAAAATGCAAAGCAGTGGCAGAGAAGGAGTAACTAAAATACTTAAAAGTGACAGAATCTTGGGAGATGTGAGAGAGCCTAACTCTAAAAGTCTCTACATAATAGATTGATAGATATTTAACTAACCCTTTACAATATGTTCATAACATGCATTCGATTCAAGCACCTTATTCAGTTTTGATATTTAAAAAAAATCTACCTCCAGGGCTTGTTAACATGTGGTAGATGTGTGCAGACTAATTGTATTAAAGGTAGCCACAGCTAACAGACCAACACCTTTCCAGTTTGGTATTAAGAGAAGAGCAGACAGTTTTGTGTTTGCTACAAATAGTGAGTGTTTTCCCTCCACTCTGAAGAATATTAAGAGCTATTTTAAAGTAATTAAGTCGGGACCCGAAAGGTGCCAAGTCGACCACTCTCTGTGGACGAAGTCTCCTTAGCAACGTTATAATATTGATGGCAAGGTAAGGTGGGATCGGATCTACTCTGCAGCAAAGCTGTCCCATCTCCTGCATAATGTATGTTTTACATATAAAGTCATTGTTGCTGATGATGAAGAAAGTGGAGAATGTTGTTTATGTACTTTATCCATTTAATTACAACCTGGAAGACGCCTTGTTTACTCAGAGATGGTGATCTTTTAAACTCTCGCTGCATCTATCTCACAGCTGTAAATGTCAGCGATTGGCTTTTCATTTTAGTAGCTTCGGGAAGTTACAGTGAACAGAAGGGAGAGGACTACAGCTGACACTGATGCCTAAGAGATGGGTGAAGATGCTGACAATGTATTGTTTAATGCCAGCATTTAGAGGCAGTGGTAATATTTTAAGAGAATTACAATAAATGTCTGTCAGAGTGACTACATCATCATAATGTATCCACATATCATTGCTGATATGTGGGCGTTAATCACTGTATTAAAATGTGTGTGTTTTCTGGGAGTGTGTTGGTTTTTGCCAGTGTTCAGCCAACTAGTAGTTCTTTGCTGCCCTCACCTGGCGAACAGGACACATGGCGCCCACTCCATTTCCCAGTCTTCAAGCAAGTGCGACGAGAACTGCCAGAGTGGTGGTAGAAAGAAGAGGCACACTCGTACTCTATCTGCGAGTAAAGGTGGTGGAAGCCCTGGGGCAACTGGGAAAGCACTGGAGGGCCTCTAGTGGGGCCCGCAGACTGGAGCAGTCGGCCCAGCCCAGAAGAGTAGAGCTTGTGCACAGGTGTCTTTCTGAGGGGAGAAGAAGAGGTCAGGGTTATGTAGACATACTCTTTTAGTTGAGTAAATGCTTTTGGATGTGAGTAAAGACAAAAATCTACTGTATTACATTAAACTCATTGCTTTGTATTCTTCGGGTCACTAAATAGCAACATGATATACAGAACATCTGTCCGTATGGTATATATATATCATAATGCATTGGTAAACATACCTGAATGGGGCCTGTGGTGGCAGAACTCTTTGTCTAACCAGCTCAGACACTTTGGGCTCCCGGCATGCTGCAAATAAACACATATTTATGAACACGCACAGACATTAACGTCAGCTGTTATTTTAATGAGAGACTGGAACTGGAACAGTGACTGGACTGTGAGGACTTGTAGACTGACAGGAGTGCTATGTCATTATCGCTATCACTGTCTAATATGGCATAGGCTGAGTGTTTTAGAAGTTGTAAGTAATGGCTATAATAAGGGTTAAAGAGAAAGTTCAATATGTTGGGAAATACACGTATCTGCCGTCTTGGCAAGAGTTAAATGAGAAGAATATAGACATTTGTCTGTAATTTGTTTAATCCAAACAAAATCAGGAGGGAAAACACTAAAACATGTGCTTTGAGCCAGACTAGCTGTTGTGTCTTTATGTTAAGCTAACGTTACATGTAAACTGATCTGCTGAGAGTGATGTCAATCTGGTATCAAGCTCCTCATCTAACTAAGAGAAAAACAGTATTTCCAAAACTGTAGAACTTTGTTGAAAAGAAAAAAAATCCTTCGGCTGCTGTATATTGTCCAATAGAATAACTTGCTTTGTCGTTTATTCTTCGCTCTTTAATTCATGAGGAAAGTAGAGTCACAGACACTTTGACCATTTTATCTTTTGGCAAGAGCTGAGGAGCACCCAGACCGAAATTTGTTAAGAACTAATTAACATAACACTCCAGAGTAGGGATGGGTATCGTTTGGGTTTTTTTCGATACCGGTGCTAAACCGATACTTTTAAAACGATACCGGTGCCTAAACGGTGCCTGAACCGATACTTTTTTATTGCCAAGGCAATTTTTTTTCTTCAAATTTAACAATGTTATTAACTGTTTAAAGTATACTATAGATATAAATAAATAAGTACATACAAAACACGCTTCAAACTACAGCTTCAAACCTTTTAACTTCAAACTATAAAAATATATATTTAAAAAAAGAACAGACACCAGTCCAATCAGGTGGCCTGATGGGACCGTGTGCCTCGAGCCCCGCTCTGCATGCAGGGGTAAGGCAGACAGAGAGCAGAGCAGCGAGTGTGCTCTTATCCGCGCTATTTTAATAATCGTTTTTACCGTGCGGGTACCGCGCTACCTTTTTAGTATCTATATACCGTGCAACTTTACAGAGTAGTGTAAAAAAAAAGTATTTAAATCGGTAGGTACCGGACGTGTTGCCAGTATGCACCGGTTCTCGGTACCCAACCCTACTCCAGAGTTTATGGATTATTGTACTGCACAAATATTTTTCCTATAAGCATTTTTCTTTTTTTGTTGCATTTTACAACTCTTTACTAATGGCCTTTGGGCTGCATCTACAGGTCTGATGGCCTGATACTCATGACACCTTATTAATTACTCAGTTTCTAATAAAACATGGCAAAGTGTGCTGGACTGAATGTGTGTAGTACTTTTCAATGGTAGGTTGTACACCTTATGAGGAAGTGGTGTGGACGCTACATGCCTGCCAAAATGTCATCAGTAGAAAAGCAGTGACCGAACAGATGACAGTACCTCTGACACAGAGCGGGTGTTTGCCACTCCAGGTCCCATTTGGCTGGCAGGTACGTCGGGCATTACCACTGATAACATATGAGTGGTTACAGAAGAACTCCACTGTTTCAGGCTCCGGTCCAGGCACCAGCTGGTAGTAGCCATGGTAGAGCCGAGAGAGAAGTGGGCAGCTTTTCCCTGCAGGGGGGAAGCAGACAGAAGGTGAAGGTGAAGAAGACCAACAAGGAGCGGATGATATTCATTTAGATTTTATTTCAGTCAGTCTCTCACCGGTGAAGCTTTGGTTAACCTCTTTCTCTTTTTCTTTTTCTTTGTCCCCCCTCTCCCTTTCTAACTCCTCCTTTGTTTTATCAGCAGAATCCTCCTTCTTGTCCTCTTTAATTGTTGGTTTTTCCTTTGGTTTCCCATTTTCCTCATTGCCCCCTCTGTACATGGTGTACTGTGTAATGTTGACTCGAGTGGGAAGGATTTTCCTCCCCGGCTCTGGAGAACCGATAGTATTATTTTCCTTCTGTGGATCCTTTACATCACGTATAACGGTGTTGTTCTTTGTCATTTCCAGTTCAAATATCTCCACTGTGTTGTCCCCCTCAGCTATAATGAGTGTTCTCGTCTTGGTATCATTTGGGCCGGCTTTGTCCGAATCTCTTTTTCCATTCACCTGCTCTTCTTTTCTTTCCTTCTCTTCTTGTCCTTTGTTTTGTATCACAATTATTTCTGTGATATCTGTATTTTCTGTCTCCAAGTTTGTGTCTGGGCTGCCTTCTTTTTTCTCAGGTGGCTTCCCAACCCCAGGTTCTTTCATTTCAACTGTATTCAGGCTGTTGTCTGGGCCTTCACTATCCACTTTATCTTTGCTGCCTCCAGTTGGTTTCTCTGACCCAGTATTTCTTTCCTCTAGCTCTCCTTCATTCTCACCCTCAGACACAGTTTTCTCTGGAATGGTACCCGTATATTTATCTTCTCTGTCGACTGCTGTTGTATTGTCGTGCCCAGCGTTTATATCTCTCCCTCCATAGCTTTCTTTTTCACCAGTTGTGCTTTCTTGACCTTTCTCTTTAGTTTCGCTGATATATTTTTCACCATCTGTTTCGTTGCCTTTATCTTTCTTTTTTTCCTTGACTCTGTCCTTTTCTTGTTCTTCTTCTTCTTCTTCTTCTTTGTCTTGTTCTTCTTCTTCAGTGAGAGTATTATTCACTGTAGATACAGAGCATAAAGAAACATTGTTACTTTATTTTCAGTTAGCAGCTGATTAGAAATGTATTTTCTTTTTTTTAAGTTGGTTTGTCATGCTGAATGGCTCTAGACACTGACTCATGTTCTTATGACTTTTTAAAAGACAGTGAAATGAGCTATAGGTACTTTGAGATATTTGAACTGAGTCACCATTCTAATCTCTGTTATTTAAGACACTTTGTCTGACCTTGTTTGCATACAGGAGTAGTCCCACTCCAGGTGTTGTTAGGGAGGCAGGCTCTCTGGGAGTTCCCACTGAGCTCATAGGGCTGGTAGCACAGGTACTGTAGAGCAATGAGGACATCATTGGGTCCATAAACCAAGAAGTGGTCCCCATGTGTTGGCTTGGGTGGTAGACTACAGTGTATTTCCACTGGCACTGGAGACAGGAAAGGAAAATCAGGCACCATCAATTTTAGTGGCTGCAAATCTTCCTTTTTTTGCAATCTGCACCACCTCTAAGGCAGTATGCATGACATCCAGAGCAAGCAAATGACACACATATGACTTTCCCAGATCTCAAATTTGAATTATACAGCGAAAAAAATATATATTCACATTATTATCTTACCACAGTCTGGGGCAGGCACACTCCAGGTGCCATCACTCAGGCAGATGGCAGTGTGGAAACCCTGCAGCTCAAAGTTAGGGTCACAACGGAAAGTTATGCGTGCTCCCGAGTGATGAAACAAACCCTCTGTGAATCCATGGGTGGGCACTGGAGGCCTGCGGCATCCAACAACTGAGTGGAAATACAGGAATGCACATTTTGGTCATAAACATATGTCGTTTTATTTTCTTGTTTTTTAACTAAAAGCCAGATCTTCCAAATTAAGGAAAATCTGGGATTTATGAAGCATCTCAAGCATTCCTCAAATATCAGTATTTTTATCCTCCCTCTTAAAGAAATATCTCACAAATAGACCTTCAGTTCTTCACTTGCAGGGTAGCTCACAAACCAAAATCTCAGCTCTCAAACTCTTAATTTACAAATGCAGAGATTTATCCTGGGCATATCCTGCTACCTTAGAGGCTCATAAATGAGTAATTTCACTCGCTGTGGTGCAGTTCACAGCCAAACTTACACACAGGGCTTGTAAATGAGGAAGGAATTGATAAAATAGCCTTCGTCAAACTGTTTAATTTTCCAGAGTTTTACGCAGTGGGGCAGTAGAGAGTGTTGATGTGGTGATGGAATACTGGGTGTAACTCTGTTATGTGAAGAACTGCTAGGAAAAAAAAAATCCATTTCGCAAATTGGGAAAAATATTCTATAATTACTTCAGCATTTTGTGTAATACATTTTCTTTGTGAATACAGTATCAATTTATATCTTTAAAGGCAAACTACATATGTGCACACAAATGCTGTGGTACAGGACCGCGCCACCCACAACTGAGTTCACGAAAACCCAAACACACATGTCAACACTGAGGTTGCATTTCTTTTTGCAACAAACCCTCAAGAGGTTTTGTGTTTTAGTTGGGTCCGATCCATGAAATGAAACTGTCCGTGGTTTGATAGCTCCAAACCAAGGAACCCTCCCCATCATCCGGCACAGAGTTGTTTACCGACTTTGCCAACCAAAAGTTGAAGAGAAAACTGTAGTTGACCTCTTTTGAATGTGTTTTTTAAAACGATTCTGGGAAGTTGTGGGCATCTTTTTATTGTGCATAAATGATCCATCTTCCCTGTCAGATTTTGTCGACAGACATAATGAGATGAGTCATTGGGCTGGATTGCTAACATACTAAAGTCATACTGTAAGTAAATCATCATTCCTTTCATTAATGCTTTGGAAATGATGTTGAACACTGCACTGGAAAACAGATTAGACTCCAGAATAGGAGTAAATAAATAATTTCCTATGTTGAGTTTCTACCATTAGGTGTCAAGACTCTCTCATACACAATGAGTTTTATCTGAGGCTTAAAACAGTTGACAGTTTGATTATTGGAGACATAAAATGAAGCTGATGTCAGGTTCATACTTAAAATTCTCCCTGTGACTCCAGGCAGAAATGTAGACTACATTTCATCCACAAAATGTCAAACATTAAAATTAACAGCTGAGGATTCCTCATGGGAATACAAATGAATGCACACCGTGTGGAATGAAACTCCTGCCTTTTTTACACGGGTGTCCTTCAATGCAAAAGCTGGCTCGTGTTATAGAAGTAGAATTGTTTCACCATTTGTTTTATAGACCCAAACTTAACCTTGAAAATGACACCACAAGAAAAAAGTGAGCGAGGTTCAAGGGGTCTGTTTTTGTGGGATCTTAAGGGAGGTGTATTGGATATAAAAACACAAGTTAGGGTCCAGACACCCATAAATACAAGACCTTTTAGGTCAAATACTACAAGACCCTGTAGTGTAAGCCAACCACACCCTGTTTGAGCAGTACCCCACATGACAGAGTTGAGTGGCTCTGCTGGTATATTGTAAATATTGATATATACAGATTTAAGGTGGCATATAGTGCAGAAACCAAAATGGTTGCTGACCTTACTAAAAAAAAAGTCTCTTCTCCTCATTCTTGGTTCATCATATATTGCATATAAATGCCTTTTCCCCTTTAATTTCTTCCAGTTTCTTTGAAACAGACCGTATCTATCTGTTCACAGAAGTATGACTTCATGCATTAGTTAGTTCAATGCTGCAAACATTTTTATGAGATGATCAATTGGATTTGCAGCCCAACTGTTGATCTACTAACTGACCCACGCTACAGCTGAGACTGCACAGACAGTGGAAAGCAGCTGGTCTGAACCTAGTCCAAACCACAGACCTTTCCCTTCTGACAGTGAATCACCGCCTGCCTCTGAGCAGCAACAACTGCAAAAACATAAGTTTATTCTAACTAGGTGTGTCTGATTTCAAATGAAAATAACAAAAGTGACTGAGATTTCAAAAGTGTCAATACAGTAAAGACGTCATGGCTACTTTTCTTCCCTGTGATTAGAACTTGCAGGCATTTTTTTCACTACTGTTATGTTACAAACTCACCATTTTCACACCTCTTGCCTGTGTAGCCAGCCAGACAGGCACAGTGGTAAGTGTAAGAACTTTCCAGGACACAAGTTCCATCATGTAGGCAAGGAGAAGAGCTGCAAGCTGTAAATATACAAGTGTGTAACATTAGGTTACAAGAAGAAATGTTGTACTGTATTTATTTGCAGTATGGTGAGAAAATATGTATGCCAAAAATAATGGCTGCCCACATCAAGCTACATTAAGGGATTCATATTCAAAGCTGGTACCATTTACATGTCATTCTTACTTTACATTTCTACACAGAATGCCTCTTTTTAATTTTTTACTAGATCTGGTTTAGCTGCTGGTAACTTATGCATATATACCTTCAGAATGAGGACATTTCTGGAAAGTAATGACATTTTGGTCAGTACAGGCTTTCTCATTGGGCCGTTAGCAGGATCAGCACCCTGACGAAGGCTTTTGCCGGACATGTAAGTGTCAGTCACGCACTATGAAAGGCTTTGTTTTATTATTCACTGGACTGTGAGTTCCTTGGAAACTCTTTCTTGTTGGCATTTGTTGTGGCCCATTCCTCAAAAGAGCCCCTCTGTTCATTGAGCCTGACTTTACAAGTTACTTTTCATTTATTTTCTATGAAGCAAGCACTGACTGTTGGGCTCTGGTATTGGATTAGGACTTTAGGGTATAAGGTTAAAATTCCCCTTTTGATTGGGGGTTGGAATGATTATGTCACCGAAAGTAGTGCATGAATACAAACAGTAGTAGCAGCAGTATTTGTGTTGTTACAATTAAATAACAGTGGTATTTGACCTACCAGAGGTCTCCTGGAAAGTGGCAAAGAATCCATCAAAATTCTTATAACCATCAGACACAAAGAGAATGTGCAGACTGTGACCAGAGCTGTGAACTGGGGCCGGCCTGTTGTTCCCACAGAATCGAGCAATAACACGCGAGTCAATGCTGTCACCATCTCGGACCTCCACGAAGTCGTAACGACAAGATTGGTGAAACTCCAGACTCATCATCATGAACCTGTCAGTAAGAGGATGGGTATACAAAAACACGCTTTGAAATCTTTAGCCAGTAACTAACTAATGAACAGTAATATCAAACTAAATCTACCAATTACATAAAAGGTGATTTGCTCCACTGTTGTGAAGCTTACTGTTATTAATGGTGTGTGAAATAAGTCTCATTTTAACCAGGTACCACAGCAGTTAAATATTTAAATTAAACTTAAATACATATTATACTACACAAACTTGTACCAACATTGTACGAACGCAGATTCAATATTTGAGATAAAGCACAATAATTATTGACACTTGGCAGCAACATCAAGAAACCATAATTCGATGCTTATCATTAGTTGTTGCATTGGCAGGTTTTAGAGACATCTTAGGAATTTCCCCCCTTATATTTAACAGATTGATAATCTTTTAGCACTAATTATGTGCCTATTTAACAGTTTTAAGTGCACATATAAATGCCACTACATCTATGTAATTAGCAATAATATGGCTAATGCCGATAGACAACATTACATTCCCAGTCTAATTTAGCATATTATTTTGGCAAATCAGCAGATGTTAAATATCTATAAAATATATTCATGAATGCTGAACAAACATGTTGATTTAACAACATCATTTCCAAAACAAGTAGTATGACTGGTCATTATTGGTATGAAAGTTCTAGGTATTGTGTGAATATTTCCAATTTCTTTGTGTGCGTTAACACAGCCAAGGCATCCAGAAGGAGCGGCTTTAGGGCCTGATTCAATGTGAATCCAAGTGAGTATAATAGCTGTATAAGAACAATTTACATAAACTTTCAATTATTGAGATGTTTGATTCGGTTGCTGTCAGAGTGTGAGAGGACTCCAGCTGGATTAGGAAAAACACAAAGGAGTCTCCTTTCTTCTTCTCTGTGATTTCAGATGTAATCTCCTTGGCCTAATATTGGAACGGACATGAATGACTGGTGTATTTTATACAATGCACTGGCATGCTCCCAAATCCTCTAATATTACCCTTTATCAGAGACCCTCGAGTCAGAGAAGCTTAGACTAATAAGAAATACAGTAATGCTAAATGTTAGCCTGCAGCTGCTCCCAACAAGAATGCCAGCTGTAATTCAGATATGTTTCCTGTGATGCGAGTGTACTGCGAGCCACGGTAGTTAAAGACATACAGGAAAACCCTTATTCCCCAGTCACTCAGGCCAAAACATAGAACTTTCCATTATATCTCTAAGCACAGGAGCTCTGTTTCATTCAGGGGTTTTGTTTATGTCACAAAGGACACACAAATATGACACATAAATATTAGTCATCTTAACATTGATGTTGGTAAGACATGTAAGCTTTATATATATAGAGAGAGGAAAACCCTACTCTAAATGTCTGATTAATTGGATGGAGCTTTAGTTCTTCTAAACCCTGCCCAAAAGCTGGCCTGTAAAATGCTGTATGTGTAATGGAGAGAATGACAGAAATAGAAAGTTATCACATGACTGAAAAGCCATAACTTTCCTAAAAAAAAAAGCAGATGTTGTGGTTTCCAAATTTTGCTTTAGACTTGCCATCCGTGCAGAAACTGAACTGGGTGGAAATTTAACTCAAGCAGATTAGCCATTAATAGCCAGTAATAGCCAGTACTATTAATTACAGAACGCCAATGAAGATCCCTAAAATAAATGTTTTAATTAATACCAGATGAAACTGATACAAACGTTTGTAATATTCTTCAATTTCCCACAGGCACATACAGTATATATGGGTAACCTGAGGTCATTATATCCACAACAACTATTTGTTCACTTAATAGCTATGAAACCTTCTCCATGGTTTGATAGGGATTCTTCATTTGAAAGTAGTTCCAATGAAAACTGTTGACAGCCAAGTATTCAGAATAATGTTGAATCTTTTAAAGTAATTATTAGCCAAGGACCACCGCTTTGGTACAGACTAATATATCTTAACAACTCTCAGAATGCCATGGAAGTTTGTATATGCTGTGATCCCCAATTTTAATTTGGTTTATGATACACTGTTGTGACAATCCCATCAGCCTCAACTGTTTAGTGCTAATATTAGCATGCTAACCCTATGTTTGTGAACATGGTAAACATCCTGCTTTCTAAACATCAGCATGTTCGTATTGTCATTGTGAGCATGTTAAAATGTTGAAGTTAGCATAAAGCACACCTCTATTTGCATGGCTGTAGACACCAAGTCTTGTTGGAAATAGCTGTAGTAGCTGACGGAGAACACAAACAATCAAACCTGTGGTTTTACCCATCATGCTTTGTGATAGGCGAAAACAAAACAACTCTTATCAGTGAATATTATTGCTAACCTTCCCGATGTAACCCAACTGATGAGGTAAATGAGGACCAGTGAACTACAACAATAGAAGCAGAGTGTGCGTGGTCTCACCTGAGCTCGATAGTAAAGGGACGGTCCACCTGGATGGTCCACTCACATCGAGCATTGTTGGGGTAGCTCTCGAGCACCAAGTGGCCCTGCCGTTTATGGATCACTCCCCCACACTCTGAAAAACACATGGGAAACAATTATATTTAGAAAGAAAGAAAGTTGGTGTTCTTTAAATTGTGGCTGTGAATTACAGCTTAAACACAAACACAATTACATTTGAGTTTCCAATGTCACTGTAAAAGTCAAATGTGGTGCGCAACAAAATAAAGAAACATAAACACAAGACGCACAGGGGCAACAAGGCGTTCAGCAGCCTATCCAGGTTCTGCTTTGAATTAAATGTATGTTTGTTGTTCCCCTTGGCACAATATGTGTGCATTGAGAAAGCTGTAGTCGGTGTCCAAATGTTACATATTAAATTGTTTTATGGGATTCCCGATTTGACTCTAACTTGTCATTCCGCTCCTTGTGGAAAAATCTCCCGGGCATATGGCGGCCTTCCAAACCGGCATAGTTGTCCCAGATGAGCATAAATCATCAGGGAAGTAAAGAATACATACAAAAAAAGTTTGATACCTGTAGGATCTGCTAAGTGGGAGAATGAAGAGACTTACTCATGCAATCTCCCCCAGACCAGCCAGGACGGCACTCAGCGCAGTATTTTCCAGTAATGAAGAAGTCATCTCTGGGGCCCCAGGTCCCATTGTTACATCGCTTACAGTTCTCAAATATACTGCAACCTGAAAGAAAGAGAGCCCGAAACAAAATCACAGAGAAGTGATTAAAGAGTCACCACGACAGGCCAGAATGCAAAGGATGCAAACAATTAAAATCAAGTCTTTCAAAGGGCTGTTATTTTTTGTCATGATTGGGAAAATGTTCCCCACATGGCTTCAGCCATGTCCCCAACCTTCATCAGACCACTGCCATGTTTCCTTTCAATCAACTCTGTTTAACTCATTACACTCATCTTTCATTACAAAAGAACACACAGACATATTAGTGCTTCCTTTTTAGAAATGTGGAGAAAACTCCCTAAAATGGCTTCTTGGGAGGATGTTCCTTCCATTGGGGGAATGTTTACTGGGGCATGACACGTTTTTTGAGTTTAAGAGTAAAATGGGATTTACAGGTAGCCATTATATTCTGAGCAGCTGTTTTCCTCTCCCCAGAAAGAAAACCATGAGTACATTCAAGCTGTGAAGAAAACACAACATACTTCTACAGGCAGATGGATGGCATGTAGGAAGATAGCATCGGGAATGCAAGAGTTTCAATGAAAGAGCTACAGTACATGCAAACATCTCAAGTATTTATATTCTCACGTATATACACACCTGTATTTCTTACACAGAAAATTAGCACAACACACATTCCCCCCCACCATTTAATTCACAAATCAAAGTTACATCAAAGTATAATAATTTACTCCTGCACTCATTCAAGAGGATTCTGCCAGAAAGGCAAAAGAAGGAGCGAATGTGAAGTTGGCCTGTAAACAAATTAGATCCGACACAAATATGTTCCTGCTTTCTGTCGTACTGTTTGTAATGCTGCGGTGCAAACAGCTGTACAGTTGACCGACATGCACAGTTTACACTGCAGATATTAGATAAAGATTAGATCAGCAGATGTAGACTTTACAAGGAGAAGGCCAACTTTGTTCTTTATTATGTTCAAGGTAAACAAGTCTGCAATGTCCCATACAGTTGAAGCGCTCATTCAAATATAAACATTTGAAGCGGTTTTACCTGGATGGATGATGCAGGGGTCGCACTCATTGATGGCGTTGCGACAGCAGGGCACTGCATAGCCCACCGGTGTCCCCTGTAAGGGGCATTTACAGCGGATCACATCGTACTCGCAGCAGCCTCTACACATAACGTTCCACTCTGGGCCCGGGCAGTTGTTGTGCAAATACCTGTAATCTAAAGAAGACAATACGTCAGGGTCATCAACTCAAACAAGCGAGCAGGGAACAAATGTTTATGTAAGCATCATATATACATGTGCTGATAGAGAGAGGAAGATGAGTCAAACATGGAGAAATGATGACAGATGTAATGATCGGCCCTGTGAGCAGGCAGGGGTTATGGTCGACAGAAGTGCGAGCAGCAGTGGAAGGATTCTGGCGAGTAACAGTGTTTATGTGAGCTGCTGCTCCGCACTGACTTCATGGTTATTTCTACTGCCATATGGTGGCAGGCTCATAGGGGACCGCAAGTCTCTCGGGAGTCTTCCTCCCCTGTGTGTTCTCATACTACATTACATCCGACAACATGCCACGATGGTAAAGTCACAGCAAACAGAATAAAATCAACAATCAGAAAGCGCATTCCTTTTTGTAAAGTTTGACCCAGTAAATGGAATGTTTGATTGGACTGGAAACTAGTGAGTCAAGGACCTTTGAGTCTGAGTGATTGTGTAACAGCGAATTTAAAAGCTGAAACAGACAAGTGGAAATTATCTTGCGGTAGATGTGGACAGAGTACTAACTGAAGCTGCACTTTAAACTTGGCAAAACGTTGGTGCAGAGTTTTGTACGTATGCTTCTCTGAGCCCTGCAATCATAATAACTTCTCTGCCCTCAACCATCCCACCATTTACTCATCCCTGACACCCCTATCTAAAACCACAAAGGCACACTTTTTTTGTTCTGCACACGAGGGCTATTTGCTTTTGTGAAACAAGGAAAGCAAAAACCAGGAAGGATAAATCTCTTCGTGGGAGTTTGCAGATGGTCAACTAGAGAGGAGAAGCGTAGATGTCTTGGAATGCTGTGAGTCGTCCCTGCTGCCCTTCCACATTAATGATATCATAAATTGTATCTCAGTCCAACTACAATCTGGCTCATCCACCTCAGCTATTTCTCCTAGCAGACACAGTGGGATATGACAAACGCAGTGACGTTAATCAAATAGAGTAGGCTGTGCAATGCCACTAGTTCAACTTTAATGTGAGTTTATTTTCAGGACAGAGTTTGTGCTTTATAGTTATTTTATGATGCCTGTCAGTTCCTAGCGTTGGTCATTTATGTTTCGATAACGTGGGCTCAGATAGATCTGTGAAATAACCTTATAGCTCAAATGTTCAGCACGCCAGTGACAACATGGGGTCTCATGGCGTGCAATAGATCTCAGGACTATAATTCAATGTCACTCAAAATGTTTTGTACCATGGCGCCCGAACGCAGCCCTCCATTATGCAATGTCCCCATTGTTGAATAAACCTGCACTTTTATTTTTATCAAAGCTGATTTTCTTGCATTGTCTTGACTTTTTTTAGCTCGGTTTGCTTCCCTGAGACACAAAAGGACAAGCTCATACTGTCTGTTGACATTGTTATTTTTGTGGATTTCTTTTGACCAAGTGTGAGAACCACAGACCTCCATGGTATGGGCATGGCCTGCGTGTTAAGTGAGATGTCTGTTGAGAGAAGAAAAGCACCGTATACTGTGAGTCAAGCACAATTATGACAAAGGCACACCAAGTAAAAACCTATCTTTACCAGAGTCTTATATTATATTTTCCTCAATATCATTTGCTAACATCTATTTAAAAAACTAAAAAGTCTAGCCCATGCTTTCTCTAGATTAGCATTGCAGTCCTCTAACATTGTCAGACTCATTGTCGGCAGTTAAAAAATAAGATCAAAATCAAGATATCATCATTTTGAATCCATACATTCTTCTTCCTGGTCAAAAACTAATGCCTTCATTACCTACGGGTGTGTTCTGCCAGTAGCGACTTGAGCCAGTAGCCTCAAGCAGAGATAAGGAGCAAGTTCAAGAGGTCCGGTAAACTCACTTCTACTTAACTCTACCAGATTTATTTATTTTCAAATGTGTAATCCCAATTTTCCGCATGAGAAATCCTTTAATGCAATTCATCAAATTTCGCTCCCTCTGGAGCCACAAAAGACTGTACGACATATTTTCCACACATGAAGGAGTATTTCCCCTCCCTCTAATTCAGTGGTGTTCTACTTTTATCTGTCAGTTCACCCAAAAGGCAAAACAAAACTACATGATTTGGGAAAAATGTTTAAAGCTGCTAATTGGTTGACTACAGTAGCTTGACTTTGTTCAGTGGAGACCAGAAGTCCATCCAGACTCTGGTCTGCTTTCAATCACAATAAAATGTAATTGCAAGAAACAACCTTCTCAACAACTGTGACTGTTTGTCTGATTGCAATATGACCCAGATTACATCAAACGGAGGTTTGGTCAAAGAGAGGATGGACTTAAGGCATTATCGACTGGTCAATTTGACTATTTAGACTTTAAACGGCTACCGACAGTGCTGGATGAAAACAGTGTTCTAAAGGTGTGATGTCTGCCATTTGGGACCTGAGAGGGTCTGACACCATCTCCTCTCCTTAAGGGGAAGCTTTGCTGCTTCCTTGCTGAGATTTGTAAAGGACGCTGCTCCGGAGAGACTGAAAGCTGATTTATAGGCCATCAACTCCAAAGGGTCAAAAAACCTTATGACCTGGTCCGGTAATGTCATTACATGGATCACTGCTGTGTGTCTTGTCCTTAGATAAATGACATCCTGTGTTTGTAACTGCCCTAAGTGCACTTATTGTTGAAGACCCTGTTATACAGAATAGAACAGAATTGTATGTGTTAACTTGTGTTGGTCATTTATCTTCTTTCTCAGCTCAGACAGTGACATGAAATAGCATGCATTTATGATAGGATTAGTTTCCAGACTTTCGCAAACTGTTTTCTTAATGCTCCTAAGGTAAATAAACAGGCAGCAGTAGTTTTAGTGTTTATTCTCTGTGAATGGATTCAGTTTGTTGACCTCCATTTATATTTTTCTCTGAAGCATGACTCCGAGGTTTCTCATAATGCATTTACTTTTCTGGAAGGCTATCACCTCTCCTTAATACGTGTTTATTGATTGACAACAATGAATATAGTTTGTACATAACTGTGCTTTGGCTTGTGCCACGGCAATTTGGATTTATTCACTTCAGCTATAAGCTTACTGCCTTGTAAAAACACATCTGTGAGGCTTCCAGGTCAACACCTGCGGGTAACAACAGACTGGACAGTACCAATTTCATTTGGGTTTTTACAGCAAGGATGGTCTGAACAGGCGTGGAGGTGAATGCTCACAGGCGTAAGCCGACAAGTGAGTGGGTGTTTGTGCAAGCATTGGAACATGCATGAGCTGGCCTTCAGCGTTTGAGCTTTAAGCACTTACAAAAGCACTATAATATATTTTGAAATCATTTTTGGACCTATGTGTTTTTGCAAATGTGTGAAAAAAATGGCATGAACATGCAAATGACACTCCATTCATCATTATGTTCCCCAGACCTGTAATTTATCCCAATACTGTTATAGTGCTGTGTGCCTCTGGCTAATGTGTATTTAATCGCAAACTGGAAGTGTTGACAGTTGTCTGAAAGGTAGTATAACAAGTAAGAAACACCTCCTACAAAGGTTGCCTCCTTGTTGTTGTGACTCATAGCTGTCTAGCACCCTTTCCATCCAACCGTGTCAGATATGTCTTCTGTTTTATGGAATAGCATCTAAATATTTCCCCGGCACACACATAACTAGTATGTTGTGTGAGAGAGCACTGGCAAACACAATTTAAGAGCAGATCACAAAAGGTTTTGTTCCCTCCTCTGTTCTGAAGCAAAGCGTGCAGATTTGTTCGTGTCTTGTTTGGCTTTTCTGGTCTCTGCTTTTTTTTACATTCCAGATGTTGAGCTCTGAATGAAGAGAAATGAAAATAGCAATAACACATACATCATAACAGACACCCTGACGCCTAGTGGAGACCTCTGTGTGAGTGTCACAAAGTGCTCCCACCCAATCAGAAGCTATACAGACCCAGGTTGTTAGCCGGCATGCGTCAGCTGCACACCTTTGATGTGGATCCAGAGACTGACGTCATAATTACTGGGGGTAGACTAGATGTGGTCACAGAAATTCACACGAGACCTGGGATCCTGCGTCTCTGAAACTGGCTCGCTAACCAGTGGAGAGCCACAGCAAACATCGACTTCTGCCAAGATCAAACTATAAAACGACCACGTTATTGTTCTGTTTTGCATATTTTTTTCTTCTTACTGTAGAAATGTATTCTGTCCAAATGTAACGGTCACAGATAACTCACACGTGACTGTTCAACAAACCCTGGAAAACCATCACTCTTGATAAACTCAAGATGTGCTGCAGGTGCTGAATTCACCTTATAAGTGATTCAGAAGCTTGCATCAGCTTCGAAACTCTGCCAGCAATTCCTGGAAGCAACTTCCTCTGTACTAAATAAAACCCAAGGTCAGTATGTTCTGTTATTTTGCATCAGCATCAACTTTAGGCTCCAGTTTAGTGCTGCACCCAGAGTGTCAAATAACTCTAGTTATATTTTGATGTAAACTGTTTTAGGAAATGCAGCATGGCAGAGTGTCTTCATTGGCAATCAAACCAGTCGTTGTCTAGTTGGTCAGATTCTTACTCACTTCTCTGTAACTGCATCCTATCAATCTTGTGTCACACCTCTACCATAGCTAAGCTATTTTCAACTTCAAACACAGCTGAGGAGCAAAATGTGGAGACAATTTCAGCGGCGCCCAGTGAGAAGATGGGTTCAACATGTTTATCAAGCACAGCACAATGCTGTGGTCATGCTACATAGTGGACATGTAGTATCTCTATTCTGCAGGTTTTGACTAGGTTATATAGCAGTTCAACATTTTGGGAAGTGCTTATTCACTTTCTTGGTGAGAGTAAGAGAAGAGTAGTATCAAAATTCTCATTTAAGTCTCAACAAGATAGCGACAAGTGTTATTTACCAAAAATGCTGAACTACTGCTTTTAAGTTCAGTTCACCCAAATTCCCCCCTGAAAGTGGCGAGTGGCATCTAGCAATGCAGACAGTGTCAGTTTCATTTGACCATGCGGCTTTGCATAATCCTCACCACAACATGAAGGCATACTTACTATAATTAAATGGGGACTCATGTCAGAAAAAGTTTCATGTGAAGTAAATGACAGGTTACAGTATATAGCTACTGAATAAATAGTTTCCTCCGGACAAAATGGTGCTTATTTTATGCTGATGTATCATGGAAAAATAGTTGTTTTTATAGCAGCTGCTCGTGCACATACCCATGCATGTGTCAGTGTGTAATTCCTTTTGCACACTGCCCACAGCAGCTGTCTGGTATTTTGAGGTTGGAGTGATTTTGCTATCATGGAACAGGGAAACTCCCAGGGGAGCGTTGCGTATCTGAATGTAGCCTGATCCCCAGCGCTGGTCCCAGTGGTCATCCTGGAGATTTGCTTTAAATAAACTTCTTTCGCCAGGAAACCACAAACCCAATAAAATATCCTTATTGAAATATCCTTCAGCCACTGTGGTGAAATGGTATGAACAGGCACAATACGGTAGTCTGAGATTTGCCCTTTTCCTCTCAGCATTCAACTCCTCAACTTGGAATGAACTCTTGAGTCTGATCTGACACTTTATTTTCCAAATGCTCATTCAGAGGACATCTTTTGATTCTTGTAACTATCTTCGGTGCCAGGATTTCCCTTTCTCCAATGTAAAATGCTTTTTACATGTGCTAGCCTTGGCCTTTGTTTCTTACCACACACTACCCAGTAGCCCTGACAACTTCCCAGTGGACATCTTCTGACACACTATAAGGAGAGTGTGTCAGAAGAACAGGACATCTCAGGATCCAGATGGGTGGAGCATCCTAAACAGGAAGCCTTCCATAGAATTAAATGCCTCCAAAACATACACAAAACACAAACACACACAAACAAAAACAGACATGTCCACAGAGTCAGGATTTTGTATGTAAACACCTCCGCACTACTTTAAGAAACAATTTTCGATGGCTCAACAGAAAAACATCTATCATCAGCTGATGATGCACGATTATGAAACAAGTCATGCTGAGAGTGACTCAGCTGACAACAACAAAAGTGGGTAAATATCCCGGAGTGCATTGACTAACTCTCTTTGTCAGTGCAGCTTAAGGCAGCTGAGCTCTGGCCATCCCGTTGCCACATTTACCAACACTACAAATTATTTTACAGCCTGGTAACCGCGGGACGAGCAATCAACAGAAGTTTATTTAGGAGTCTTGGAGACAGTGTATGGTATAAATATTACCACAGCCAGTGTGATTGACTTCAACGTGACTCATGTCTTCCTGCAGCATTTAGAGTGGTCACCCAGGGTAAACAGGCAGAGACAAATCTCAATCTCAGGGAGAGCACCCTTCAGCATTTAAAGAGATGCTCTCACACAAAAGGGAACGCGTGCCAAGAGTCAACACCCCTATTAGGACTGTAACCGCCTCCCTTTACCTTAAGGAATGTGTGGCCACATGCATCTGGTGCTTCTTTTACTTTAGAGCAGAAAAAACAATCTGACTTTAATTTCACATAGAGAACAACTGCAATGAGTAGAAAGGAAGATCACAACGCCCCTTTTAATAGGACAATAAACAAACCCTCACAGGAATGCCTTACTCTGTATTTTTTAGAACATGAGTTGTTAAGTCAAAGATTGCACAAACATGTCAGTGCTGTTTTTCTTTGCAGCGTCTTTACATCACTGTCTCTCTGTGGCTCTTCTTTTACAAGCCTTGCTGAGCGCTGTTGTGCTCTTAAAGGATAGAAGGGAAGAGGGGATGGAGAGAGTTGCTGATGCCGGCTTTTTGAGAACAAAGAACATAAACCAAGAGGCCGTGCCAACCATAGAGAGAGGAAGAGAAGGAGCAGCAGTGAAGCCACAGTCTTTGCCAGTCTCTTACCGTAGGGCCAGGCGGTCCCTTGAGGTAAGGCGATGAAGAGAGAGATGAAGAGGAACCAGCCCTGCTTCCATGAGATAACGGTGGAGGTCCAGGGGATTGTGTGGGTGCCCCTGTGGGTTTGCCCCAGCTGCAGTCCCCGTCCCGCAGACAGCATGCTGCAGTCTGAAACTCTGTTTACTTTCTGAACTCAGCTGACATCACCTTCTCTTGGCCATCAGTCCTTCCCTCCCCCTCTCTCTTACTCTCTCCCTTCTTTCTCTCTCTCTCTCTCTCTCTCTCTCTCTCTCTCTCTCTCTCTCTCTCTCTCTCTCTCTCTCTCTCTCTCTCTCTCTCTCTCTCTCGCTGGCTTCAGGTTACAGCCCAGCCTCGCAAGGAGTTCCACTTGCAGGTCTCCCAAAAACTCCCCTCGCTCCGCTCAGAGGACGACGTCACTGCTCTTGAATGAATACAGGCTCCAGCGCTTTATATGCTTAACTCATTATGGTGACACGCGCACACACACACACACACACACACACACACACACACACACACACACACACACACACACACACATTGAGACACAGAATAACCAGTTTATGTTCTACACTTTGTGCCTGCGACACTGACAAGACCAATGCAATGATGTGGTGATAGCATATATGTCTGCTTCACTGCAATGTCAAAAAACTCTCGAGGTCAATGTTATTCATGTTCACACTTTCTAAGCTAGAAAACAGCAGCTGTTAGTAGTCTCGGAGTGTAATGTCCGTTAAACAATAGCATTGAGTAGGTTATTATATGTTATTTTGCTAAATACTCTTGCTTATTTGCTTTCTTGCCAAGAGTCAGGTTGAGCCGATTGATATCACTCTCTGTGTTCACAGAAGATATGAGACTGTTAGCTTAGCTTAGCTTATCTGTTTATTTTGTTTAATCTGTACAAAACAACAATTTGACATTTTACAGATGGTTATCAAGCAGACTATTTCATGGTTGGGAGTAGGAATGTTGTTACTTTTGGAGCCAGGCTAGCGGTTTCCCCCTGTTTTCACTCTTTATGCTAATTTAAGCTAACGGGACCTGGCTCCAGAGTGATATCAATCCTCTCATCCAACTCTGGCAAATAAGCACATTTTCCAAAAATGCCAAACTATTCCTGTGAAACAATATACACAAATACAGTATTTTTCCCCATCAATGTTGCATCTGTTTGGTGCACGACTAATGTTATCTCGCAAATTAAATGGTGGGGAAAATAAATGTAGAAAGTGTTACCCTTCATTACAATCCGGCTTTCAACCGTGAAGACTTTAACAACAGAAAGGTAGCCAGTGTAAACACAGTTTCCCAAGATACTTTCTTTAACAGTTGTTATTTTGTAAGATCTCCTGGGTGTGTTTTATTTCAGCTGGACACAGCACTGGAATTAATTCATTTGTTGTTCTTCGCCCACAGGGACTCCAAGCTGCATGAAAGAGCTCACCGGGAGTACAGATCAAACGACTCAGAGCCGGAGAATCAAATATCCCAAGCAGTTTCCTAAAACAGCAGGATTTAGACCTTAGAAGGAAGACATGAGCAGCGCTCCTGTCGGTGTCTATGTATGGTTGGGGAATTCAAAAACAGACTGAAATCAAGAAAGTTCATGAAGAGAATAGATGAATGAAGGAATAGGGACACAGGGAGAAAAGAGGCAGGAAAAAAGTTAACCAAGGAAGAAAGAGGGGGAGGAAGGAAATATTGTCTGCCTTTGTGTGCTTCCTATCCACTTTTCACCACCTCTCTACTGTTTGTCCAGATGCTTAATGGTTTATTATGTGAAACCCAAGTCAACTCTGTCAGCAGAATAGACTGTTGACATATTTTTTTGTAATAGATGCACAGCGTGTTCCATACATTTGTATGGTACATTTACACACTGTTACGCTATTTTTTTTTAATATTCAGTAGAATACAGTAGTAACTGTGATAATATTAGATGGTATATCTTTTGTTGTTTTAGCGGGATTTTCTTCAAATGCATTAGTTCTCCAGTCTACAATGAGTACTGGAGGTGAATACAACTTCAAAGAAACTGTCACTGTGCTGTGAAAACACGCGTCCCCAAAAATTTACAATTTTCATGAACGAAGATGAAGAGCCTTTTGGGAATTCCTTTTTTCCAGATAATCCAATGTTTTTTTATTTATCCATCTTAAGTAGAATACTTTTCTCAACTCACAAAGAAAAAATCTTGCAGGGATTTTAACACCAAACACACACAAAGAGCATCCAACGTGACTCTGTCATTGACAGGAGCTAGAGGTTAAGGCAGTGATATTGTTAGAAGCTGACGTGAAAGTTATTCCGTGCATCTCTGAAGTATCAGTTGAGCATTTCAGAAAAATCAAGTCAATGATCAAGATACTACTTGGTTATATATTAATACTGTTATGTTTTTAATTCTGTTGAAGTTCATTAGATCCTAATTAGCTGATTTGTATGCTCAAGAGTTGATTTATATTTTTGCTCTTTACCTCACACAGACTTTATTTTCTTCCACATTTGGTCTGAAATCACAGTTTAGAAGAGAAAAAAATGACTAAAATAAAAATCTACTAAATAATGTCTGGCGGTGGATGCAACATCACAAAACTCAATACTACACTGATGTGAAGGTCTGTCATATTGTCATTAGTATCTGTTTTGGCCACTTGACTCTATAGTAGACTCAGTAGACCTTGCCAAAAAAACAGCCTTGATAATGCCTTCATTCATCATTACTGTAATAGAGGGAAACATTTTCTCATGACCCACAGATCACACTCATCCTGGGCTGCATTATAGAAGCTTTTCAGTTGGCACCACATTGACTGTGATTGGTCAAAGAGAATGGGCCTCCCTGCCCACAGCGCACAGTAAAATCTCATTACCAAGTGCATGAAGGAGGTGGTGCAGTGGGGGCACAACAAATTACCTCGCAGACATTACACTTAATGATATCCACTGTTGACTACACATTCATTATTGAAGGTTTTCACAGGATATTAAATACGTTCAGATCCAAAATGTGGTCTGATCAGTTCATTATTAATAGCTTTAACTTTGTTTGTGTTTGAGGTCTCAGAGTACACACAGGATCAGACCTGTGTGTGCGCCTATGGAGCCATGTGGTATTAATATGAAGGAATCTAATCACGGCATCACATTCATCCCATTTCTATGGTTACACAGTAAACACAAGGATGGAAACTAGGCCGGGTGCTTCACAGGTAAGACAGATGCCTGCAGCCGTTACTTAGCAAAGCCAGCGGCAACTGTTGCCAGGAGCATAGTGCCATGATAAAGTGCGGGATTGTAACTTAATAGTGCAGGACTGTCTTAAATCCGACGCCAAATTTGCTCTCATGTATGTGCTTCATTCTAAAGAGAATGCTCCACTTGTGAAGAATTGCTTGTTTTACTGAGCCCTGTCTGCCCTTTTGGCACACCAGTCTTTAGCTTTATTACACAAATGCAGTTAAAGGGGTCCCAGAAGGAGGAGGTGAGAAAGATATATGGTGATAATGACATGATACACATCATTTGAAAGAGAGAATGAGGCCAAATTAGCCAGAATATACTGGAAGAAGAAGATGGAATATTTTAATGTGTTTTAGGATATGTGCCTGAACTTACTGACCCCGTTTACAATACTCATTCTGACATTTCATATATTCCAATAGGTAAATCATGCTCTCGATTAAGTTAGATAAAGTGCCTCAAAAATTACATTTCACATCACTGCCGCTACCCATCCAAATCCACCAACTTAAAAGCGTTCTCAGTGCTTGAAACACATTTTCAAGTAATCTTGTCAGAAATGTCTAACATAATTTTGTCTCACATGTACCCACTCTTTGATTTTAAGTCACACTCCAAATAGTCCTTGTCTGGCTTTGATTCTCCTTAATCTTAAAGTCAGGTCAAACACATTTGCACATAACTTTGTATGAAGCTCTAAATATGTCCTCTAGAATCTCCACCCAGTAAAGCTATGCAGCTATAGCTGCCCTGGCTGGAAATGACAAAGACTTGGATTTCACATCCCATTGCACTGCACCCTGTTAGTCCCACCGCAAAAGGTCCATCTGCAGGAGATTGCAACAGCAGGGAACAGCATTAAACGAAAGATTATTATAGCACCCTCAAGTGCGTTTATAGATAGGATGCTTTAATATGCTGCGCATATCTGAGACATATACTCAGATACATGCATGTGAGCTTCACGCCCATATGGTATCCAGCCATCCATAAAGTATTCCATATGTACGATACTTCCACGAACACACAAAATCGTCGAGTGAGTCTATATTGCAGAAGTCACAGTTTGAGTCTGACCTTCAGACAACCTTCAATTTGGAACTTTTAAGTGAAATGTGGCTTTTTCTCTGAATCAGAACTTAGCTGATCCTCAGAAAAAAAAACATAATTGGAAATTATTTATTAATGGGAAACATACCTGCATATCTGCATATTCTAGCTTTCTATGCACTGACAAATTTAAAATGATCCAGTATTTGCAAATCTCATCAAACATCATTACACACATATTCCTTTGATCTTTAACTGAGATTTAAAAAACTGAACCCAGAGAACTTAGTTACTTAGTTTAAATCAATAACCAATAACACAATGGATATTCCTTTGAAAGTAAATTGGAGACATATGAAGGTCATCTTCTCTTCCAATACGCATTAGTCTCAGAATAGTCTCACGCCACCATCCAAACGGCGCTCAAGATCATAAATCTTGTCCAGCCCGAAGTTTATAGGCAGACAGTAGTCTTCAGCTGTGGGGTCCAAAACAAGAGTCTGACGAGCATAGCTATGCACAATTCTGCAAATGAAATTGTTGAATGAGAAAGGAACTGGAGCTAGTAACAGCAACACTAAGCTCCTTGAATAATTGCTGACCGAGCTCCCCATGGAAGACGGAACCTCGCTGGGCTAATGAAAACCTCAGAAGTAAATGGAAGAAGATGGAGAGAGAGAAAGTTTGATGTGCGGAAGGAAGGAGGAGAGTTTCCATCTGCTCTGAGTTCCAACAGCAAGTCATGAGGTCTCTGACATGAAACACAGTGTCCTGCAGACCTGCCTCTGCTTGTGTTTATAAGGCAATTGCATGTTCTTCCATGTGATCATGAAGTGTCCCTTGTCATGTCATCATTACTGAAGAATACAGGCAATGAGCCACACAACTCTTACGAGTTTGTTATGGGGCATCATAGCAACTAGGTTTCTGTTTTAGACTTCTTTTTTTAATCCCCTTCCTGTCTCCTTATGCTGTGGAGCACCGCGGCTGGACCATTGTGGTGGAAATAGTTTGGTCATAGAGATATAGCAAAGGTAGAAGAAAGAAAGAAAATGTTTGTCTGAGTGATGTCAGCGGGAGAGACCACTATGCTACTATAAAGCGTAAAACAGCCACACAAAGCCCATAAACAAAACCCAACATTTTACAGCACATCACCACGGCGCTCCAACTCTCCTACTCCTCTCTAACTTTGCTGCTTTTAGAGCATTTTCTCCTCTCCACGCTCTCTCTGTGGTATCGTTATTCGTTTCTATTGGTCATGGCTCTTGAGGAGTCTCCAGACAGGAGCCAGTGATCGTGACATGTTCTCAGTGACAGATGTGCCATTTTGTGTGAGGAATACAACAGTTGACAGAAGGAGATCAGTTGTACAGAAGAGGCTGAACATGGAAACCAACAGGGGATATTATGCTCATTGTGCAGGATTCTGGAGCTCCGCCCTCTCGATACCTGATCTGTTGTGTGTATTTACAGTCACAAAAAATTTGGATTTAGTTTTATGGGAGGGATGGTTGCTCTGCAGCCATCATCATAATAACACTGGATCCAAGATGGCATCCTTTTCTGTCGTGCCTGATATTAAACCTGACCACGTAGCATGCCATGGTGTAATTAAATGGGGTATGATACAGGCAAAAAATAAGTTAAGCATGAGCTTGTGTGCACTATATGAATAATAATATGAAAGGCATATTACTGTTTTTAATATTGTTATAAGTATGGCATTAAAGAGGATGTGAGTCCTGTATAACTACGTTCATAAAAAACTTAATTAAAATGGTGCAAGTCTAAAGTTACATGTTGGTTTCAAAAGCTGGCTACACATGCTCATGTTCAGATGATTATATTAATTGACAGGCAGGAAGGTGATTAGCGCTTGATGGTAAAGTCCATATATAAGATGATGCAAATCCATCTACAACTTCAATTATGCTTGTACCAACTGGCGATTGTATCGTATTTTGACGACTGAAGGGAGGATGGACAATTATTTTTTCCTCCACTGATATGAAGGCACATTTAACTTACTTACTGTCAGAGTGACAAGTGGATTTTAAATCCTTAATGTTTAAGCAATAAATAAGAAATGGTAGCTGTGAAATGGTTTACTTTACAAATCAAATCGTATATATATGAAAAATAAGGTGAGGTATGAATACCTCACCTAGTATGAAACTGAGGTATGAATATTATTTTGTGTATATGTATTTTTTTGTTTTGTAAAGCTATAGTGACCATGGGTTGCCTATTAGAATGTATTGTGAATAGAGTAGGTATATAATGCTTAAGCTTCAGTTCATATTTGTTGTTGTACTGTAATGTAATGGCTTGTTATCTATTCATCGTTAAATGTGCATTCTTTGCACAATAAAGAAAATCAGAAAAATTGTCAATAAGAACCAAAATGAAGTATTACTACTATGTAAAAAATACAATGTGGAGGCACTTCTGCAGAAAGTAAACATCAAACGAGTTGCTATATTTAGCAAAATCAGTAATAGATACATAATGACAAAAAAAGATGCATGTGTGGAATTATTACTCTTTCAATGGTGTGTTGTGTTTATTCAATATCGCTTTACAAAATTATTACTTATTGTAATTTGAATCCAATATTATACAGCTGCAGAATTAAAGAAAACACAATGACCAAATATTTTACAAAAACATTTCACCACTCAAATGTGCGTAAGTGAGTGCAGATTCTGTTCTTACCGAAGAACAAATCCTAAATAAGAAAACATTGTTGAATGTCAGAGTCTTGGTGAAAACTACATATGTCGGTTTTAAGAATAAAGTGCCTTTAGGAGTATTGCAATACATATAGTAATACTATAAGAGGAACAGTGCCTTTCAATATAAAATAAAGTGTAGTAAGTAAAGGAAAACACATAGGATAAATTTTGTTGCCCCTGAGGGCAAATTTGTCTTGGCACAGTGCCACTGTCTGTTTATTAACATAAAACAACAACAAAACATCTTAAAACACAGACACATTTTCAATTAAATTAAATTCATAAAGCCCAAAATCACAAACCACAAATTTGCGTCAGAGGATTTTACAATCTGGGCAACATATGACATTCTCCGTCCCGGAACACAGGATATTTGACATTGACAACATGGCCGTTTAAAACAGAACCTGGATGAACTTACCGAGCACGGCCACATTTTTCAGAATAATGTATGAAGATATTGTAGCATTTACTGTTTTGGAACAGCTGTTTTATAGTTTTTTTCTTACATTGTTTTGAAAAACAAAATTATTTGTTAGTTCATAGTTTGGGAACAATGTTCCACCACTCATCCAAGATTAGTTATTCTGACTGGAGGGAAGTTTGAGGTATTTAAATGTTTATACTTTTGCTTTTCTAGCGCCAAATTTTCATATAAAGCAGGTAGAGCATTCTCTGTCTAATATAATTAGCAGAAACACAACAAATCCCACCATGAGCAAGCACTTGAGCAAAAGTGGCAAGGAAAAACTCTCTGGGGCTCTGGGTGTGCACGGCCATCTGCCTCGACCGGTTGGGGGTGACTTGTGGAAACATGTATGTGTCCCAACATTATCTTTGATGTGTCTTGGAGCTTAATTTATGTATCTGTTCCCTTCAAACAGCTCAGACCTCAGTTGATGGAGTATTTTATCTTTTCTCGCTAATGGTTTCTCCCAGAGTCGGTGCTTCGTCTCAGTCTCGATTCTCTGTCCCAGTTGGGTCACATCAATGTTTTTGCGCCACCACAGGACTTGGTTTCTTTGCCCTCAATGGTTCAACAAATACTTTCTTCTTCAGCGTTCTTCTGTCGGGACATAAATCTGTAGATGCTTTCTTTTCTTCAACTAGGTCTGCAGAAATCTGCTTCACCTTTCACCTTCGTCCTCAGCGAGAGCAGCTGATGAGCTTCAGCTCCAACCTCTTGTCCAAGTGTCCGCACCTGGATCTGGGAAGCATTTTTGCTTCAGTGTCTCTGTTGAAACTCAATGGTATGGCTCTGAAGCTCCTATATTCCTTGTTCTTCTCCTGAGTCAGCTTGTCCTTTGCTTCTACTAGCTCTTCCAGCTTGCGTTCAGAGTGCCCTAAATTCTTCCTGAGCAGCATCTTAACTTTATAGCAGCTCATATGAAAGAGTCTCCACCTCCAGCTGGACTTTTGCAGAGTTCGCCTGCTCTGCTGCAAGTGTAGCCTGAAGACCAGAAACGGCGATCTTCCTCTTTTGCAGAGACTTCTGGAGAGCTGCGTTGTTTCTTTTCTGCTTATGCAAGCATCTAAACTCATCTTTGATGACAGTTTATTTATGACAGTGAGGCATTTGAAACAGTCTGGAGGTGAAAAACGTACAAAAACGGTCTGAAAATGTAGTTTTAGTGGTACTTTATAACTTAGAAATTGATATGCAGTAGCATGGTATAAAAAGCCTGGTTTCCTGTTATTCATCCTATAATCTAAGGTCAGTGGATGGACAGTTTTTAAATTGCTGGAAGCTGCTACGTGGGGAAAGCTCCACGCTCTCAATGTCAAGTGCCTCGAGTGTGGGAAAACGACAATGCGCATGCCCACTGCCTTTGGATCTGAACGTGAACACTTCTCAGTTCACTCCTTTATTAGCCCCACAGCTGGGAAATTTGCTGTATTTCAGCAGCAAAAAGGACAGTGCAAGAGACATGTTGAAAGACATTCGACTCGCAACATGTTTGTACTAACCCTTTTTCTTTAGACGTTGTCTCCATGTTGTCTTATAGAGACAAAAAGTCCCTCAAACATAGTATGACTTCAAATTAGTTAAAGTGTGTTTCCTCAAGTGGAAAAGGGGGACTCAAGTATCGATGTTGTACCCACCTCATCAATAGGGAAGTATAAAATCTCCCTCTTCTTTTGGATGGCATCAACTGTTGCAGCGTTGAATGAGGGTTTCATCTCTTTGATGACAACATCAGCTCTTACTTTGGCAGCTCTTTTCACAGTTTTCTTTCCAATTTGTTTGTATCCTGTGAACATGAAGGCAGTACATATTGATCCATCAGTCAAGAAGGTTTATGCCTTACATATTACCCATAGTATTTATCTCATGTTGAGGCTAAATTCATCACAAAGCTGAGTGCTTTGTGAAAGAGATGCTGATCTTCTGTGAGACAGCAAATAAGACAAGTAAGATAAGGTGTGTAAATAATCATAAAATGTGTCTTCAGTGCAAATTCATGATTTATGAATCGAAAAGGCTGCAATATTTTCAGATGTGAAGCTCTTACCATCCGGGCGTCCTGTCACTGACTAATATTAATAATAGCTATGAACTTGTTCACAATGTGTTTCACCAAAGATGTAAAGACATAGTTGAGTGCCTACTGGGCTTATTCTCATTCACCAATATCTTCCAAAGTGTGTTCTTGAATTTGATCTTTAAAGAAAGGTCAGAAGAAAAGTCTATGGCAGATTCACAAAGTTATCTTAAACCACAGTACGAGGTAAATAGTTCATACCTGTGTTCTTACGATGATGAATCCCACCGTCCTTGTAGATTCAAGTTGTGTGCCAGTTGATCCTAATCAGCAGGGGAAGGCCTGCCAATGGCCGTACTCGAGCATGAGACATTCGCCTCTCTTTTTATATATCAGAGTTGTAACCACTGTGTCTATGACTTTGGCATATCCTTCTTTTTATGCTGATTACTGCATTTTATGTTTTCAAAGTGTTATGTAAAACACGTTGGGTCAACAGTGCGGTGCTTAAGGGGCTAATGAATTAAGTTGACCAGCAAACAATAACAAGATATATTACAATCTACAGTAAAATGTGCAAATAGATGCAGTAATTGTCAGTTTCAGTTGTTGAGCACATCATCTTTATTTTTCCTCCCTTGTTTCTGTCTTCTTAGCACAATGTCCCGACTGGCCTTTATCTTGGCCCAGACTGGAGTTTGAGCACAAACAGAGGACTACATTAAACAGTTCAAGTACAAAGTTCTTTCAGCCAAAGTTCCACAAGGGAGATGATATGCGGACAGCAGCCTCTTCTGGCCAAACGTGGAAGTACACAGTGTTTGTGAAAGTTGGCAAAGGTCCTGACCGCAGGACAAACCGCATAGCGATGCAAATGTCATGTTCCAGTAAAGAGAAGGTTTAATGCACTCAATACCTCTTGGGTATATTAACAAAGTGCTTGAGGTGGAAAAGGAAAGTCTGTGTACACGAAACACACTTTGTTTGTTTTTTTGGGCTGTATAGAACTGACAAACTGGCAAACAGACCACTCTGTAAAATATGTGTCAAGACATTTTGCATGGAAGTATGTATGGATTCAGTGGTAACCAAAAATTATTTCAAAAAATATATATTTCTGTTAAGTTTAAGATCATAATAATGAGATCACACATACAGCAGCTCTCAAAACACTGTCCCTGTTTTGAAATAGGCGCATGCACTGTGTCTGGATTTGCAATATCAATTCTGGAAGTGTGTGTGTATGTGTGTGTGTGTGTGTGTGTGTGTGTGTGTGTGTGTGTGTGTGTGTGTGTGTGTGTGTGCGCGCGCGTGTGCGTGAGAGAGAGAGCGCAATTAAGTAAAAAGAAAAGAAGTCAGAAGATGTGACAAAACAAGAACAGAGAGTGGAAGCTTTAAAATGTTAACATTTATGAAAAATCGTAATGCACTGCCACTACCAACATTATTGTCTCTGCACTATTCATTTTTTGGGAGGCATTTTACGATTTTATGAAAGACAAAGTGAATTTCAAAAACCCTTTGATCTTCTTCACAAATGTCTGGCTCTCATCCGAAACTGTCCAGAGAAAACTATGTTGAAAGGCCCAGACTAAATTAGTAGCTTGTCAAAGAGAAGATAACTTGTCTGGGATCAATCCTTATGTAACATAACCATAAAATTAAGGAAAAATAAGCTGATATTGATTCAAAATATGTTATTCCAAGATACTTACGACATTTGCCAGAAATAGCACCGTGATCTCAAGCAACTGATAAATCCTCCTGATAGCTGAGGATGTGTTTCTGCCTCTGATAAATGAGCCCTTACAGAACTGTTACATCATGCATTGCTCATACTGAAGTCTAACCTCCGACAACGTGGGCAGCAGAAGACTGAACATGCCGCAGTGTGTAGCATCCAGTGGGGTGTGACTGTGGAGACGTGCCTGTGGATACAGTCCTAGAATTAGTCCAATGTTCTTAAGAGAGTTAATGTGCAAAATTGCCTAATTCCCTATAAGCATGACCATTAAAGATGGGCGCATGTGCATGCAACTGTGATATTTGGTGTAAACTTGGAATTTCTTAAGTAGGCTGAGTATTGTAAGTGAGTGTGAGTGAGTGAGAGTTTTTATGGGAGGAGGAATGTTGTTGTTGATCCTCTGATCCTCTAGAGGGAGTCAGAGTCTACAAATCCATGAAATATATTTATCAAGGGAGGCATGAGGTGCATCTAAAGTAGACTGGGAAGACTTATAAGCAGGCCTGATGTGAAAGAGATGATTTGTGTCTTTTATCCTGCAGGCACTTGTAAAGACCACGGTGAAAAAGAAGATCCCTGTACTGCAGCACATCATTTTCTAGGATTTTACATGAAGCACATCCAATTGTTCCAAGCTGTCATGGAACATATTGATTTGCCATTGCAAGCAGCAAAGTGGAATCAAGATTGCCACAGTGAGAAACTCAGTGGGAGAGGAATGTAAGTAGTACGCAGCGGACTGGAACAGATCGCCCCAGCTAATCACTCTGATCTGATTTTCTTATTTATATTCCCACAGCCGGATGACGGTTGGCTGTTAGATCAATTCTCCACTCCCTTCTTTTATCAGCAACAAGCCACTGCCGCTACCCACTACGTTAAATGACTCAATTGGGCCTGCTTTGTTGTTAATAGCAGTGATTATTCTTGTTTAAACGGCATAATGTATGCGCTGACAGCCAACAGTGATACAAACCTGTCCCGAGGGACACAAATCTATCAGTGGCGAGAGTCTATCTGCTACATTAGAGATTCCAGGCACCAGTGAAGCATAGGGAAGTAAAATACACTCAATATCAAGGCCTATGGAAAGGGCTCGTTCCACAAGGCCACGGACATAAATGATTAAGCCTTTACTGTGTAGTGGACTTCCAGTGAAAAGAAGCTGATATCAAATGGTGGATTCTAAATGATGGAAAACGCCTCTCTTATGTACAGTACGTCTGCTGATTTTTGGCTTAGAAAACCACAATGTTGTTATTTATGCATCACAGTTCAGAGAAATTAACAAATTCAAAATGTAAGAATAAAGGGAGTATTCCTTATTTAGACATGCTGTGCCAAGAACATAAAAAGTCTATGTTGAATGCTGATTTGGAGTGAGAGACAGAGAGAGTTGAGTCAGGTTTTCCGTGTTTTACTTGCAGAGGCTGCCTGCAGTTCTTTTCCATGCGGCTTGTTTGTTTACCCATCCCCCACCAGGGTCCTGTCAACACTACCGGCCTCGTGTGTAGGAAGAGGTCAAAATGTCCGAGATTCTGGCCCTCCCCTTTTTTTAACCCTGCAGCACCCTTATTACGACTGCAGAGGAGCTGGAAAAAGGAAGTGCAACAAGGGAGGAAGAAATCTTGAAATACGATCTTGTCAGGTGCAAAATATATTTGTATTGAAGCTGTAATCGCCTGTTTTTAAACCAGTGTACTGTATGTCTACCTATTAAAGGATATTTAAGTATCGCTGCCTGAGCTGCCAAACTGTGAGCTGCTCTATGTTGGCATGTTAAATTTTTTTCCCCTTTTCAATTAATGTCCAGTTTGCATCGAAGCAGCATTTAAGGCTTTGAAGCATCAGATCCAAATGATAGCACAAAGATCACTGGCACTACAGTTTCTAGTCAACTGGCATATGTTTACAGTATGCCCCATAAGGCAAATAAATATTCATACAGCACCGCACAGGCCAGTTAATGGGAATGTAGACTGTGCATTTAGCCATTTCAAATACATACTTTATTCTCACCACTCGCTTTATACAGAGCAAGAGCATGCCCTCAAGTCAAATTAGCCTAGTAGTTCAAAACACTGTACGGTTATCTGAGCATTCTGGAGATCTTGTTGAAATAAATCACACTGATCTGCACATCTCCATACATCTGTTGAAAAGAATTGAGACTGAATTATCTCCACTGTCTGTGTAAGCTCCTGCCATATGCTGAACAAGCCAAATGTTTTTCATTAGTGGTTGCTTGAACTGGTTTGAAATGTGGAGGCCGGGGAGAAGCTGAGAAAGAAGACGCATGTAAACTGCAGCACTCCGCCCTCACACATACGGAACATTCATTCCATGTGATATGATGAGAGCAAGCACTTCACGCTGCTCGCCCATTAAACTTGAAGCTGCTAAATGTTTCGGTGAAACGTTAGGAGGATATTCAACCACCATCTCTAATCTTCACTGACCTTGTGAACCCCACAAGAGCCGTATCACACGGTGCACTTCATCAGAAAAAACATACACCAAAGGCTTTGAATGTCATGACTCTCCTCATAATGATCAGATGCTCTTGAGCGCTCCCTTTAGCCAATTTGAAGGCGATCCTCGCCACAAAGCACTGAGCACGCTTGAGTCAATAAGCCAGTTAGCAGAAAGGAAAGTAAAAATAATGAAATTCTTGACTTATTTAATAAGGGATTTGGTGTGGCAGGTCAGGGGGATGTAATTCAGGAGATTGGACACTGATTCTTTAATCGACTGACTCAACAGTACATCTTCGTCCTCCCCTCCCTGATTTTGTCTTGTAAGAGGGTCTCCCTTGTGTAGCACTGAATATAAATCGCCCACTCCCCCTCCAACTTCTGCTCCATAGAAGCCAGATGGAGATGGAGAGTCCAGTGCTTCAATAAACGAAGCATCCTGCTTTTCCTGCATGACTAAGAGACAGTAATGCAGCATCCATTAACAATATATCATGCATTAGCAAATAGAAACCGACCCAGTCATTGCTTAAAAATGAAAAGAAAAAGAAACGAAAACATATCAGGAAATTGGAAAAGGGAGGCGAATGAAACCACAGTGCCACGGTGGAAAAAGGGCAGCAGTCGTGTGACTGTGTGCCTCGCTCAGGTCTCAGCGGTGCGCTGGATCTCTTACGGGAGCCACAGCTTCGGTCAGATCGTGTAGAAGCTGTTTGTTTTTGCTCCCTTGTTTTTGCTCCCTGCCTCTGAGCCAAGAAAGTATAGTGTGCTGACTATAAGGCGCATTTTTGTGCAATTTGTGCACTATTCCAAAGCGTTACTTGAGATAAGTGCCGAGATAAGTAAAGTGCTGACGAGATTGGGTTTCTGTCACCAGTAGTTAAAAGAAATGTCTTATCTGTCTCTGGACGATTTATTGTAATGATACATCCTCAACTGGGAGTTTACCGCAGCCAAATTGTGGCGTTCCAAGTAGAGAAAAGCCCATGCTGGGCTTCCTGAACAGATGACTATATCACCGTTCCTGGATTCAAGGCAGGTATTGAGAGTTTAGT
The DNA here is from genome assembly GCF_910589615.1 of Taurulus bubalis. Classification (NCBI taxonomy): domain Eukaryota; kingdom Metazoa; phylum Chordata; class Actinopteri; order Perciformes; family Cottidae; genus Taurulus; species Taurulus bubalis. Next base: position 11,092,964 of record NC_136597.1, on the reverse strand, counting down.
GTGCATACGTGCTCACCACCAGAATACTAAATCAAATCACTACTCCTCATTCTTATTATCTGCTCCACGCTATACATACGAGCACACACACATGTCCAAAGAACACACATTATTGCACAGATGTCTTCATCATGAGAGGATGAATTCATCCCTGTAGATCTCTGCCCTGTCCCTGAATCCCCAAGCATGAGTAATTGTCAGGCCCTGTGAAATAATCGTAGCTTTCAACCCTAATGGAAGCCCTGCACATTCATTATTTAGTCCAGGAAACAGAGTGCTGCAAAGTGTCAAGGGACCTATGAGTTATTGCTCAGCGTGCACTTACCCTACCACAAGGAAAGTGACAGTAGCCCACCGCACGTTCTCCTCCTCTGTCCCCCATCCCGTTTTGTCTCCTTTGGTCCCTCTGCCCATCTGCAGGGTTTTGCTAGGCTCCACACAGAGAACCCGACATTGCATCACAGCTGTGGCGTGGTCAGACGGCCGGTGATGGGTGTAGTGTGACGCTGCAGACAGAATGACAGACGGTCCTGGCTCTCTGGTGTCGCTTCAACGCTTGACCACGGACAGCCATGACTGGTGGAGAAAGGTTTTCCCTGTGTTAAGGCCCTCCTGGGACTGCTGGGGGATTTACGAGGAAAGCATGAAGGAGGAATGTGGCAGGAAGGGGGGCGACTAGGTTCGCTGACCTGCAGATAGCACATGGCAAGAAAACAGATAGGTTTGATATGTGAACATGCCCGCACATATGCTCAGGGTAAAGGGACACCAAGAGCCAGTAAATACAGTCACTCCACACTCCAAAAGAGCAACATACATCAGACAGAATTCCAGCAATGCACTTAAGCCGTCTTCATTTCCTATGTCTAGACCTCGGAAGTCTTGCAGTTACTTAGCTTTAAAATGAAAGTGAAGGGAAGCAGCCAGACCAAAGGGAAGCAGGTTTTTTTTTTTAATCAGGGCTACAGAATAAGCAGAGATAACCTGCCACACTGACAGCACACATTCCTTCAAACTAAAAACTCTTGAAGGTATCCTTTCTATATCCATCTATACTCGCATAGCCTATTGAGTGAGCCTGTTTAGTCTCCTTAACTTCTGCATTTCTGGGACACAGAGTGCAATTTGCAAAAGCTAATTTGTTTTTAACAGCTCTTAAAACTAGATGGAAAAACCCCACCTCCACAAGGACCCACTGTTTTGTCTACAGAGAAACATGCTCGGCCATGCACCAACACACAAACCATTTCTTGAGATTCTAGGACTTTACTCATGCACAACACAGGGATTTGTTTCGTTCCTTCTGCACTGCTATTGCCGTTAATCTGCATTGCAGAATCAAACACTGGCAGGGAATTGAGCAAATTATTCCGCTGACATCAGAAAACAAACAAAAAAAACCATCTATTTTGTGACTAGAATCAGCATTTGTTCCGTTTTCGCAAAATCAAAAGTTACCATCAATTTCCCTGTTTGTTTTTGTTACTTTCCATCAATCGCATTTCTAGCAATAAGACCACATTAGAATAATGTCACCCGTCTGTCTGTCAGGAGATGTTTCCCCATCTAAGCCGAAATGTTACTTTATTAATAGATACAGTATGAGTTTTGTGTAGTTTTGTATGTTTCCCTTCAGGCAATGATTATCAGCATGAAGATAACAGAGTTCCATGAAGCTCCGGGCGTTTAAAGCATACATTAGCAGACCTCTAATTTACCGGGTGTAATTGAGTATTCTTGTCTGCGGCTGTCTTTTCGACTCAGGCGATTTAGCATGCCAGCATGTTGCTATAAAAATGACCCAATTAATTTGATTATCAAACTAACGTTCAAGATACAGAGTTTGAAAACATGAGTTGAATGACAAAGAGTTGTGGGTATGCTAATGAGGAATACGTTAATGATGGGGATGTGTATAGAGGAGTTTGTGTGTATGTCATCATATTTGGTTCAACAAAAGCCTCAGACAAGGATGAAACAAGCTGGGGTTGACTTTATTGAGTTAGGATATGATCAAATACTAAGTAGCAGAAATGCATGTTTTTATGAATACAAAAGAAGAGCACAAGGTATTTGTATCAAGTAAGTCATGAGTGAGCTAACTCCATTTTTTGCTGAAGATGCTGAGCTATGGAGGAAAGCTCTGTAAAAAGCTTGTAAGTGGACCATGTGTTATGTTCTTTTCATAGGCACATTTGAAATATAATTGGGTATAATACAGGAAAGGTCTAAACGATACTTTTATCAAAATGTGGATTATTTAAAATGTCTCCAAAATATCATTTCAGCTTCAACAAATGTATATTTTGTGGAATGGGAGGAACAGCCAGATGGCTGCAAGGTCTGAAGCTCTTACTGGATACAACGCGGTCTATAAGTCTCACTACAGTCACACATTTCTGGGACAGTGTTTAGTCTATGTACTCCAGCACACTGGCCTTTGAAAAACAAAACAATGGCAGCGAAATTAAAGTGCTGACTACAACATTTGAGGGTGTTAATGCTAAACAAAATAAAGTAATCACATTTATTATTTGGTTGCATTGAATTGCAGAGGCATTATTTTCCAAGGAAGTTCTGGCCCTAGGTATCAATTATCATAATGGCTGCCGTTGCCAATACCACACACACACACACACACACACACACACACACACACACACACACACACACACACACACACACACACACACACACACACACACACACACACACACACAGCGGTGCGGTACACTTGCTTCGCTCCTCTCTGAAACCCCCCTTCCCACGATCCGCCCACCACCTCGGGACTGGAGTCACGTGTCTCACCGCCCAGCGCAGCGTCTCTCTGCGAGCCGACACCACCACAAATCAAACTCACCCAGCGCCCGGTGAAGAGAGAAAGGAGGATGAGAGAGAAATACGGAGAGGTGCACACGGACAGAGAGCACCTATAGGACGCCGGTGGGTTACAGTGGAGACCGTTCAATAGAAGCTATCCGGTGGGGATCCGACATGCGATGTTTCCCGCAGAGCAGGGATGTAACGAGGCATCTGAACAGGACGGCAGATGAGATTCACACAGTTTCGGAGACTCTCCTCTTCCGGTGATCTCAAACAGTCCGCCTGTGAGCCGCGGGGTGTACGGGACAGGGGGCGCACGGAGGACGGCGGCTCCAGCTCAACTGTGGATTGAAGGAAAGCCATTCGTGCTGTTTTATTTAAACCTGCAGGAGCTCTGTGTGGAAGGGTGGTCTTCACCATGAGAGCTTCCTCAGCAAACTTGTTCGCCCTTCTTTTCCTGTGCGCCCTTGCAAGTGTGTTCTACGTGTGGAGCGCACTGGAGAGCCGGTTGGAGCGACACAAACGTGGGTTCTCGGTGCCGGGCGGAGGCTCTGCTCACCACGGTCTCCCTGCGGACCTCTCCGCCAAAACTTTCCGGGCATTGCTCGCTGTCCCAGCGGCACAAAGACCGCACTTAGGGGGCAGACTCGAGGCTCCCAACCTCACTGATCAAACTGCCTCCGCAGGAAATCGAGATTACCATGAGAATGGGGATAACAAGAGGTCAGCGCCGCGGGAGGGCCCGGTCAAGTTGGGCTCCCCGGTGGAGGATGGGGTATTTTGGAGTGAATGGCTGGAGGATCTCCTCCCAGTGGGCTTCACGGAGGAATACGCCCGGGCTTGGCGAGAGAGAGCCAGGACACACCGAATAGTGAAGCTGGAGCCCGGCTGCGGCAGGGTATCTAACCAGCTCGCCACGTTCGCAGATGGCACCAAAGCGTGTGTGCGTTACGGGATAAACGCGGATCAGGTGCAAGGGGAAACTTTGACATATTACCTTGCCAGTTTGCTGGGCATCACAAACCTGCCTCCTCTCACGCTGTCCCAGCTGGGCAGTGACAGTGAACAATGGGCAGCTGTGAGGACGCGGATAGGCGGATTGCAGTGGAGCGACCGGGCCGTGGTTTCTCTCACCGAGTGGGTGTCCAACCTGACCGGGGTGGTCACACCGGCGCCGCTCCGGCAGGAGAGCGGCGGGCTGCACCCTGTGCTCGGGGAGCTCTGGAACAAGACGACGGCGGAGCTGCTGGAGCTGATGCAGTGGAGCGATCTGATCATGTTCGACTACCTGACCGCAAACTTCGACAGACTCGTTAGCAATCTGTTCAGCCTGCAGTGGGACTCGCGCGTAATGGAGAGGGACACCAACAACCTCCTCAAGACACCCCGCGGTGACCTTGTGTTCATAGACAACGAGGCCGGACTCGTGCACGGCTTTCGGGTGTTAAACATGTGGGAGAAATACCACAATACAGTACTGAGCTCCGTGTGTGTGTTCAGAAAAAGGACCATGCAGCGCGTGGCGGAGCTGCACAGGCGCAGAGACGTCAGGCGAAGGCTGCTGGAGCTCTACAGAGACAGCGAGCCTTTGTCTCTGGAATTGGGATTTCTCTCAGACGAGCACGCTGGGGTTCTCCAGGACAGGATAGACAGATTACACAAACACATTTTGCATTGCAAAGGAACGTACAGCCAGCTGTGAACATCCAGCAGGCACATGGTGATGGATATGTTGTTGGCACGGTCTAACGATTGGCACACCTGTGCTAAACTGATGCGCATTACATGAACTGTCTTGAATACCCAGCTGAACTACCTCTTGTGAATAAAATGCGATGCCTACTTTATGAATAAGTACATTTGACACGTGTTTATAAGCTCCCTGCTGAGATTTTCACTGTACACCTCGCAGAGAGGAATTATTAAGGCCAGTCTCTCTCCTGTCTTACTTCCCCCCACTAATGCTCACAGAATAGTGATAAATATGAAGAGTTAGGCTATATTTGTGACCCGGGTATCATAACGCAGCCCTTTCATGTGCATTTGGATTCTTGCCTCGTGTTCTAATGATATATTCCTAAGCCTTAACATAAATTGACTCTTGAATTATGTACTTCTGTTGACATCTGACTTGCTTTATAGAGAACATTGTTTGCACAGTACATTGTCATAGCAGCACCTGCACTCCTGTAATTGTGTTTGAATTGCATATTCAGCCTTAAAGTCACAGGTGTACCATACCAATTGTAAATGTTGTAAGTACGTTGTAAATATTGTCTGCCAACCTGTTTTTAGGAAATTTGATGCTCCACTACTTTGACGTGCATTGTAACATTCCAACATCTCTTGTCCTTTTTGATAAATACACTGTAATTTAATTTAACTGCTGTCAAACTATGTGTTTTGTTATGCAGTTTGTACTTAACGGCCTTATTAGAGTGCATCAAATATTTATCTGCCTCTGTACAGTAGGCAACCTCCCGCCTCTGTAAGCCTCTTGCCCATTAGAGTGCTCTCATTGTGCCGTGGAAATGTCTTGTCCTGGCACACTACTCCCCAGGAGCCATCCTGTCAGCCACTCGCACGCTACAACAGGAACCGCTAATCCCCTATATAATCTCACTCAGAATGATAAAGTGAAGAAGACAACTGACATCCTTTGACGTCCTTTGAAAAGGGTTTCACTGTTCCCCAACTATATCAAAATGCAGTGCGTTTCACAACCAGAAGACAGATAGCAGGATATGCGTCAGTCGAGTAATATTAAATGTTCAACCTACAAGCGAGGCTGCACGGTTTATTGGTTCAATCTGTTCAGATAAAAAGCAAGAAAACTCCCTTTGTGGGTACATGTGCTGCTGAGAGACCAAGCCCACAATTAATGAGCGCTTAGCTCTCAGAGGAGAGCTGTGTTTACAGTTTTTCAAAGGCTTAATTTGTCACTGTGAAAGGTATTCAGGAGAAAAAGTATATCATGCCTGTAGGTCAGCTGCATTATATTTTGCCGTATGCTGTATGCTTTCACTTCACATAACCACATCTTTCTTTAATTTGACCCTTTTGGAAGGCATCCTCTCCTTATTAGTTCCACCACGGGCGCAGCTCTGTGTCTGATTTCTGATTCCAGACTTATGAGCACATCAGAGGGAAAGCCAATGATCAAACTTTTGAAGGCCTAATTCTTTCCAGCCTCGCACAGTTCTGCACCTCATCTGGTTTCTTTTACAACTGTTTTTTATGTATGGCCAACTCCAGGGCACACCACCACTGTTAGAACATCTCCACAGAGCGGGGTGAGTGCATCTTGTTCAAATAGCGCCGCGCTTTGTACTCGCACCACATTTCATAGCCTACGTGTCAGTATCAGTGAATTATGTTTCCCCTTGCCAGGTCACTGCGTAAGTGGCAGAGAAGCAGCAGAGGCTTAAGCAGGTGTAACCGGAGGCTTTTTCCAGGCCAACTGCCTGCTGCAGCTCTAATAGGGACTTGGGGATCAATATATGCAGTATGCATGTTGTATAGGGGGAAGCAGGTCATGTACATGTGCTGGGTGTATGGTTAGTATGTGAGCGTGTGTCGTTCAGATGGGGGCAGGGGTTGCAGCTGGGCTCTAAGCAGGTCTGTTAATGCTAAACTCTGCAAAGAGATTTACGACAGGTTAAGGACACGAGGGATTAGACACAATGCTGAACTGAGGTCTGCTGGGTCTAAACCAGACTCACAACCCATCCTCCTTTCCTGCCTCGCACAATCACCCTCTCTGAGTATTTCAGCCACATCTGTCTTCACTGTAAACATCACTCATTTGTTAGCTAAATGAAAGGTTTTTTTTTTTGGGGGGGGGGGGGGGGGGGTATATTTATTTGTAAAAGAAAGCAATTTCTTATCCAGGGACCATGCCAGCTATAATTACACTAATGGTGTATATCAAAGAGGTTGTTGAAAACCCTATTTTAACTGTTCACATATGTTCCTCCCTTACTTGCTCTGCCTGGCTTACTTCAGATCACCAAGCCCTCCACCCGACCCTCTCTCCCCATCCCCCTTCCTTTATTTGTTCACCCAGAGGCAACAAAACCTTCATGCACTTAACTTGGAGAGTTATACCTTGACATAGTCAAATGACTGCAGCTAGCTTGTAGCATCCGCAGAGGAGGTTGTCATTTAGTAGGCCTATATGGCAGTTAGTTGTGCCATCATGCATCCCAGTGTTGTGTGGTTCCGTCCAGATGTGCTTGTTATTTGTGTCAGGAAGCCGAATCACAGGCTCAGACCAGCCAGGGGCCCACAGCAGGCCTGAGCACAGACCCCAGGTGCTCAAGCCGATCTTTTTCTTTGTGAACATTGCAAACATTCCAGAGGAACCGAGGGAGGATCATCTCCATGGACACACAAACGCACACAGACACTTCTGAGGCAGACGAGTGGAAGGAGTCGCAGCAGAGTATATAAACCGTTGTTAAAGTTGGCTGAGATCCTATCTCGTTTTTTTTTTAATACCACAATAAAGTCAGGATAATCAGTAGGTCATATTAAAATAAAAAGTATACCCATCCATGCAACATTTTAAAAGGCACAAAGACACATTTAGGGAAAAGCTCATTACTATTGCTTTTCTGATGAACATTAGACACGTCTGCTTGATATTTTTACACTTGTGCTTGGAGGTATGTCAATACATGAGTGATAACTTTGTGATTAGGGAGCTTTGGAGGTGCTGATAGGTGCATTTTGTTACTTTCCCTCAGAGCCCGAGGTCACAGTTTCAGTCCGTTCCCACCCTTTATCCTAAACTAAGCTATCAGACGGCTGGCTGTTGCCTCATATGTATCAGAAAGACAACACAAACATAATTAACTCTAACCAGAATTAAAAAAAGTTATTATCATCCAGTGACAGTTGCTTACTAATTAATTTGCATGATGTAAATTATGAAGTGATTTGGACAAACAAGTAAAATTGGGTGTTTTGCCAGACACCAGGTGACTAACTGATTTCGACTGCCCTTTCCCCGGTGGGCCTGCCATGTGTGAATGGACGGACATTACTGGCATTCTTTCATGGCTACACAGCGCAGGGAACTTCCTGCGCATGACTGAATGATTTCATTATGAAACACGGCACACACTAGAGGGAGAGTCCGTTAGTCACAGCTGAGTGAATACGGGCCATGAAGGGTAAACTGGGGGACCAGGGCGATGACTGGAGGGGCTTTGGCTTTGGACATAGCCGGGCTTGTGGTGTGCCTGGAGAGCTGGCACAAAGCCGGGCTTTGTCCAAACTAGGGGTGAAAGCATAAGGCCAGGACCTTTGGGCATTCTTTCTCAAGACAGAGTAGAGTGTAATGAGCAACAGAGGCAGGCAAAAAAAAGGGCTGCACATACCTCAGCTAATAAGAGGGGAGAAGACAACGTGTTAAGTGTAGCGACCTCATCTGTTTTCATCGCGGCATGTGTATGTCCAAATTCATTTGAGTCCAATCCATGATGTCGATGTTTGAATTGGCTCGTTTTCACAGTTCCTGACAATCCAGTGTGAGTTTTGGATTTGCGGTATGTAGCCCCATTTCATCACACGCTGCGAATTCTACAAGTGTGCGCACCTGGAAACATCACCAGGGACTCCCAGCTTTGTCAATCTCTGCCAAATGGATTTACTTTTAAAGTCAGCTGTGATAGCACACATGCGTTTGATTAATGAGTGAAAAAAAAGAAAAGCAACAGAAAAAAAGAAAGAAAGTGAAGCAATGGGTTATGTATAAGGGCGATGCGTCTGTATGTGTGTGACCATGTAAAACTCCATGACAGATTTCTCCTTTCTCCAACAAGAGAAAGCTCCGTTACTTCCATAGCGCGATAGTTTATTTTCCCACTCTGCCACGACTACCAACCAGTGCTTCAGATCTTTGATGTAGTTCATGTTGACAGAAATATATCAGAGAACGCAGACATAAGACATTACTGTATTTTATTCCTTGCCATCGTTCCATGTTATCATTTGATTTGGAGCATTAATATAGCCTACAGAATGTATACAAATAGGCATAAAGATCTGAACATAATCCTTTAAACTGTTTTTGAAACATGTACTGTTTAACCTCAATTTGGATTCCCTCTATTTTCCCTTAATACGATTTGCTTCATGCCAGTCATGCCATGAATAAAAATAAATCCTGATTAATTTCACCACTTAATTCCATCCTATTTGTTATGCCTTGTCCCTCAAGCTCCGTCTCCAACATGTCAGAACATAGCCTACAGACAGTCATAGTGTAAAACATTTGCATTTTATACCATAAAAATAATAGGTCCACTGTCACTTATAAATGATAAAGTTGTTTTTCTCCAGGATGGGCTATGCAAGGCTGCCGTAAGTAAAAGTGGTAAACAAAAAGTTAGTAAAAGAGGTAGATTCAGCATGTGGCTTTTCCAAAAATTCTGTTTTGTTTATCAAATTGAGGTTTACCCGGGCATGACATTAGCTCCCTTGTAAAGACAGTGCTGTTTTCAAATGTTTTGCCTTGCTTTCTCCTCCTTACTTCGACTGAAATGCCGCACAGCATTTTGATTGACATGCTTGATGGGTTTTGATATTCCTCTGGGTGATGCCTGTTGCTTCGGTGCAGCCAGGGGACCTGTTTCAAGTACATGCCGTTTTGCTCATTTGCATTTGGATTCATCTCTATGTAAATGTGAATTAGTATGCTTATGGAAATGTTTTATTTCAACTTCTGCTGGCAAAAAAAAAGGGTAGTCATGGGGAGATAATCACTGCTGAATGCCTCTTTCTTGTGGCCAACTAGTTAAGATTGTGGCTGTAATAAAGACATTTCTATGCAAATGTTGAGAGTGGAGGATATGACTCAGTCCCAATGCTGGACAGAGAGTCGATTGGTGCAAATTAGCTGGTAGGACATATGAATAATATATAAGAATGAGGGGGTGGATTTTCTAATTCTGAAAAGGTGTGTGCAAATGATGCAGCACTCTGCAAACCCAACTCATCTGACACATCTTATCATTTAGCTTCTAAATCAAATCTTACTCCCACTTCACAGCATGAAAACATCTGCTCATGATAGCCATACTTGTCGTCAGTGGAGTTTTATTTTCTTCCAGCGTGCTGTGACTGTGTCATAAGGGCTTTGTCCTCTCCATGCCTGAAGTGCAAAGCGAATCGATACAAAGAAGGGCAAGAGGACGTGCGATACTTGATGACAAAATGCCCACAAGCTGCTGAAACAGCACATTCCTTCCTGCTAGCTGACCCCTTGCTCTCTGAATGTTTGCGCTGGCTGGAATCTCTGGCCTGTCGAGAGACCTGCGTGTGGTCACAGTAGTCGTTTTTGAATTATAGCACCCATTGGCTGCGCCGGTGCTCAGTAATTTGGTCATTTCTATGTAAATTGTGCATAGTAGGCTGTTGTACCACACAAACGCGCCGGCGTGCCTCGTTCCATAATAGTACACTGTTCCACTGAAATGATTAAAGCTAACTGTGAGAAAATGTCATGCCAGTCAATCAGTTAAGTAGATAGGTCAACAGGAGTGTAGATAGAAGAGAAGGGCACTCAGGCATGCGGCGACGAAGACAGGCACAAGAGGCAGGCAGTCGTTTTGGGTTGCGTCCAGGTGCTGGCTTCTCTCTTTAGAGGTGGGAAGAGAGAAGAGCTCACTAGAGACAAACATTAGGGGGTTTGTGGCTGACTCTGCATATTCACTGTCATTTGAACAAGATTGGACATGCCTTAGTGAAGGTGAGATGGGACTACCTAGTATAGGAGACAGCCGACTGAGACAATATATACAAAAATGGGACACCATTTTATACACACAAGTTAATGAAGCTTCTTTGACTGCATTGCTATTGTACTTTAGAATTTGGGTACAAATGCTGGCAGCATTGCGAGCCAGGAGATCTCAGCTCACAGACGTTTTATCATCCCTCCAGTCCTTGGCAGCAATATCATTTGATGGCATTGCTTTCATTACTTTTTATCCCCCAAAATATCTTGTGCGTTTGGACGAAGTTTACTTTTAAATAAAGAGTTTAGCGTTGTCATTCATTTTTTTTATTGCTATTTTCGGAAATAACGTAAATCCTGTCAGTACAACATTTCAAACATCCTTTTTTTACATTAAATTGTCTCAACTATGCTTGTTGCTTACGTCGTAAAGACAAAAAGCCTCATGAGCGTGCCTTGAATTTTGTCGAACCAGAAAATGTCCTTCAAGGGTGTTTCATTTGAATGGTTAAAAAGTTAAAAACAGATGCTCAAAGGCATCTGGGTAGCATAGTTTTACCTGTTAATGCGGAAACCTTAAATTCAAGGTACCCTGTAGTGTTATTTTTATACCACCAGTGACGCTATGGATCAATGCTTTAGCAAGTGAGAGCCTCTTTTGTTTGAGCATGAGGACTTGCATGCACATGCATGGACAAGCACACAGGTACGCAATACACATTCCTGGTGCCAGTTTCACACCTTACCACTGATTGACAGTTTTATGGTAGTAATATGTGTGAATAAGAGTAGCAATGCACGACAACAAAGGGAGGAAAAAGCAGACGGCAAGCATGCAAACAAGTAAGGCTGTCTTCGACCAAACGTCTACGAATACTCTACTCACTAATACTCACTTTTGACGACTTATCAAATAGTTATAATAATTAATTAGGTTTCTCCATAAAGAAGCAAACAAAAGCACCGTATATATATATATATATATATATATATATATATATATATATATATATATATATGTGAATTGTTTTTTACTAACCGTCTAACATGGGTCAACCTTACAAACAAGCATATAAACAAAACATAAAAATAAAATAAAAATTGATTTGCAAATGTGGAAAAGGTGTTTGGCCTCAAATGTGTTTTGATGTGAAATAAAATGATTACAAGACAACTCCACAATGAAACCTTAAATTCTCCAATTTTATCCATCGAATAAAAATAAAGGTCATGCCATTCAGGTTTGTGGGGAGTCGGCCAGGTGAGACGGTGGAGGACTTGGATGCCTTTGGGCTACGGAGGGAAATTGAAAAGCGGTATCCAATTCTCTTTATACTTTTATGATCAGTGGAAGTTATAGTCTTTATTATTCCCAGGCCAACAGAATGGCTCGCAATGACGGGGACTATAGGAATCTGAAATTAGCAGACACTAAACTGAGACGATAAAGTAGACAAAACAAATAAGGGGCAATAAAAAAATGCAGACATGCTGTCTTCTTTGACATTTCATGATATCATTTAATAATATGTTATTAAAGAGACTGCCTCTCCCAAAGACATTCATTTTCCCTTCCCACCCGTCACCTGACTCATCTCAAATAACAAGTCTGAGACATCCGGGCCAATCACGCCAGCAGCGACAACCATCGACACGACTGCAGGGTGAGGCTGAGTGTCTTGCACTTCGTGACCCCCATGATTCAGACCAAAGGGGAAACAACAAACCTTTGTGTTTCAACTTTATACTTTGCATAACACACTTCTTTTGGCAGCAGAACTGAAATGTTTCATGTGGGAGGTTTCAATATCCACTCCAAAAAAAAAGAGAGCACTTCACAGACACAGCAAGGGTTACAGGAAAATCAGAGGGCCATATCATTTAAAGAATCAGCAAGGCACAACAAAAGAAAAACAGGCTTGTGGTTAATGTCCTTCTCTTGATTTCATAGGGTGCTCTCTTCTTTTCTCGCCCTCACCCCTTCTCTGGATTTCCTTTCACTCGTTCTCATTCTATTTCTTCACATCTATTTGGCCTGTGCAAATATTGCCATTGTGAGATCCTGTGAGCATTGATTGATTGCGGGTAGGGGGCTAATCATCCGGGCTAGTTACAAAGACATCTTCCACAAAATCAATGCCACTAAAAGAGAAACTAAATCTTGTTAGGGTTCCACAATCCTTTGTAATAAAGCACTGTCTACCACAAGGGGAATATCTAGTGTATTCTCTCATTTAGTCTCCTTTCATTTCATTTTCCAACGTCTTCGATTTTTAAAAACAGCTCCTTTATTCAATATCATTTATCCTTTAAAATAAAAAAGATGGGGGTTTATTGGACTCTTGAGGGTTTGAAATATATCACTGAGATTAGCTACACTATATGAGTCAAGTTTAATGGCAGAAGTGATGGCCTCCCATCGGGAAATGGGAAGTATAGAGATTGGCTGTGAGATGCACTAAGACAGAAAACAGACATCTCCAGAAAGGGCAAAGAGAGTCCAAACAAGTGATTTATTCATTTGTATGTTGACTTTTATGTGCCTGGGTGCTTTGCCTGTCATGTGTGGAGACAGCAGAGAGCAATAGTCATGTCAACCTAATGGCTTCATTCCAGACCCTTAAATGCACGCAAACGGACATGCAAACGAGAACGATTTGTTGATCCACTGACTTGATGATCAACAATTTTGATAAGGGATAAATCATGTAAATCTGTTTAAAGTGATTGACAATGGAATGGTCTTTGGCTTATGGACTGTTCATCAGTCAAAGCAAGCCATTTGAAAATGTCACCTTGGGCTATAGAAAATTGGCCTATCGCTAAAGCCCTCCACTGAACCAGATTATCCAATCGTAGCTTAGCCACTGTAACTTGGCACAGCAGATGTAGTAAGTTGCAGCGGTGTGCAGGAGGCAGTTGTGAAAATCACAACCTTTGCATTTGACTGGACATCTAAAAAGTGGGCGAGCTTAGAATTAAGCATGATACCAATCTACAGAGGGCTGTTGGCTCCATGCACACCTTCCTAATCGCTCAAAGTTGCAGGTTGATTGATGGATGGATGTCTTGATATGTTTAGTGGAAATTGGTTGGTACTAGCTTACATAAGCAGACATCATATTTTGTTTTACAGGAAGAAAATATTTTTATATGAATATACAAAGAACTTAAATTCACTGTATTTCTTTTGTTGTGTGCATATATTTATAGATACACAACATGACCGTGGATGTGATGTAAAACCTTAACACCTACGGTACATTTCTGTGCACAACAGAAAACAGGAGACTGAAAGAGAGCACCTGGTAAACAGATCCAAACAAACCTCTGCTTTCACGGACAGACAAACAAATGGCGGGCAATGCAGTGACTCTGCTACAGGACAGGCGTGGACAGATGGGTGACTTTGAGCTTGCTGTGCAGGAACGACAGTCAGGCCAGGTCACGACCCCAGCTGTGTCCTGTTGTCATAACCCTCAGCCTTTTCCAAAAACACCCCGCTCTCTGTCTTCCCCGGGTTCTCAGCAATTTCTTTCTGAAGTTGCCTCTGGACTATAGATTAAACGCTTATGTTCCCATCTGGTAAAAACCATGAGTGCGCGTGTGTGTGCATGTCGTCGGCAGGCTTGTGTTCCACGCTTATTCTGCGATTCAAAGGCATATTACCCACACCTAAAACAGTTGAGCACCAGAACTAATCCATCGGCGTGGATGGCTGTCAACATGTTGCCCTTCATAGGTATAAGGATGCTTGAACTACCCCCACCCCACCCCAGGTGTTCCCATAACTCACCGGGCCTCAAATCACACGCGAGCATTCCTGAACTTCAGAGGCATATCGGCAGATGAGAGCCTGGATTTATGGCTTGCTGATAGACAAGGGGGGAGCTTAGCGGGGGAGGGAAGGTGATAGGGTCCGCTTCAAAGGGAAGGAAGCGTTTGTTGTTGTTGCTCTCCTACGCTCACTGGTGCACACATATGCACAGCTCTCACTCTCCCCCTCTGAGCCTCTGGCAGCTGGAGTGCTCACTCACGGGTTTACACACACACACAAACACACACACACACACACACACACACTCATACACACACACACACAGTTATCTTAGCTTTCATTTCATTTCTGAAACCTGTATGACCAGATATCCTAGGTGGTGATTTGTAACCGTGAAGTTTGCCTCTCTTCCTCTCGCATAGAGATGCAGAACAATTACAAACCCGATTTAGCCTTTCATTTTTCATAATATCAAAGGTGACCCTTCAAAGATTGCCTGCAACCAGGCCGGGGTGGGTAATCGGGAGAGTTCCCGGTGGGCCGCTTCACTTCTGGGCCGGTCGAGAATTTTATTTGTTGACATTTGTCACGTTAGTCAATCTTCTCTTAAAGTGGGCTACACACGTTCCTCATTCTGACACCGCAGCCTCTGCATGGGTTGTACCATGCGAGGAATTTCACCCCTCCCAAATAGAGTTGGTTCGGTCCGTAGCCTGTCTTTTCCAAAAAGTTTTCTCAGATAGGCTACCAATAGCTGGGCCGGCCCGACCGCAACGATACGCGTCAGGGAGGATGGCCGGGAGGAAGAGGGCAGGAGGGGCTGAAAAAGCCAGGTTGAAAAAAAGAAAGGCATTGGAGGAGGAGGATGCTGCCAAATGTGCCAAGCTTACCGATTTATTTTCAAAAGGACAAACACAAGTGGCAACTGGTAAAGAGAGACAAAGGCCTAATGATTAGCAACGTAACTATTCGGCTAACGTTGTAGCCTTGATTAATATCGTTGTAGCGTTGTCAACCTATTCCCAAGCAAAATATTAAATTAAAATATTAGCCTTTCTATATCACCCAAAATATGGCAATCCATAGACTTTGCAAATATTATGCAAATATTGATATATAATATTGATATTGAAGTATGCAGTAATATGACTCTTAATTTTTTCTTTGTAGCTTCGGAGCAGCAGATAAGACAGTCTCCTGCTGAAAATGATGAGCCCGACATTTGCAATGAGGAGGCCATGACTACAGGGACAGGTAGAGAGGATAACAGAGGAAACAATATGAATTAAAGTTATATATTGTAAGAAAGAGCAGTATATGACAGTACTTTATGAACCAATATGCATTGTTTGCTCAGAAGTGGGTGTAGTAAAGGAGTAAATCACCACTATATAATACTCATCCAGAAAAATGATAATGACCATGACAATGACGGCCCCCATGAGGTCTCACTCCAACAAATCTGGCCTACTGCCTAATTCATGTTAATGTGCACTGAGAAGGAAATCCTCATGTCTATAAGCAACGACACAGTTATAGATACAGTGGCTGAAACCAGTGCACTGCTTAGGCGGTTACTGATGCTGTAGATGCTGTTGGTGCTATTCACAATGTAAGTGTATACTGTACTGTGAGTTGAACTGTAAACATTAGTTCAATATGCCTCTTTGTTGAAGAGTGGGATACGTTTCAAATGTTTTATTTATTTATTTCTGCTTTTGTTAATTTATTAACCTATCCTTGTGGAATAGTGGAATATTTTTTGTTAACTTCTCATCTTAAGTGGAGTACTATTGTTGTATTTAACCTTTACATTATTTGTTGGACCATGGTATTAATAAAAAAAACTACAGAATAGTAAGAGCTGAACTGTTGTTTCATTTATCCAATTTCCACTACCATGGAAAAAGTGGGCCGGTCTTGAGCCTGAAATTCCCGGGCTGAAAAGTGGCCCCACTCCAGTCCTGCCTGCAACCCTTTTGTTTTGTATGCAACTGAATAAAATATTCCTCTTGCTTTTAAATGCCACCTCAGAATTTGTTTGTGCGACTTTGCATGTAACATCAAAGGGCAAAGAAAAATGTGCTTGTGTACGGATGTTTGTCTCTACCTATATTTGTGTGTGTGTGCTTGTATTTGCGTGTGTGAGTGCACCTCTGTTTCCGACCAGCTGGTGCGATATTGCAGGGGCCCCGCGGAGTGGGAGGTTGATGGATTTGTGGAGGGGTGTCGTTTCTCTCAGCCGGATGTGTAATGAACCCTGCTTTGCTTCTGTAACATTTGGGGTGATTGATTACAAACAAAGGCCATTCAACATGCAGGGGTGCTGCCTCTTCACAATGCAACATAGCTTCACAGATGAGATTACACATATACGGCATGAGAAAAGACCGCCGCGTGCTGCTTGGTAAATTGAAGCCGGTATCAAGCTTTCCTTCTGCCCACCACATGAGATGAGATGATTCATACACAATTTTCTCAACACCGTATTGCTAGTGGATTCACTACACTGTTTTACAGAAAAGAGCACACCAAACTGTTTCTGCGGCTTTAAATGTCCAAAATGTCTGTTTTGTGTCCTTTTCTCATTCCCTCCGCCCATCTCTTTCTAATTTAACACTCACTAAGATTTTCCTTTCCGAGTTGCCCAACGCGACTCATTGTTAAGGTGGAAAGCTGATGTAACTTGTGGCTCCTATTCCCAGTAACCAGGGCGATCCAAAAGGCTCCGCTCCTCCCGCTGCTTAATCAGACCACTGTTTGTTCACTCTCCCTTTTCTCATGGTCTGGCCTGCCAACTGAAACCAGCCAGGCATTAATGAAAAGCCCAATCGGCATCTTTTTCTTCTCTCACAGGGAAGAGAAGATGGATTTTGAAACAGAACTTTCAACACTCCCATATTGTCCCTGTATTTAAATGCACAGGGGTACAGATGCTTGAACTATCAAGCATCCTTGATAATTGATAGTTTCCATGCATCTATGCACAAGCCTCGCAGGGAGCCTCTCTAACCTGCCTCATTTCAGTCATTGCAGAGCCACGAGAGCTACAAGAGCCTGATGCTAGAAGTGTGTGTGTTTTGAATGTTCTGTTGGCCCTGAAGTGACACAGTGAGGGTATAAATAGAGCAGGCCCACAGATCACTGTGCCAGACAGAATGTGGCATCTGCTGTGCTGGGAGTGCAATGTGTTTGAGAACCTCTAAACTCCTCTCCATTGCTCTTCCCTCCCGTCCCGGTGTCTCATCGTCCTTCCAGCTCTGTTGTGCTGTCTGTTGATATCATCTCTTGCTTTACCTTTATCGTCTTTATCTTTCCTCCTCCTACAATTCCCCTTTTCTCATTCTTCCTTTAGTCTCTTCCTCCATCTGCCTCATTTTCCCTTCGCCCTCCCCCTCTCACATAGTGGCACACACATCTGCTACCATGTGTTGAGTGTTGAGGAGCAGTCCCATTTTCAATTTAAGATCCTATTTCTAAATACACAGAGGTAACCGGAGTATGGGTAAAGAGATATTGATACAATGGATGGCAGATAGCCAACCCAGCATTGATTATCGCCAAAGCCGTGATTTCATATTTACTGTGGTTTACAAATTCCTCTACAGTGATGCTACAAATGTTCCATGAAAAAAACTATTTAATCCCGTGGGATTATGTGGCATACTTTTGAGGTAATCTTGAGTGGGACGAGAAACTCTGTAAGCGCAGGAGACTAAAGCAAAGTCATTGTGATTCTCTGCAGGTTATTTCCCACCCAAAGCAGATTATCAATCCTACAGATTTAGCGATTCATTTCCCTGCTCTCAGTAAAGCCATCACAAAGTGACGGTAACCCCTCTGCCCCCTCTTCGTGACATAACGCTGCGTATTGTAAAATATTATACAGGACTGCATATCCCAACGACATGACTCATTCATACTTTCCACCCACACTCCCTCTACACACACACACACACACACACAC
Source organism: Taurulus bubalis (assembly GCF_910589615.1). Taxonomy (NCBI): domain Eukaryota; kingdom Metazoa; phylum Chordata; class Actinopteri; order Perciformes; family Cottidae; genus Taurulus; species Taurulus bubalis. The sequence goes on along the minus strand of NC_136597.1, from coordinate 11,074,652 downwards.
AAATTCAATTAAGAATGATTTCCTTCTGGCGTCACTGTACTAACCGTTTTCATTCATCTACCACTTTTTTTTTCTTTTTTTCCCAGAAGCACTTAATCTCATAATCTGCTTTTACTGTGACTAGTGTTGGATCCCCTCAAAGACAAACGGACTGCACGCACACATGCACAAGCACGCACACATGCACGCACACACGCTCGCGCACAGATACTCAGTGTCAGCCAAATTAAAAAGCAGCTTAGCTGTCATTAGATTTCCATTTTTAAAATGATTCATCCATTCTTTATGCTTCCCTCAACCTTTTTCTTCTCCTCTTATATACTCCTCCTCATCTGCTTCAACGCTCTGTGACAGGTAGCCTTCTGCATTTAATTGCTGACACAGCGCTATGTCCACCCTCGGGCAGTCCCATAATTGTTTTAAGAGTTGATATTGGACACAGGCAGTTGGAGACTTGCAGCAAGGGAAGGAGTTAGAGGGAGGGGCTGCCATCAAGAAGACGGGGAACTGTCCGACCGTCAGTCAGAGAACAGCAGCAGGACATCTTTTCATCCTTTTGTTTGCTCGCAGGCAGTGTTCTCGGCAGTGAAGACGAAATTCAATCTTTATCCTTTCACTCACTGTTTTTCTCTCCTCACCTCACCCTTTTTGGCAAAACTATTGTCTGCTTCTATCGCTCCTCTAACCTACTCTTCCCTTTTTCTCACTCTTTCTCTCTGCCTTCTTCTTTCTCACGACTGTCAGTCACATCGGCAACACACACACACACACACACACACACACACACACACACACACACGAAAGACTCTCCTCTATTCTGTTGGCCTCGGGCGTAGTTGTTTGAGTGAGCATTGTGTGAATCTCTCTCGTCTTTAAATCTGTAATTACCTCAGCTATTGTGCCAAATGCAGTCTCACTTCCGCCCCTCCCCAATCTGCCTCCTTTTGACTGACTTGTGCTGGGTTACCTTGACATCAATGCTCAACTCTGATCACTAAAGCAATGACTTAGAAGGTCAGCTTCAACATGAGAAGATAGTGAGTGAGTTGTGACTCGAAAGGTTTTGCTGTAAAGAGCAGTTGTCAGGTTTCTGTGGGAAATGTGTTTCTCATTTCTTATCCAAACAAGAAGTGTGTGAAAACCCTTAAATCATCATCAGCACACTCAAAATTGTGAAAAGCCTGATTGGCTTGGCAGCCAAATAAAGCATTTCTTGCCAAGTTGAAACCATTTTTCACTTTTCAAAAATGTCTTTTACTTTTTTTGTCACATGCTCTGCCTATCTCTCTCACACACTCACCTTCGTGCCGTCTCTCTCTCAGCGTGTAGCAAGCTGAGTCCAACACTATCAACTGTGAGCCCCAGAGGATGGCAAACCAGGATTTGGAAGGTTCGAAGGCTTTTGGCACGGGCTTTCATCCTGAGAATTTTGCAGGGCCACATCAGTGTCAGGATGCCATATACGTGAGAGGGCACAGAGGAGCATTGTGACCCGGCGCCCACGTTAAGGGGCCTGCTGAGAGGGGCCAAAGAGGAAAACACTGAATGTCATTGTTATGTAGCGCCAATGATCTGCTCCGTGTCCTCTGCTATGATGTCATGGCAGACATTTGTCCAGCTGTGGCCAAGCACGCATGTCTGTTGAACGAGGCAGTTGATCACACCATTGTGAGAGTTTGAGAATTCCTACAGGCAAGCTATACATGATGTTAATTTCACTGTACAGCTATATGTTTATGTACACAACCTATTCCTCAGTATTAGTTGTGGATGCTAGACATTTAAATGAAGGGCTCTCTGCCGGGTGTGACTCAGTGGCGAGTACACACTTGTTGTCTCATGATGAAGCACAGATGTAGGAGGAAAATGTCACGAGTAAAGCTATAACAACTTCAGACACACCACCCATTGTGTTTGACTCACTTGTTCTTTCACTGTGAGAAGAATGAGTCTATGTCAAACAGATCTTGACCAGATTTGGGCTGGTGTTACAGAACATCTTCTGTTAACTTCAGACATAAAAGTACATACAAATTAGATTATCTATTTGAGAGAACGTTCATGTGACGGGTTAAGTTAATTATGTTGTTCTCTGTTCACTGACTAAATGTTTATTTGCCTAGGAAGTAGTTCCTAAATGTTCATTTAGTCAGTAAACAGAGAGTAAACCTGACAGTACAAAGTGTGTAGAAAAGTTTCTTAAAGTTCCCTCCCACCCCCCACACACACACACCTCTGCCATATAATAGTTGGTTCGGTATTTACAGGACTTGACATGCACAGTATGCAGTAAAAGCAGTGTCACTTGCAATCAAGAAGTGCACCACATCGTTGGTGTCAAGCTTCACGATGTTTTGCATAGTCTGCCTGTTTACCCTATAAGCACCTGTGCTCGGTGCTATTTTGGTGACAGTTGGCGGAGGCCAAATAGTGCACAGGAAACCTGACCAACCATGATAACTATGAGAATTTCACACAAACCTTCCTTCAAAAGAGACACAACCTGACTGTGACAGTTCATTTGTCCGTATATATATATTAACATCTGGACCGTTGTACTGTATATTCACACTTGTGACTCTTTGACAAGAATGCTTTCCTATTACATGCAGCTCTGTACTCATAGTCCATTACCAAAACATTTATTTTTGGCAGAAATCCAACTAAATAAATATAAGGATGGCCACTTCCTAAGAGAAAAGCAACCGCCTAAACACAGATTCCCTCTCCAAGTTTGCAGATTTAATTAACTTTCTCATCTTCAGCCAACATATGTCTCCTGATGAAGACTGGAACAGAGTGGTCCAATCGCAAGAAGAATGATGACAGAGGAAATTAAGAAATTAATACTTTCTAAAAACTACTACAAGAGGAAAAAAATCAATGTGTGTCCAGCAGATGTAACACCATGTCACGTAGAAACTAGATGTGATGCTGATATTGCTGACGAGGACCTTTGTTGCCAAATATTTTAGTTTGAGCTTATACAAATGGAGATAAGATGCACTTTTTGCTTATTTTGTCATTTTAAGCATAATATGATGAATTTAATAGGAATTGGAAAATACAAGACTGTGAACTAACGAAATGTCAACTGTTGTTTCTCATTATAAATAAATACTTTTGACTCTCGGTATAACGCAGATTTTTTTGACTGGAAATGTGTGGGTCTTTGTTCATTCACAGTTTTGTTTTCAAACATGATGCCATGAACAATGTCAACTGTATGAGACGAATAATAAAAAACTAATTACACCTCCCGCAAACTGTTGCTCAAGTTAAGCTATAAGTTCAATAAAAAAAAAAAAAAGTAATCCGTCTATACTCTCCCATGTGTAACCAATGAATGAAAGGACTGCTGATGTATGATACATTTCAATTTGCTTCAGGGATACAAGCTGAAGCTTAATTGCTTCCACACACTCAAATGTGCAGTGAGAATTCAAAGTCATCATATTAGCCGTGCTGGATGTTTGATTCTGAACAACGTTATTACCGTAGTCTCCCGACACCCTATTTCTGCAGGTCTGAGCAAAAGTGGACCGTGAACCCTGCAGGGAAACGGCTGGCTGCACATCGCCGCCCTACGATGGGCGACGAAAGACAGTTACCGTGGTTACAGAGTGTGTGTAAGAGGCTGATAAGAGCAGGGTTTGGATCAAACAGAGGTAGGCAGAGGTGGGGTACGGTTAAGGAATATATGCCGAGGCAGAGAAGATGAGTCACTTGGTTCCTGTGCTCTGTGGGTTCGGCCCCCTTCATGTCCGTCCGTCTGACATCAGGCTTCATTTATTTTGCCCTATAACAGACAGATCCTCTTCACGGAGACTTGAAAAATACTCAAGTGCACTGAAGGGACACTGTTGATCACTGCTCTTCCATATACTGTATAGGCAGTGAAAAAGATTAATGTGAAATATAGCCTACTTTCCTTTTCATGTAGAGATAATAGAAAAAAATATCTGATTCCTCATTGTTTTTTCAAGGTCATCCAAGTGGAGCAAACTATTGGTGCATTTGTGGTGACAATTAAAAAGTGTTCTTGGTTCAGCCACAGACTTTCTCTGACTTCTAATTCTGTCCATTTGCTTCTAATAATCCTGTCCAAGGTAGAACCTGGAGTTACAAAAACAGACGTGATGCAGTACTCTCTGGGGATTATTGATTAAATGACTTATTGACGGAAGGCCCAAAGCTGGAAATTGATTTTGTTTCTAAGGAGAAGACATTCTATACGGATATTTTGTGACTCATAATAGCCTTCCAGAGGTCAAAACAAGATTTAGAATAGTATGGTACCATAATATGTTATGGATATATTGCCCATTATGCCAGAAATTTGGTAATGCATGCGCAAACAGACCTTTTTTATCCTCATGAGGGACTTTTTACTTTAATACCCAAACTACAAAACAACAATCTCATCTGTAACCCCTTGGAGAAGCAAGGACCAGAAAAATACCCTAAATTAAGCTGGCTTAAGCATTTTAACAACACAAGAAGTGTAACACACGTTTGTGAATACACGTTTACATTTTTCAAATCTAAACTCAGATTCACCCGACCAACATTGTGGGAAGTGGCATTCTTCTCAGCCCGCTCTCGCAAACTTAAGGATTTCTGTTTTCACAAGGGAGCACTCAACATATGCTTTTCTTTTACTTTATGGCAGAGACAAAAAGGAAAGAGAAAGAGAAAGAGAAAGAGAGAGAGAGAGAGAGAGAGAGAGAGAGAGAGAGAGAGAGAGAGAGAGAACAAACACCCCTGACCCTGAGTTGGTGCTTTGCTTGACACGTACAATAATGCAGTCTGAACTAAAATTAAAAAATGTGATCTGGGGCTGCAGTATAGCAATTTAAAAATTGGATAGCTTTAGTTCAGAGAAACCCTTACAGGCTTATTTTGGGTGAAGAAAAGCAGACATATGAACTATTGAATATACACCAGTGTGTATGTATCCCGATAACCAAAAACTGTACTTTACATTTCACACTAAGGTTTTCTGACATTTCCTACCATGTCATTATATGCATATTTGTCTGTATGAATATATGCTGCATACTATAAAGAAAGTCTAATTTGTGGTCTTATAATCAATGGGACTTGGAAAGCATGCTGGGATTCTTTCCAGTCCAATTACCTGATTAGAGGTAATTAGCTGAGGAAGAAAAGCAGGTACTTTCTACAAAACTAGTCTAGCAACAACACATTTGGTAACAGGTCTTGACTTATTAATGAGTTATTTGAAATGTAGTTCTGACATTGAAGTCAAAAAATAAGTACAATCTATATAAATTAACATTCTTGACAACTATATTCTGGACACAGGCAATACCTTATATAAAAGGGGTTCATTTAAGTCCCTGAAACTAAGGAGTATATATTTTACAAATGTAGCTGGTGAACTGCATCTGAGTAACACCAAATGCATCTCTCTTTACTTCCAGATCTGCTTTGAAGCGATGCAACGTTTAGTTATCCTGCTGTATGAGACTGGTTTCAGGGATCCACTAACGACTTTGTATAACAGCATTTTGAGCGTAGACGTTTGAGTCTGTTTTATGTTGCACGGCTGTGACAGGTTAAAAGAGTGGTGGAAAAGTCAAGAGCATCCAAAGCTAATGAGTTGGGAGAGGTAATAAAATATCAACACACAAGGGGGACAGAGAAGAACTCCTCTGACAGATCGTTGCTGTTGCAGTGAGATTTCATCTTGACAGAAACAACTGACCTCATCCTAATAAAACAATGTTAAAACAGAGGCATTAGGTAAGTGTTTTCTGTCTGCCAAAGCTTCCCCCTTTACTCTTGGCTGCCATTTCTGAGAGCTTGATGTTCTTTCTGTTGCCAACTTCCAAGCACAGGCCTTTATGAGCTAGAGACACAATTTAGGTAAACAATCTAGCCTCTATTGTGTGTCCCATTTTGTTTCACGACACACCCTGGGGAGAGAAAGAATCAAATCTAAAGTCCCCATCAGTAGCCACATATCGTATTTATATTTAGTGATTTTACTCGTGAATTGCTAGTCAAGGAGCCTTTTCATTGTTTATAGTGTTATGCAGTATGCAAGATGATGCGGTCTCTTACTGTTCAGCGTTTAATGCAGTGAAAGACTTTTAAAAATAAGTCAGATGTCCATTTAACTTCACACTGACCATGTGTGATGTATTAGCATACAGTAATTTGTGGTTGGATGTGATTTTGCTGTGATTTGTGTGGCAGAACAATTTGTGCTCTCAATTTCAGCTACGACTCCAAACAGAATCATATATTTGTTGTGATTAAATGTGGTTAAATGCATTTTCGGTTTTGATCGTTACATCACTATGGCTTAAGCAAGTCCCATGCCAAGACAAATTTGATTTTGCCAGTGAAATATGTTTTCAATGAATCATGCTTTCTGTTCATTGACTTACTCTAGATCCTGTCTGGTGGCAACCTTGCAATAATGTTCAAAACGGCTCAAAACTTTGACAAAAACAGCCTCATCATCCATATCAAGTGGATGCTGGAATCTCACAGTACTTGGCATGTATTTTTTGGGGATATTTATGGTGTGCCAATCAAATAGCAGCATCTGTAAACATAATATGCCAAATACGGCTTGTCTGAAGCCCAGCTCAATAGCCTCTTTAGATCTCTCAACAGAGAACAGCTTGTTTTTTCTCATCTCTGTCTTTCTCTCCAGAACTCTAATCCTGCTCCATTGTGTCTCAGTGTTGGGTTTTTTAGGGTAAGGATGTGTACAGAATTAGAAAGCATTCATCAAAATTAGAAATTCCCTAATATCCACCAGTGTGAACATTTAAATTTGTTTACTCTTCTGGCTGAACCCTTTGCTTTAGTTAAATAAAACATTTGTCTTTTTTGGCCTTGTGGCTGTCCCTTATTTGCTGTAAATTCTTTAAAATGTATGCATGACCAATAACATGCACTTATTTTAAAAACATGTAAACGCTCAAAACAGGAGGGAATTCTGTGATATAATATTGCTTTCACTAATTTTGCCTCATCCCCCAAAGAATGCCAGGTTCCTTTGATTCTCATCCCCGGGCCCCCAGTTATTGCCATTACTGTTATTACAACTTGTGCACTGATGATTACAGCAATGAATCAGTGTTTTTCAACAAATTACTAATTTAGAAATGTTTAACTGGGGTTTCAAGTCAAAGGTCTCATGAGCAAGTTAGTCACAACACAAGTATTTTAGGTCACAATCCCTATGTTCTTTCTTTCAAAGCGATTTTCATGATATTTCATTGGTTGATCCAGTTCATTCAATCTATTGTAACTATTACCACCAGTGCCTTCGATCATGCATCATATATGTCATTCCTAGAATTCAAAGTCTTTCATTAAGGTGATTTTAAAGTTGTTGCTCCATACTCTTGGTGTGAGCTACACAGTTACTTTAAACTAGATTTTATAAGCATGGAAGACTTTAATAATAGGATTAAAGACTATTGACCTCTGAATGTACATGTCACGCCAACAGTGCTAATTCAATGTTTGAAGTAATTTGGTGTTTGTGTGAGGTCTTTTGCTTGTTTCTTTTTTGTGACATTTCTTGTTGTTTTTAACTTGCTGCAGTTATTTTTTAAGTCTGTTGTTTGAACCTTTATTTGTTTGTTTGCATCATGTTTCTATTTCTAGAATTAATGTTAATTATGACATCCTTAACATATAGTGACACAAATAAAGTGGCACTGGACTGCTTTATTTGGTGTAATGTTGTTTTGTAACCATGGTGTTAACCGCTCACTACTTAGAAGACACCATTATAACTTCACATTATCTAATGTGAGCTAATGTTATCCATACTCACCTGGGCCCTGTTTCTTGTACCTGGCTAAACAAAGTCAAGCAAATGTCCTAATCTCCAGCTAAAATTAGCGAGATGATTGACATCAGGCTATCTGGGTTTCTTCACGGCTGATCCGCGCTGAAACGTCTCGTTAATTCTAGCCAGACGTCAGTCATCTGGATAAATGCGCGCGCCCGCTCCTCTTCAGAAGGGATAATAGTGGAGCACTGACACCACAATGTTCCAACAGTACAATGGCAAATAAACTCAGAGGAACCTCTTTTTATCTCTCTACTGAGAAGCAGGAGATGATCATGAAGGCATATGAGGAAGTCAATACCGTAGTCACTCACAGCAAACGTGTTGCGAATATTCCAAAGTTTTTGCAACATTGTTGCCGTGAACGAAACTTTAACATCGCCCCCGCTGCGAGACGTAAACGTCGCAAATATATCAGACAAGTTAAATGCGTCAGTGTTGGGAAAATGTATCGGCACATTTTAAGTGTTTCATCACCCAAATCAATCAGATTATATTTACGAATAAATATATACTTATGAGGATATATGTACTGTATGCGCGTATGAATCATGTACTATATGTATATACATACATGTATGTGTAGATTACCATATAACTAGGAGTTTGAATATGTGTATGTGTCAATGTCCGCGGCTCGAGAAGCTTTTCGTAAAGAAATAAATTATTTCTTGCCGGCAAAATCTATAGCGCCGCGTACAGGAAGTCATGATGATGTAAAGGATGGATCCTGGCGATCTGAAATAACTCTCTCCCTATGAAACTAATATAACTAACATCGCTCCTTCATCAATGAGGAAGGGAGCTGCCTTTTTTGTCCGGTGGGAGTGGCCAGCCTATCCAGTGAATTTCAGTAAGCCTGCCCGGGAGCAGGTTTACATTTTTGGATGTGTTGCTATGGTGATTAATCTAAGCTTGCTTCGAGAAACCGAGAAAGCCAGACCTACGTCATCTTATTCTGACAATTAGCCCGCTAACTAAACCAGGTACGATAAATAGGGCCCTGAACCCTGAAGAATGGCGGAATCAATTACTTAACCTAATTAATCAATTTGTCGATAACAGCGAGGGGTAAAGCCAAATAAACATAGCCTTAAAATTGTTCAATATTATATCACTTAAATTCAAACAGGTCATGTTTGTAGCTCCTAAAGGTTTCAATCGTGTGCGCACAAGTTAGTTATTAATTAGATTCACGTGCGCACAATATGATGGCATTCCCCTAACGGACCTTACGGGGCTTCGTAGTTTGTTCGCTCGTGACACAACTCACCAGCTTAACGTTACGACAGTGACAGTCGTTTCCTTCTACCTGCCTCCGGTGAGGAGTTTCACCGTCTTTGTCATGCTCGTCAAACGGGTTTTCTCGCTCCAGCCTCTGCGTGTCTCTGTCACACACAGCATACTGGCGCTACAAGCAGGAAGTAGACAAAAAAAGGCAGACAAGCAGCTCATGAAAAGCAGGAAGTAAACGCTGTCGGGTCGAAGTTGTAGCACCTTTTTTTGCTGTAAAGTGAAAGTAGATCCGTCGACAGCTCAATTAATAGCATTCAGGGCACAAACACTGTGCTAGGGAAGTTAGCCGTCAAGCTAATTCCTCCACTGGCTCATTATCTCATAACAAGACAGAAAAACAGAGGGGGGAAGGAAGACACAGACAAGTAAGTACACTGCAAGCCCCACAGGGTGGGTGGGGGTGTGTGTGTGTGTGTGTGTGTGTGTGTGGAAGGCACTATATGACTGTGTGCGACAGAGAACTAGCAGAGAGCTGTGGGGAGAGAGGGTGCTGCATTACATCACTTCTTCCACCGGTTGTTTGTGTCAGCAGTGAGGAAAGAGTACACAGACATAGCTTAGGAGAGGGTGTGTGTGTGTGTGTGTGTGTGTGTGTGTGTGTGTGTGTGTGTGTGTGTGCGTGTGCACAGGGCATGCATCATGGTCTCTCTCCACTCTTTCAGAGTGAGCTGAAAGGAAGGTGAGAGGACATGAAGACAACATGAAAACATGTAAAGGTCAAAGCCTGATGACTTGCAGACGGAGGGGAGAAATAAAATCGTGGGTGTTGGGGTCATACTGAGGGTACTGCTGTACTCCGCACTATCCGTTTGTGAGTCAGTAAACAAAAGTGAGTCTGTTTGAACACACAGACAGTTCTGTGGCTGCAGATGTGTCTTCTTGTTTATTGTCCTTGCAAAATGATGTGTTTTTTTTGTGTAGGTTGTGTGATAGTGTTGCTCTGCATGCTGTTTCCTCTGGACTTTACCTCCCTCTGCACATCATCTGTTGTGGGAGTATTATATCAGAGGGGATTAGTCCTGAGGATCTTGCACTTTCCCCTGTGCAAATATGAGAGCTGTTCACAGAAGGTCACAGCTATTAATAACCTGTCATCTACTCTGTGTCTCCTGTAGGACTTATTCCTCTTATCCCCAGAATTATTATCGGTCACCATGGACCACAAGGGGGAACCCCAAGAAGAAGTTATGGGGTTGAAACACGAGGAGCTGCCGCAGATGGACGGATCGTGTGACGCATGCGAGCCTGACGAGGCCCAACCGGCCACACAAGTGTGCCACACCTGCAGTTTTGCCTTCTGCACTGTCCATGCTGACAGACATGCCAGCAGCACACATCACCCCATAATGCCGTACAACCACGAGGGGACACAAGCTAATGGACTTGGCACCGACAGAGACTCCAGAGTTGGAGATGGCGCTGAGGATGAGCCTCTTTCGGAGAGGGCAGCTGGAATTGGCGCAAATCAGGAGATGGCGCAGCTCGGCTTGGCGATGGCTAATGGCGACGAGAGTGATGATGCTAGTGAAAGAGAAGGAGCCAAGAGTGGTCCGCATCTGGAGGCTGAGCTGGGTGATAGAGCTGAGGGTGCAGAAGCAGGGCAGGAGGCCGTGGCTGCTGGAGAGGCAGGGAAGAGAGACACAGTGACAGTAGAGAGATTGCGTTGCAAGGAGCATAAAGAAGAAGGCTCCCTCTACTGTAAACCCGATGAGAAGATCATCTGTGTGGTGTGTGCTGTGCAGGGTGAGCACCGTGAGCACGAGATAATCACCCTGCATGAGGCCTACGTGTGGCAGAAGGTGAGTCACACACCCAGAACACGATGGCTTTATTAACAGCCCTGTATGCTCTCTAGTGTAGTTAATGCTCAAATGTATAACAATCTACTCGGTGTCCTCTATCTGGTTTACATTTGAAACTCAGTATAGTATTTCAATAGCTGTAGGCCCTGTAGTCTTTAAGTCAACTCACTAGAGCTCGGCAAGAGCTCTGGGTGATATTTTAAACATAACAATCTCTCATGACCTCGTTAATGTATTGATTTAATTGCACAGCAACATAAATATTTTCTGGGAAAACTGGGACATGGAAATTAAACATTAAGAATATATCCCAATGTCCATTTGGCGTGATGCCAATTCACCCATCCTCCATTTCCCAGATGTCTTTTTTGCTTCAGGTGTATTTAATAGATCAAGGGAGTCACCACTCGTTCAGTGCAGCAATGCAGGTGGTTGGTCCAGTTAGCTGAGCCAATGCTGTTTTGGTTTTTGGGAATAATTCCATCATCACTGTGGGCTCAGTTCTGCTGAGCATAGGGCTTGTGATGATTACAGAGCCATTTGAGTCAGATGGTATCAGCACACTGAACACATTTGCACTATGTTATTTCACAGTAATATTTTGAACAGTCAAAGGTTTCGCTTGTCTACACTAAAATAAACTGAATCACAAAGCTGGTGCTCCAGTAATAATGACCCACATGGTGTGTTGATTGTGATTTAAAGAGCACAAGTTTTGTCCTCCTCTACCCTGTGGCTACACATCTGAAAAACAAAAGTAGAACAGCTCACTGTTCAAATGAAATGCATCATTCATCATGGTCGCATATGGATTGATGAAAGACAAAAGGGGTCACACACTTGCACACAGATTAAGGCCACCATATTTACACTAAACTGACTCTAGCTTTCATTCTGCTCAATGTGTCGTTATTCCCAGTCTTTCTTTGTATGGAGGTATGAGAACATGTTAATTAGATGCTGATGAATGATTAACAGTGCCATTATGAACTAATAACAGAGGATCTCCTTGTGGTTATGCGCTGTGTTTTATGTAGTGGCATTGTATTTACTGTGTGTTCTTTGTTTTCCATCTTAAGAGCAGGCAAGGTTATGACCTGCTGGGCTGTACACAACAGATGTCTGAGAAGATCAAGAACAAGTGGACCAACCCCGAGGTGAGTGCAAACTCCTGCACACATCTCACTAAGTCGAATCCTCACGCGAGTTATCCAGTAAGGGCCATTTTTAGAAACTCCCTCCCAAAGGATTTGCACGCACTATTCTCATTTAGAAATGAGCTCTTATCAAATGAAATGAGATTTTATCTGCTGCAATAAAAGTACACTTGACCTGCTTGCAAAAAATGACAGCGGTTTCAGTCAGCCTGACAAATTAACACTGCAGACCCCGCAGGTCCAGTTTCACATTTTAATGCAATTTCAGTTTTTCCCAGTCAACGACTTCATAGCTACAAATTCCTATTTGGCTCACTGACAATCTGATTTGAAGGTGTGATTATTATGTTGTTTGGTCTCAAAATAGCTAAATGAGTATTATTTATTTTGTTATCAAATGGGTTGGGTCTATAACATCATCTTCTGTTTGTTTGTTTTTAGAAAATGTTTTAGTTGAACCTGGTTTTAAGGCCTGGGAAGCCATAAAAAGAGCAAAACAAAATGAGCCATTACTCATTTCTAATTCAGTGGGTACAGCAGTAAACACTGCAGAGAGATATAGACTGTAGCAGTGGAAACAGCAGTAGAATGAGATAAAGAGGGATTAGAAGAAGAGATAATGTCATAAAGGCAGTGGTTCGTAAACATGAGAGGCAATTATTTCAATCCATATAGTTATAATGCTGCCCCATTCACAGATAACAGATTTTGGGTTTCTGAAGCTACAGTTCTACTTGAAGTGTACAAGTGATGCCATCATTGTGCGATCACTGAGTCATGTCAGTGTCAGGCTTCAGCACTCGGCTCTTCTGGGCCAAGTCAGAGGGTGTTTTCAACTCTATTTACTCATTGTCATGTATCAAATGGAGAGGAATACAGAATACCCTGTAGCTGTTTTTATAGCCTTGTTGGACTTGTTAAGTTGACAGAAATCCGAACTTAGTGTATTATACACTGCGTTAAATTGTAAAGGGTTTATATTTTTTTTTTATCCCTCTCGATGGATAAATAAATGACATGGACAAGATATTAAAGACACCTTTCACTACAATGTACAGCCCAATATAACAGAAATAATCGTTACACACCTAATGAAACGGTCTAGCCAAGCTATTTTTCAACATTTCGATTTAACCTTATGAACCTTTTTATAATAGAAACAAATGGATAATAGAACGTCCCTCATGAAATGAAGACGAGCAATAATGGTCACTAGTTGAACATTTTTATTTAACCTTCACCAGGCTGCCGTCTGAGTAGTGTGCCTGCTGCATTTTTCACACGGTCACCTTTCTCTTGATATCAACAATACAAAAGTGGCCAACTGTAAGTCAACCTTGAAAACCTTGCCTGTATTTCCATTACAGATGCAATAGCGGGGGCATGTTCTGCCACCGAAAAATAAAACCTGACCGCAGACAGTTCATGTTGTGCAGTGAGAGACGTAACACTGAGCGACAGGATCGGGTCGCAACTACTTACCGTCGACAGTGACGGCTCCTGCGCTCTCAACCACCCCTGCAACGCCTGTTCTTCCTCATGCTCTGCTTATAAAACTGTGTCTGAATACACTGGAGAGTAGTGGCACACAGGAGCATTGCTCAGTACCTGCAGAGATGTGACCGAAGCACAGAGGCTTAATGTAGAAGGTTAATTTGACTGGCCTGCAAGAGGCAACACTTTTACTGGCAGTCGGCACCCAATCCAAGTTCATGTCTATTATCATACTGAAATATCAATGCTGCCCCAAGGACTTCCTGGACATTTAGTCTTGTGCTGTTCCACTGTAGAGGTGCAGTGCACTCGGCGAAACACTTACCTGCTCACTCACCGGCCATTGTGTGAGAGGCCATTATGTGGATTTGTCAGCGTGTCCTCTCTGCACACTCAAATGTCAACGTTTCTCATTATGCATGACAGACGACCATCAGAGCGACCGCTCCTGGTGAGGAAAGTTCTGTCTATGTGCGAGTGAGAGGGACAGAGGCCAAAAAAAGAGAACGAGATGAGACGGTAGTTAGAGGAGATTAAGCTGCTGCAGGATCTATGTGGTCTGATTTACGTCATATGTTGAGCGCGATAAATCTGGCTCATGAGCAAATCATATTTCATGCTCGCGTACAATAATTGCCATTATACCTCCTCGCGCACCGAATCAACAACGGAGAGTTGGACAGGCAGCTGCGAGCGAGAAACACAACATAGGGAGAAGCAAGGTACATGGGTGTAAATAACTAACCAGCCAGCGTGAGACTGGAGGCCATGCACACTCTCACAACTAACCCTGCTCTCAAAGTTGAGTCCTGCTCGTACGCGACCCAAGGGAGGCGCTTGCCCTCTTATGATTGGTCACATTCAACGCAATCACACCCACACAAAGTGCTGCATGTTGCTGCTGAGCGTCGGCCCAGCCACATCCGCTAGGTGGCTTGTTGTAGTATTGAGGATGTAATCTACTCATTCATGAACCGGACCATTTGGAATCCAGTTTAGAGAAGAACATCAAGTCAGTTCCTCCATACACCTTAAGACACTGATGATGAATTAGTTCCACTCATGCAGGTGGGACAGTTGCTATTACACAAATGCTATTTTCATCTTAATTTTGTTAATTTTAAACACTGGCGCATACAGTATATTACTAATACGGTAATGTAATAATCTAACACAATAATATGATGTAATGCGTAAATGAAGAAAAACGATGCAGTAGGTGTCAACGAGGAAAGCTGCTGTCTGTGAAAAAGTAAATGGGGAATTTAACCCTGATCTGGTGTTTGCTTATTAAAACTAGCCTGCGTAATTATGTACTTTGCTGCAGGTGTGGGGATTTTTCTCTTTCTACCCTTACAGCTCCGTTCTCCACAGGGAAGTGGAATATAATGCAAAAAACAGTGATGAGGCTGCATGTACATATTAATGTGGGGCCAGAGGCGTAAAGTAGACAGCTTAGATTGCTGTCAGTCGTTACTAATCGTCAAAGAGCTGAAAATTATTTGTGAAACATGTTGGAGCTTCAGTCCAGGTCAGCGGGTTGTTGTCATATTTTTCTCCCTCCCTTGTTTTATTTACCTACTTTCTGCTGGGCCGAGTGGCGTCTAGGACACACCGCTCTCTGCAGCTACAGACGGAGGATTTGAATATCTGGAGGCAGCACGACAACATCAGCCCAGTCACAAATGATATGTGTGCAGTAGCTACATCCATTTTCCCTGCCTCGCAAAATGTATAAGAGCAGCAGACATTAAAGCTGTCTTAGGGAGACGAGGAACAGACGGCAGCGGCATGAAAAGACTTTGCTGCTATCGGTATTTTCATCGTGCTTTTTCTTGTTCATTTCTACCTCATCCTTGTCTTCCTCCTCCCACTCTTCCTCTCTTTACACCCTCTCCCACTGCTCTTTAAGACTGCCATTCCCCTTCTATCTCCACTCACAGCATTTTAATTGAATTACCCTGAATCATTTCCAAGAAAGTTGCTTGGCATTGACATTGCCTCACTCAAAACCAATAAAAAGGTGCTGGGTATTGAAACTCTACTATTATAAAACCAAAGGCCTTCTGTCTCATTTTTCCCCTCCCTCTTTTTACTTCTCTTACATCCCCACTTTATATTACTTTATCGGACTTTTGAAGAGCTGATGTTTTTCAAATGAACTTGTATTGCTGTGTTGTGTTAGAGGTTTAATTGGAGAATCTAATTCCTGAAAGAGATAAAAGAGAGCGTGAGAGTAGTGTTCACTTGGATCAGGGCCACTATTGCCAAGGGCAAGGACAGTTCAAATCCATTTATTCCTAATGCTCTATTAATGCTTTTTAAGCCTTTTTTAAAAAGCATCACACAAAACAGACCCCAGTAAGCACCAGAACTGGCACTAATTTCGAAGAAAGTTAACCATTTGAACTCGAGTGCTCCCAAAATCCCCCTTAACAAGCATCAAAGTCTCTCTTTAGCAATTTCAAAGAACATATGCTGCATCTGCATTTTTCATTGAAGCTGCAGGATGCTTAAATTTAGGGAAACAAGATGACACTATTTTGTCTGCACCATTGTATCAAACAGTACATTCTAGATGTCTTGGGCATCACATTGTCATGTAGTTTTGTATCAAACATTTGGTGTCTGTTGAAACTTTGGGAATAAAAATAAAAATTGAATAGTTATTTGTAACGATGGACCCACTGATGTATCAGGTTAAGATTAAGAGCCCGATGCTACTTTGATATTTGTTGTGAGTGCTTTTCAGTTTGCCTTTGTTTTCCATTTTAGCATCCTGATGTCCTGATGGCTCACCAAAATAATGCAACACTGTTTTTTTGTTTTTACCAACACTGCTATATTTGTATTCTCAAGGGCCTTAGTTCTTTTTCTGCATTTCTTTTTTTTTGTCAGCACTGATGACTAGCACAACCTTTTTATTATAGCCAGTAACAGAGTACACTACTGTGTGACGTTAATTCAGTTTGAGCGTCTTGCCTGATTGTAATCATAAAGTGTCTGAGAAGGGTTTTATTTTAAGTAAGCCACATACCACAGTTTTCTGTTTCTGAGGAAACATGTTCACGGAATTTCAACTTTCTCATCTCCCACGTATTGTTCATAAAGTAATGACATCGTCCATGGTGGTTGACAGGCAGATTATAATCCCTTGTCTGAACCCGGCATAGGCCTTTTTAGCAATTGCCTGCAATACCATACTTTCTGAGGTTTAACATGTTTCTAACAAGGCATGTTAGAAACATGACTGAAAATGAATTTGGCTTTTCCCTAATCTGCTTGCCGAACGTCGTACCTTTGCTCGAAAGAGAAATGAGCTTTCTTAATCTGCTAGCCTGATGTGGTGCCTGTGCTCTCGCTCTCTCATATCCTCTGTCCTTACTCTAACTCTGCCCTTGTAAGCAGCGTGCCGCTGTCTCTCCCGAGGCCTCATTTTGTGGCCTCAGCTTGCAGCTATGCAAATGTAGATTAGCACGCATGAATGCTGCTTCCTTACTAGCTGGACAAATTCTCAGGGAAACTCCATCACATTCACTGAGTGAAAGGGCAGAGGGCTCCTGCTCCACATAAACAAAGAGCACTGATCCAGGATCACGCCTCCCATCTGCCACAGGGACTCGATGGTCGGGCAGGGGGCCCGTTGGAGGCCCTGGGCAGAGGAAGATGTGATGATGGAATGTGTCCGTTTGATAAGATCCTAAAGGCAACAAGTTTTATGTTGCGATGCTGTCCGCCCTATTCATGTTGTAGCTTTGTTCTTGGCTGGCATTGTTCTTTATGATTCATTGGAACTGCTTTCTTTCCATTCTCGGAAACCCGGTGGGACCACAAAAGAACAGCGTATGCCGATTTTATAAATTGATGAATACATACTGAATGACTTATTTGTGTTGGTAGAATATCTTTTGTGAAATGAAACTGGACACGTTCATGGGTGAAGATGAGTTGTCACAAATGTTTCCCCACTATTTCATTTTTGCAGTTTATGCGCTGTGAACTGACTCGGTATTATCAGCTACAATGCAATATATACCGCTTGTAACCTTTTCTAACATTAGAAAACATGGTGTATAACATGAGCTAATATTAGCTATAAGCTACTGGCCTTGAGTTCAACTTTTTATTTGAAAGGGTGTACAGTTTCATATATTGTCTCGCTGTAAGTCATTTGGAGACTTTCCATTTAAAATAAATGGCTCTAATGTAACTCTTAATCAGTATTCACAAAGGTAGCTGAATGCTAAAGCTATGCATGCCATGGACTTGACTAATGAAGCAATTAATGCTAGCTGTTATTGAATTCATACTGGAGTTATAATATGAAAAAATATTGACAGGCTCATTACACTTGGCAAACTGAATATAAATGAAAATGCCTTGCAGATGGTAAAGCCTTTTTTAAAGATGAATATTTGAAAGGAAATTTAGATTTGCAGGGTAGTTGGACTTGAATATTGAATATGTTGATCCATCACGGTGTCGATGACGCCTCAATTAGAGCCAACTTTGAGCAAGACGTCTGCCAGATCAAATCATGAGCAGCTCAAGTATTGAATTGTTATCTCTCTACAAAATGAGGTAGTAAATGCCTTGTCATTTCTAAATGTGTTTTTTAACTGTTGGCTGCGTACGTTCTAATTGATGAGTCTTCTAAAAGATTTAATCAGCATATAGAGTAATTAATTTGAGTTTATGATATTTGGGCTCTTCCTACTTACTATCTCTGTGTTAGAGAAAAGAACTTCCGGCACATTTGAATAGATTTGGAAAAAACGAAGCTTCATCCTCTCCAATCTTTCACATTCTACTTGAGTATCTATACAAGGAACAGAACATGTTGCTAGTCCAAGGCAGTTGTGGTCTATTGTTTCTAATTCATCAGAGATATATTCAGAGTATTGATTTTGGTGAAGGACAAAAAAAAAAAAAAAGTCTTTCCAATTTAACAAAGTTTCTTTGTCTGTTTCAGAATGAACAATGTGCACGTTTTTCTCTGTTCGTACAAAGAAAGTAAATATAAAATGTTACCTAATGCGCTGGGTTTAATCGCCAATTTGGAGAATCTGATTGCTTGTGCAGAAATGGCATGTACATGATAAAACGGTGGGCCCCTAGGGGCCGTGGCTCTGCCAACCTCAGTAAAGACTGATGATTCCTTGCTTCACTGGAGAGAGGGAGGCTGAGGGGAAACAAGATAAAATAGATGGAAAGGAAGAGAGTGAAGTTTTGCTCAAGGGAAGTGGAGAGACCGAGCAGCTGATGTTCATAGATAGACGCGATTATAACATATTCAGAAGCAGAGATCATGACGAGAGGCTTCAAGGTGTTTTACCTCATGGTAGCATCTGTGTTGGAGGTGGAGCCACCTCAGTGGCAATGATTGTAGGAAGGCATATGGTTTATTGAGGTATTTTAACGTAATGAGTCATAGCTAAAGAGCGCTTCATCGGGAAACAGGGGAATGGATTAAACAGTATCTCAGTGAGCAGTTTGGTTGCCCTGAAAGCCAAACAGATGGCTTGCTGTGGTAGAAGGAGCCTCTGGGGTCTCTATCTACAGACGGGTTACAAGAGTTTACCTCCAGGTGATCTGCTTCATGCTATCAATTAGCTACTGCCTGACAGAGCCCAGTGGGCTTTATTAAAGTATTATTCACATGTCAAAGTAAAAGATCTATCAATATCTATTTCTCTATTTTTGCATCGGGATGTTCAATTCATAGCTATATAATTTTACTGTCACCCCATCTCTATGTTTACTTGTTTTTGAGTGTATTGTCTTTCTCCGGTTCTCTGTTTTACTCAATATTTCATGCCTACACTACATTAGTTCATTCAGGTTAATTTGAAGCGGCAGCCCCACTATCTCTTTCCTGTCTTGGTTCCTTGTGGATTTCCTCTACTTAAATGTGCCCAGTTCAATCATTCACTTTCACTCACGCTCTCCTTCTCCGGTCCTTCATCTACATGTCTTAGATGTCAACAGAGGAGCTCGAGGCCTATGTGAACAGTCAGTTTGATGAGCTCCGCAAACTGGTGCGTCTGGAGGAGAAGAGGACCCTTCACCTGGTAGACCTCAAAGAGGCGTTCCTGACGGCATCCGCTGCAGAGAAGATCGCAGAGATCTCCCTCCAAACCGAGCTCCTGCAGGAAGAGATGGCCAGCATCACGCACCAGCTGTGCCTGCTGGAACAGGCAGAGGCTCTCGGTCCTGCGATGGCAGCAGAGGCCCTCGCAGCAGGACCAGCCCACCGAGTGCCGGTGAGAAGGGCCTTCTTTCTTTCCTTATTGTCCTTATTCTGCTTCCTAAACTGCTTTTGTACAATCAGCAGTGTGTGTATATATCTCACTGCACAGTTACAGTAAGTGTAGGTAAGGTTAGCAAATGATGTCCCAGAAGCCCAGTGTGAATAACATTCAGCATGCCAGGCTATATATAGGTCGATGTTTAAAGCTTGGATGCTTCGGCTACTGCGAAACACACAGTTTACCTTCATATCTTCAGGCTGTCTCTTTACATAATTACAGTCTCAGACAGTACACAAGTGGTATGCAGTTAAAAGTGTCGGCCTTGCTCAAATATGGCCCTCTGAATCTGAAAGATAATCAATGTGGTTTTTCCGCCCAGTTACAATCTGTGTTTGATGTGGGCTTTTAAAACGTTAAAACAGATCAACTTGATTCAGAGGTGGAAGTTGGTTTAGAACTGAGTAGCAAGTAACAGCAGTCTTATGCTGTGGGCTCCGACTGCAGGAGTTTTGGGCCGATTTAAATCATTTAGGATTTTAAAAGTCCTGTAGTCTGAGCCATTAGTCTGTTTGGCTGGTTTTGAAAGCAGTTACCAAAGTGACTAAAAACCCAGTGCATTAGATTAGTAGGTCCGCATCTGAGCAAAGCTGGCTCCCTAAATCGCGTCACAAAGTTTGCTGAAAGCACAAGCAAACAGGGTCAATGATTAATTAACGCAAACTTTAAACACAGAGGTTCGCTGCCAAAGTTGTAACTAAGGGCAGCTTTGTAAAACTGGGCACTATTGCCTTGTCAATAAACAATTACAAACAGTTTGCCAGCCAGCAGAAAGCTGTTATGTTGCTGATCATGTGTATCCAACTAAACAGTGCATGCTGTACTTGGTTATTATTTATCATTTTTATGTCTGCTTGTGATGTGGCCTAACTTACAAATGTTATTGCTTGTAATGACTTGGTGCCTTGTTTAAAGACACCTGAGCAGGATGGTTGCTCGCAGCCATGGAGGTTTGATCCAGGCCTTCAACTTAAAGGATTATCTTTCTAATGACTGTGGCATCTGCTGTGCAGTCATTATGGCAAAAATGAATATGGTAAACAGGTGTCACTATCCACAGTTCTGTTCCAAATGACCTGCTGTATTTATCCAGGCGAGCATTATCTTCATGTGGAGAAATGCAGTTTTCCTATCATAGCTTTGTCAGTGCGATGCGGATAGTTAGATGAAAATAAATCCTGGGCTGTAGACTGAGGTATAAATGTAACCGTGTTTGTCCTTTTGGCTACAGAATAGTACAGCTATATACACATAAGCTGGGCAAACTGTCCTTCCTTTTAAATACCTGCCCCTTACTCAAAGAAAGGTTCTCGTATAATTAATATATTTACATGCGGGTTAACACAGTCAGAAGTGCAAGCAATGCCATTCACATTTACATCACTTAAGATTATGCAGCATCTCACTCTCTCATCTCTTGTTTGAACATTGAAGTGGAGGATTTTACTGCGTATACATCCCAAATTAAAATATCCCATCGGTCCATTTGTCACTCTACACTGAAGTCACCACATTCAGGAAAAGGAGGCTTGAGTGTTCCCTGGTGGTGTTTTACAGGACCAGGGAGGCTTCAGTAATGGTGCTGTGCAGATTGCTTTTCTAGCTGAGAAATGAATCCACGGTGGGCCAAGTTCATTAGGGGCCCTAATTGAATGCTGATTGTTACCCTGTTTGTTCTTGTGTGTTAGTTATGGCTGGAGTGGGCAGTGTTATTTGGAAATGTATGGTCTCAGGAGAGGTATGTGAGATGTAGAGCGGGGGCTTATGCAGTACTTATCCAGTGATGATGCATCTTTTTAACGTTCCAAGTGAATTGAGCTGGGTTGTATAGACTTGAGATGTGAAGTGAATGGATCTGTGGGTTCCAGAACAGTCGTTGCGTCAAGTCCCCCTGAGCTCACCGACACCTGCAGCCATTTTGTCCTCAGTAAAACATTTGTGATGTGTAGAGAGTTTCTTGTATCCAGAGAACAACTGGCTCAAACATTAATCCTCCTACTTGCTCCCTCACTACATCACTGTTAGTCTGTCTGTCCCATAGTGGCAGTCTCTACTCAACTACAATCATTCACTTCCCTCTTTACTGCATTTCTGTTGAACTTTGAAGGGTACTCTTTGTCTATGACACTTGAGCAGAAACAATACCGTTTTTCCACTAATTGTTTTGATTAATTGGTCATAGTTCAAAATTGAAAAATTTCAAATTGGAAGTTTTCAAAGTGGTGCCTTCATTCCAACTTTTTCCAGCAGCTTCTGAGCCAAGTTGGAAAAGCAATTGCTGCTGCAAGTTCACCCACAGCAGCCATGTAACGGCAAGCCTGTGGAATGGAGCAACTATGATGTAAAATGTGTCTCACCTTCATAAGCTCCTTCCTTTCAAAGTGCTCCCCAAAAGATATACCACATCATTGATGAGAGTCTTCGGGCTTGAGGTCAAACAAACAAATTACTGCTGGTTCCGTTTAATAATCGCTCATCCTTCTTTTAACTCAGGCATAGGAACACATTGGTGTAGACACACACACACGCGCACGCACACACACACCAACCATGAAGAGGGTCAACAGGGATGAGGAAAACATTCAGAAAATTGCCCAATCAGTGGGAGCCAGAGGGAGAATATATTAAGCAACTTTGTCTCCGTCTGAGTCCATTTATTATCAAAATACTCGGTCTCCACGTTTACAGTAAAAAGTACCAGTAGGTGCTCGTGTTTACAGCCATGCAGTTTGTTGACTTGGACATTCTCTGATGATTGTACAGTAATTAATCGAACATGCATATGTCACTGAGCAGGAAATGGTCTTTCGGCCTGACTGGGACTCAGCCAGTGCACAAAAAAAACAAAGCCGAGCTGCCTCATCAGCCAGGCATTGGGAGTCTCAGTCGTGACCCGGGTCACAGTGAAGTCCTTGGAGGCTGATTTTGAAACAGTGCAGCCTTTTGCCCATCGGCTCTACATTACAATAATATGAAGATCATTGTTAAGAGTCTTATTCACATGCAGTTTTGTTAAATTTTGATATATAATGCATGTTTGAAAATAGTTATTTTCTAAAGTAATTGAAAACGATTAAAAGTGATGTTTTATAAATAATTCATCATGTGGGCTGATTGTGAACCCCAAATGGTGTTAAAGGTGCACCATATGAAGCCCTCTAACTTGATGCTAATTTCATGATTATACTGACTTTTTTTCTACATGTTTGATAGTATGACTGAACTCATTATATAGTACTAAAGGTATTTACTATAGGTCATTTCTGTGTATACTAAAAACCGATTAGGTGGCCTTACTACATATATCAATTTGCCCTTGTTTCATTATAAACAGCAGTTTTTTTATTTAGCTCAGCCCCAACAGATGTTTTTGTATGGGGAGTTTGCAGCACACCTTTAAAATAAAGCTGAGCTCTATTTGAAGAGATAAAGGGCTCATCATTCCATGAAGATATTGTTTTTAAATCATGAAGAGAGCAGCTTTAGGTTGCTCTTACAGTGGCTTTGCGAGTTTGAGATTTTTGATGTGCACATTATACTGAATTGTCTCAGGCCATGTAAATAATGGTATTATTATTATTCAGCTGTGAAGGAATGATTCCCCACCTATACTGCTGGAAAGGTAACTGCAGTAATAACAGTCAAAACAAAGCTTCATAGCCGTCACTTTCTTTCTAACAGCACATTGCTTCCAATGTTGTGGGCAGTTGCACTGGAAATCTCTTTAATTGGCCCAAATGAAAACAAAGCAGACAACTGGGACCATAATGACATTCCGTTTATATTGTTGTGATATAATACACTATAAGCAAATATAAAATAAGTACAGTGTGCAATACTAATTCACAATTTACTTGCATAGCATCAGGGGGGAATGGACTTGTGTTGCATGCAACCAAGTTCAAACCAAACGAATGGTAACAAAGTTTATTCTGCTTTTATCACTAAGAACTCCATCTGATTACCAGGAATGATTCCCTGTCGGTATTAATGATGTCAGAGCAGATATCAAGACACTATAGGACATCAACTCCGTAGTAGGATAACTCCATTGTTGATTTTGGTCTCTTCAGGGGAATTGATTTTTGAATTGAAAGATAATATAACGCAAGTGTTGCACTTTAATACGCAAACATTTACTCTCTTCAAAATAGTTTGAAACTTTTGATCCTTGTAATCCCCTTGTAATGAGCAGTCCACTTTATTGCCTCTCCGGCTGAGGGTGGTAGACTAGAATGTATCTACCAACCAGCAACATCATTATTTTTTTCTAGCAGACTTACACTATGGGATTTGTATAAGTCTTCTTCTCTTTGGGTGTCTTAAAACCTGCTTCTGTTAGTAGTCTACTAATGATAGGTCAGTTAATCAACCAAGCAAACAGAAAGAGAAACCAGTTACGAGGTTCTCTGGTGAACGTCAGCTTTGTGCTCTGATTTCACAAATTGGCTTTAGAGTCTATTGAAGTGTTTGACAAGGTAAACCAAGAAGAAGCTCACAGAGAAAGTACCTTATTTGTCCAGATCTGAAGCTAATTAAATTTAGAGCCAGATCTTAGTCAGCGAGAGATAGACAGCCAGTCGGTGCTCTGCAGCCACCACTCATCTGCTGTGTTGCCAAGAAGCCACTGCCTTCAAGACGCTGTAAATTATACGGTGTCCAAATCTCTTTCTGCCGTCGGTAGTCAAGGTCCAGGGCTACAGAACAGTCAGTGCTGGGCAAAATATTAAAGATAACAAAAGAGACTGTCTGTCTTGTGTTTACGGTCCTCTTGACTGAAAATACACCAATTGAGATTATGAATGATATAACGATTACATACTTTTGTACATGACAGTAATTTCAAGTGTAGTGCATGGGTACTTGTATGTTTGGCATGCTGAATACCGAACAAACCGGTGTTACTGGTCGGCCTTGTGGAAATAATGCATTTACATCTTCTAGAGATAAAGACATAAATAAACATAAATGCAATGCTCGTGTAACCGTCGTATCCTGGCAGTAAACAAATCGTGTCCATCATTTTGACATGGAAAAATCTTTTAAGCTCCAATCAGAATTAAACAGGCTCATTTGGTGCTTTGTTCCAGACTGCTCCTTTTTAAAAGCTGATGAATATACATGAGCACGAGTGGTGGATGAAAGGGAAAATGAATTGGTCCGATTAATAGCCCCACCAGATGCAGAACCTAGTTGATGTAAATTGTATTTGTTTTTTAATTGACCAGTGTATTTGTTATTCACAACTCCTGCGTGAAGATTTTAAATGTGTAAATTCTCTCTCTTTTTCAGCGCGACATTGAAGCCCGACCAAGGTAAGACATTATCATTCATTTTCACCATTTCATAAAGATAGTTTGACACACACATACAAACGCACACCCTCCAAGTCTTTTCCCATCTTATAGTGACTCATTAAAGCAACTCACAAGCTCACCACAGACAGAGTCACCTATGCACATCATGCCTCCAAAGCTCACATGCGAGTCACGTCAGTGCCCCAGCAAGGCAATTAGTAGCGTGCGTGTGAATGCCTGCTGGAATCGGAAGAGGCGACAGTCTGCCTACTCCAATAAGAGTGCGAAGGACTGTGCGTGTGTGCGCAAGAATACTCTATACAGTACGTGTGAACTGTAATAAGACAAGCTGTTGTGTGTCATTAGTCGGGTCAAGTCGCGTCCTCTGATCCCGCATGGTATTTACATTCGTACTGTGCCAAAGCTGGTTCTGTGTGCCTGTACGTGTAAGAGAGGTGGAGGAACTGAACTGGACACACAGCCATATTATTTTCCAATTTCCAGCCGCATTTACAGTCTGTTTGGGTCTTTTTTTTTTACCTGGACTACATCCTTAGCCTTTATCTCCGTCTGTGTCAGACAATCTGAAATGGATAGTCCTCTCCCAGTCTCACACTTATTGATCTGTTGACACTGAAAACCTCTCTGCCTCCTTCACCGGGTTACAGGAGCGCTCCTAGCACCACCTGCTGTCTCTGCCTCTCCTCCTGGCCGTCTCTCTGGGCTTTCATCTCAAAGTACTCCTCCCTGCTACAGACACGGACACACCTTCAGCAAATGCCTGCACATCCGTCCTCAGAGAAAAGAACCTTATTTTCTGTGAGACTTAATTTGATTAGATAAGATAAGATGAAGGCTGAAAAAAAAAATATATATATGTATATATATATACACATATAATCATGTGCCACAATACACTTTTCATGGATAACATGCATATTTGTTGCAAACATAAATGTAATTTTTTTTATCACTTTTTACTATTGATGCGCTGCCTTGCATGTAGGAAATGTACTGTATTTCCACTGTGGTCTATAATGTGCCTCGCTAACCAAAAAAAGTCACGATCACAGCTGGTGCGCAGTGCCAACATGTAAAATGTTATTGATTGGTCAGCCAGTATTATGACCCCATTCTGGAGCAGATGGCAGCGAGCTTGGACCCAAGGGTGAGATAGAGCTAATAGTTTGCCCTTGGCCAAGGTTAACCTCACCACACTCTCTCACTCACTCACTCACTCACACACACACACACACACACACACACACGCACGCACGCACGCACGCACGCACGCACGCACACGCACACACACACACTCTCTCTGATAATTACTCCCAAAGTGACCCGTATTGCCCTAAAATGCAGTGGGTGCAGAATCCACTGTGGCTAATGGAAGACATTTTGTAGAGAAATACAATGATGGTAAGTTTTGGTGGTTGGAGGAAATGTGTTAAACAATTCTGGACAGTATCATGTATGAGCTTATTACAGTGGTGGAGCAATAGAGATTGGACATCTTAAGGCTTGAAGGAGAAGCAAACAAAGGGTGAAGAAAGATGCAGCAGAAGGATAAACATTCAGCAGGATGAAGAGAGGAGTGGTGGTTTGTATGCAATGGGATCCAGACAGCAAATTGATTATGAAGCAGAAACACTAATCCGGTGTCTGAGCCCCATATCGCTGCTGTAGACAGAGCATCCCCATAGAACAACGATCCTGCACCCACACGCATCTTTCCCGGACTTCCTCATCAATACGATCCTCCGCCTCTCCCGTGCCCCTTAACATAGGTACTCCATGCCTGCCAAGATTTGTCCTCCTCTGAATATAAATCTTGCTTTACTCCCCTCAGCCCAACCTTTTCTCTGCTGCCTCTAATGTGATACGTTGCAAATTGTGCTTGCCTTGCTCGGCTTAAACCCTCTCACCTCCCTTGCAACCCCAGTCCCTGACTTTCCCCTTTCATACATGTGTGTTGTCTTGTCGGCATGTGTACACTATGTCTATGTGTTTGTCTCTTTATTTGCATATTTGTGTTTGTATGCATTGACTTGGAAAGTCAGAACAATATCATCTGGATCTAATCTAGCTGTTGCGGTCTCCTTTTTGTCCGTGAATAAATGCATGTAATAATGTGCCCAAAGGTGTGAATATTTAGATTATGTCAGTATCTCGTGTCGTATTAAGACACTCAGACGTGTGTCTGTTGGGTAAATTAGCGAAATAATTAAATGTTGCACTTAAACTCATGACTAGAATTATATTTCTCTCTCAGAGTCTACACCCACTGTCTTTCTGAAAGCACACACTTCATTTGCTTTGACATTTTGCCTTCTGATGTCCCACCGCTCTATGATCAATGAGGACTGAGGAGTCGCCATATAACTGATTAAAAGAGGAGAGTGTCTGACTGTTTTCACACATGCACACAAATGAAAGGAAAGGCTTATTTCTGCACTTTTTATGTTGTCCTCTGAGATATCATGCATAAGAGAGAAAGAGAAGCAAAGACGGTGGAACAGTCAATGAGACAAAAAGAGAAGTACTCTAAGGAAATCTGCTTGTAGATTTATATTTACTGTTCCGTTGGCACTTCAGAATATTTGTTTTTTGAATAGATATGTATAGAAGTATTTCTCTGTCTTTTGGCTTCTACGTCTTTTTAGCTCAAGAATTGTGGACGTTTAGCCACCAAGAAGGAGTCATTGGCACACTGCTGCATATGGCCTCAGAAAAAACAAAATGAACTATTCTGTTTCTCCACATCCAAACTTCTCACTGCTGCTACATTTGGCGCTGTTTGAGCACTGCTCGAAGAGAAAAGAAAATATATTTGCAGACTTTTTAATTTTAACTTTTGTGAAAGTCAAGCTAGCAAAATCTCATTAGCTTTGCAACATTGAATGTGTAGTTGCAAAATCTGGCTGACGTTGCTGTCAAGGTGACAGGAATCAGCATTAATATAAAATTGCTCATTATCATGACCCTTCCAAATAGCACATGAAATAATCCAAAGTTTCAGTGCATCATAATTGTAATTGTAAAACACACACAAATGAATGCTTGCTCCAACACAAATGTAGCATGTTGGAATATTAGCCTGGTGGAGCTAAATTAGGGCAGAGCTATCTGTCGTGATGCATTTTTGAACTATAGCTCTGAATGCTAGTTCAGCACCCCAGAAAAAGTCAAAGCCTTAATCCCTGACCCTGATTGTGCCGGATGGTTTGACTTTTCCCCTGCCACTTCTGGGAAAATGTATTTTTTTTTTTTTTTTAAATAAATGCAGATTAGAGTCAACATTGGTAAAGCTAAAACCTGTAAGAGCAGTGCAGTCTTTTTTGGGAGCACTATCATCTTGCAGTCTTGTCAGAACTGGCTGTTTCCCTTGCTTCCCTCGGTGAGCTTTCCCTTGTGTTTTTGTTCCGTGTCATTCTGAGCATTTAAAGAATATCAATGAAAATGGGAAGCCTTAAAGAAAAGATGTTTCCTGAAAAAACGGAAGAAAAAAACACTTGTAAGTTGATTGGCTAGTTTCTCTCAGCAGTTCAGAAATGGCATGACTTTTTTTGTCTAGTTCAACAGATCTCAAAGAAATGCATGAACCCTCATCTACAATAGTAAATCCTTACTTGATGTGACTTTATCTATCTGTACCACAAGCTATTCTGGCACCCATTAGTACTCTCTGTATTAGAAAGGGCAGATTTTTTTATTTTTATATGGCGGTTAGAAATCTCTTTATGCCAGGAAATCCATGTTTTAACAAAAATGGTTTTATAATTATGAGTATGATAGTTTACATTGACAGGTAAATGGTACAGCTTTTATAAATACCTTCCAAACAAGGCATTTAACAAAAAGAAGGTATTTAAATTTAAAATGTTTTAGTTCAAACACAATGCAGGTGAAAGTACTGTAAAAATCTATGGCAATGAAATGATGAGTGGAGCGCATGTGGACTGTAAGGAGCACATCTGTGTGAGTGCAGTTTGCACTCGGTTCCCTCTTGATTTTGTTTTTAAAAATCTGCCTTTTCATCTGCCTTGAGACTTATTTTATTTGCAGAGGGAACGTATTCAAACATAAGAAACAAGAGCTACATGTCTGTAAAACCCCAGAGCTTACTGTATAGAAACATGCCATCCTGAAAGAAGAAAGAGACAATGATACAAGGGAATAGGGGGGAAATCATTAAAAAGCATCCAAATGCATATATATCAAATGAAGGGGAACAAACCGGCATAAATAACTGGGATGTAAGGGATGTGAGAGCTTTGTTTGACAGTCCCTGTATCTGAACTCTGAAACAAAACAAAGACGCAGCATGAAACTCAATGGCTTCAGCTGATAACGTGGTTTGTTTCTGAGTTTAAATCTGCCTCATGATCTGTAAATCTGTGAGAAGAAGAAGAAACAAGAATTAAGAAAAGGTAAAGCTTAGTGGCATGTGGCAAGTTTGCTTGGCAAGAGTGATGGAGGTCTTTTTAGCATATAAATCACATGGTGTAATCACACTAAAATGGTAAAGCCTGCTGGGAAGCATAGCACTTCTAATTACAATGCGACCCCCCCCCCCCCCCCCATTCATTGCTCCAATCAATCACTCACGACACGCTGTATCTCAGGAGCTCCTGTCCCCTGCTTCACTCACTTTATCATGCATGCTTGGGCCAGAACACACACACAGCTGGGAAGTGGGCAGACTGTCGTTTGACTTCACAGATTATCTCCAGCATGCACTCACATACACTTCATAACGCCTACATTCATTTACATCTACACACGACTAATGTGCTCTCCACTTTCTTCACTCGGCAATTCAGTTTTGAAGACCCTCTCTCACTGACGTAATTCTACACATTTTTACTTAATCTCTATGATCTCCGTTGAGAAGTTTTCTCCAATCCCTCGTTGTAATCTGCCGTCATTGAATGCTCGGGGACAGAGGAGAGCAATGGGGCAAATTGCTCTCTCTCTGTCTCCCTGAGGGAAGGCTGTAGACCACCCTCAATCATGGTGGTGGTTCACGTGAACACACGAGCTAAAGGAAAAGGGCGCTGACGGGGAGGCGAGGCAGGCACTTTGGGACACATCTTAACTGTCAGTCTGAGCTGCCTGCCCTTCGCTGGGTCAAATAGATGGGTTGAGTGAAGCTGGGAGGTGTCAGGGGAGCATGGCCAGAGGACACGGGATAGAGCCCAGAGATAAGGGAACGAAGGGAGAGGGCTGCATTTCTTTTAATGAAAAATGTACGTTGCCAAAAGGAGCCACGACAGGCCTTCTGCCTTTATTCCATCCTATTTGTGTGTGTGGGTGTGGGTGTATGTTTGTTTGTGTCTCAACATGCCCTCATTTAATAATTTAAAATGTTGCAGCTAGGGGTGTGTGTCTGTCTGTCTCCCAGCTGCTTGATGACTACTAAAACTGCTTCATTTATACATTTTCTCTTGCTCTGTCCCTGTATGTGTGCCTGTATAGTTCCCTCCATAGTTCCCTCCCCCCCGGCCATCACCATTCTACAGGAGTGGATCTGAGCTCCCAAATGAATGCAAAGCACACAGAAACCAAATACAGACATGCATTTAGATGATAAAAGACTGAGCATGCATAATTCATGCCACATGCACAAGTTCCTCCAGTCTTTATTTCGTGTTTGTATGTGCATTTGTGTGGGTGCTGCCATGTGTTTCATGGATAATGCCTCCACTAGCATGACACATCAAAGTATTTGGAAACTGAGGGGTGTGTGGAGAGGTGTTAAGGGATTAAATAAGGTTTGTGTGTGTGTGTGTGTGTGTGTGTGTGTGTGTGTGTGTGTGTGTGTGAGACTTGTGATGACTAATGGCAGTTATTTGTTTCTACTGCAACTGTTCTGAAATACAAATGAGGCAGTTCACACAGTAGCAACACTCCTCTTTCTCACTTTTGCATGTGAGAGCCAAAAGTTTCCATCTAAACATCCAGTTTCAATATAATGGTTCAAAGAGCAAGTTGGGAAATGGAAGATGTCCAATTGAATATCATGTTAAAGTGGCACGAGTGTCTCGTGACTGTAGAACCACATGTCAAAATGCAAACGAGATCAGACCGTTTTATTTTTCGCTAAACATGAAAGGTATGAATCTATTTTCAAACACAAATGGCTTCTTTTGATTTTGTATTTGACTGACACCTAATACGTTTTTTCTTCTGTGCTTCAGGATTTTGAACACCAGAATTTCTCTCGTGGCACTGCTACTGGCTTTTTTTAGTGGTTGTTGATGTCCTACAATATCGGTCTGTGAGAGCCAGGACACGATGTATAGAGCTTTGACCAGAGCTTTAAGAGGGCTTCTCATTATTGATCTTCTGCGCAGATAGATATGAGAACTCTGTATGTCCTGTGCGTAATCCCCGAGAGCAAATAGTCGGCGGCAAGTTTCTGTGATGCATCCGAGGCTATAGTGAGGCAGACTCGGATTACTGCTGTGTTTGTGTTGATGGTGTGTGTGTGTGTGTGTGTGTGTGTGTGTGTGTGTGTGTGTGTGTGTGTGTGTGTGTGTGTGTGTGATACATTTCTCGCCCACCTTTCATTGCCTTCCCACTGCTGTTGTTGTACGTGTGCAAAGTTGTGCTTCAGTGTCAGCATAGCGACCCTGTACCTTGAGAAAAGGAATGATCGTCTTGTTTTATTCTGCTGTCATTGTAAAGCTGACAAGACAGATGAATTTAACAAGGCGCACCATGGGACTCTTTAAATATTAATATTTGATGAACTTTGCCTTTTTTAAAGTATGGAGAAAAAAGGCTGTGTTTAACACAACGTTATGGGTTGAGAACCTTTGTGGTCCATAGTTTACATGTCAGGCGGATGCTCTTATCCAGAGGGACTTTGCGCAAGTTAAAATAGAATACATGTGTATGTTGAAATCATTTTATGCTCGTATCAAAGACACGCAAGGAACACATGCTATGAAAGATTGATGTGTACATGACATTTTGAATAGAGTTTGAAATGAAATTGAGTGCAGGTATGGTGCAACTAGGCTGAGAAGAGGTGAGCGTGAAGTGTAGCCTGTAGAGATGTTCAGCTCCACCAAGAGAGATGTGGGCTGACTGCTGAGGACGAAAGGGGGGAGAAGGCAGAGGTGAAAAGCAAAACTACAGTAAGCTTTCTGGGTAGGATGGTAATACAGAAGGGAAAATCATGAAAAATGAAAGAGTGTGACAAATAATATTTCAGAAAGCTCCAGTGCACAAGACAGCAACAATAGGTTAGTCTCCGATGGTAAACTTCACACAGCTTCCTGGTATGAGCATTCTAAATCTTCCAGCTGTCCATGTTTTGATATATCGGCTTCAACAAATACCCTTCCTGATAACCTTGCGCTATCGAATATGTAGCCCGGTGTTGAACACCCGGCTGAGCCGCTAAGACTGAGGAGAAACCACACTTTTTGTTCTTCTTCTTCCCAGGTCTTGCATTAATTTACCGTCTCTGTGATTGTAAATTCAGGCGGAACATGTCAGACGATGTGTCGCATCGTAAAATGTGTTGATGTGTTCTTATCTACTTCATTATTTATGAATACAGAACAGTTTCTATGTGCTGCACTCCTTTTTCTCCCAGCCAGACTTGTTCATTCTTTTTTTTTTTCCTGCACCTGCTCATTGAATTACCTACCCAGACTTCTGGAGCTGTCCCATCTAATAATCGCGTTGTCATAGACACCTCTGCGGTTTGTGTGTTCTGTTAAGAGGAAGCAGTGAGGATTCAAAATAAAAAATATAAATATATACAAATGTAATACTTCTAGTGTGAGCTTGTGGGTGTTGTATGTGTGTGGGTGTCGGATGGTCCAATTATTCTAAAAGAAGAAAGCGTCAAAGACAAAAAGAAAGTGCTCGAGGAAGTGCAGTGATGAGGAGAGTTGGCAGATGGCAGATATTGAATCGCTACATCGAAGGTGCAGATGTTGTGATTTTCTTTTTTTTTATATCTCAATCACATGTCAAAGCACATCTGGCGAGATACAGCTCTACTGTTGCAGTGATGGAATGACCTTCTAGTTTCAACGATGTGATTCATCTGCAGTATTTTTATAGCCACAGTCACCATGTCGAAGGATATTTTGCTCTCAGACTGTAAAACATGATGTATCTCGTACAGCCGCAGTAACACACAATAGTAAAATGAAAGACCTTTTATATGCTTGAATTTTGGTTAGATATTAATTGAGAGTTCTTTCGACAACATCACTCAAAGTCTACAGACATGCTAGTGGCTGCACTGAGCTAAATGCTAAAATCGTAATGCTAACATGCTCACAATGACTATATATGTTCAACATTTTATAATATTGGTAAGTAAGTATTGAAAAATTATAATTTTGACTGATCGCTTGAGAGAAGTCATGACCATTAACTATGACATCGTAAATGCTTCATAAATGTCTGTATCTTGTTAGACTCTAGGCAATAGGTGTTCTTAACATAAACACTCAAAACCCCCAATTTTCACCACATGGGGGCCCGAGTGGAAAAATCAGAGGATCATTAAAGTCAGGATTCATCGGCTGGAGACCACGACTGTCTGTACACAACAATAAACTCCAGTAGTTGAGTCTGGACCAAAGGGCCTGACAGTCAGACCAAACGTCTCTGGAGTCACACGTCTAGCATGACTAAAAGGGGCAGGACGAATGGTGTTTTTGTGTTTTTGAACTGCCATGTTCTCATTTCAACTAATGCATGCAGTCTCAGGCAAGCATTTCATTGGGTACTTTGGAAAAGATGATGCGATATGAACATTTAACAGCTGGACTGTAATGATCAGCAAACGTCAATGCTGTCAATCAGAACAACCACCTCGGGAAACTTCCTCTTACTAATTGGTGTGATGGTCATGTTGCGCGCTGCAGGCTATGTGCGGGTGCTTGTGAGATTTTGTTTTTTGCATTTTAAAATAACATTACTTGGCTTGGGTAAGGCTGATGACATACTATACAGGAAGGAGACCAGGCAATTAGTAGCCCTCTCCTCCTGTCTTGCATCTTGTCAGGAAATGATACCCACTTATAAACAAGGAAAATAGGCTCATTTTGAAACGCTTTGCATATCCCCTCTCTCATTTCCACTCTCGCTCTTTCTCGCTCTCATTGGTTTGAATGTTACAAGGACAATATTGCTAAAGCATCAAATAATAATAATAATAATAATAATAATACAAGGTACACTTCATAATCATGAAATCACTTGCTCACTAACCACCAGGCAGATTGTCATACTTGAAATGTAGAAACTTTGCCTTCCACCCTATCATGCATGCAATGCTCACGCACACACAAGTAAAAGCACTCAGAAGATGTCACACTGTGTATAAACATTCATTATTCACTGGAAACACACACACAAACACAACGCACGCACGCACGCACACACACATACATACATTTGCACGATTAGGGTAATTAGTGGAACGATGGAAAGAAGAAGGGAACTGTCTCTCCACATAGACAGAAAGATGCTTTTAAACACAGATCCCTACCTCACCTACTATGTCCCCTTTAACCACACAAACAGACACACATACACACGCACAGTGTGTTAGCCTTCGGGTGGAATTACCAGTTTGATTTCAGCTTGGTGGAGATGTAGGAGAATGATAGTGGCAGGCTAAACCAAGGGGCAATGAATCAGTGCCTTATCAAACCTCTGGCCCAAGGTGTGAACTGTCAACTTAGAAACCACACACGCACTATTGGCAAACATCACACAGCAATATGGTCACAGCACGTGTCTCAGGGCTCAGTGGGGCGGTTGTCAGGGCGCTCTCTCATCTCTCTCTTCCCGTCCACAGTCTGTCCCTCTGCTCAGCTATTCTCCCAGAGAGGGGAAGGGGGAGCGAGCAAAGGCTGGCATGTTTAATTCAGCGACTTGACGACAAGCCCCGTCACCATGTAGATTTATAGTATTGGCGAGAGAGAGGAATGAGGAGATGGTTGGGATTTAACTACCCAGGATTCTAATGGGAGATTTAGCATGCACTTTACAAAATCACCTTAATCCAGCGTTGTTCTGTGAAGGGAGGGATGTGAACGGAAAATTAATTGCTTTTTTCTGCACGTCTGAGTTTCTCTTTTGGACCAGACAATTGCTCACTGGTTGTTGCTTTTTATCATTAAAAAGCATTGCTTTTGATTTTTGTGAATTGTGGCCACATATGGATAG
The DNA here is from genome assembly GCF_910589615.1 of Taurulus bubalis. Lineage (NCBI taxonomy): Eukaryota > Metazoa > Chordata > Actinopteri > Perciformes > Cottidae > Taurulus > Taurulus bubalis. Next base: position 11,039,240 of record NC_136597.1, on the reverse strand, counting down.
ACATGTGCATGTTTTAAATATAAATTATGTCTTGTATTCACCTAGGATAACAGATAAAGATCCAATTCCCAAGGTTGGGGACTAATGATGAAATTAAATCCGATAGGGGCATGTCACCTTCAGGAGAAGGCAGACTTTTATGACTGATTCTTTACAGGATGCATTAGTGCACATAAAAAGTTTATTAGTCAGGCAGCACTGGGGAGCTGTCAAACGCATGACTATATTTCACTTTGTCACAATGGTGAGCTGCATCTAACTATGCTGCTTCTACAGAAACAAAACAACACATTTCACTGGCTAATAAAGTCCAAACCAGTCTCAGTTTGTGCAGTGCCGCCTGTAAAGTCCAAGGCTTATATATTTGCATTGAAGCATAACATTTGCATTTAAAGCTTTTCTGTAAATCTGATTTTGTGGTTATGATCATAACTGTTAATTTCTGTGTTTTTTGCAAGAGGAAGATGTTGGTGCTGCACCCGAAAGGAAGTCCTTTATACCACAGTGAGTTTAACATTCTGCAGAGGAGAAAGCGGGGAAGGATGGGTGAGGCATGTGAGACTTTTATCAGCCGAGATGAAAGTTGTGACAGTCTGGAGCCCAGGTTTTCTGGGCTGTCTGTCTGGATGTCCTTCACACTGAGGGCTTGGATGATGGGGCTTGGACTGGGGTGGGGGACTGTTCATGTGACAGAAGGCTTTTCCTAATAGCCAGCCTGTTCTCCAACTCTCTCCGTCACATATACGCACTCTCATTTTCTCTCCCCTCCTCTTCTCTAGCCATATGTGTCTCTGACATCTCTCAATCTCTAATAGAGGAGAGTACAGACAGAGGAGGAGTCTGTTTCATTGCCTCAAGTGTGGAGTAAACAAGCTTTTAATTTTAAAATCTCTCCAGAGCAATCCAGATTCTGAGACAGCCGGTCTGGGCACCTGGGCAGTTCCCTGATTAAGGTGGCGCCGGCATTGTACTGTTAGAGAAGGGGGTAGTCTGAAAGAGGCAACAGGGGGCAGCTTTGCCAGCCTGCCAAGTGTGTGGGCGCTGCTGTGGCCAGTCAGTCTTCATAATGGCTGTCTGGCCGTTGGACGGAGCCAGCTCACTGGTCACATGACAGACTGTGGGGATCAGAAGAACTCCCCTCAGTAACCCTGAATCAATGGTGCCTAAGGAGACAACAAAGGGCAGAGGGGGCAAGGCATTATTGGCGTGTGCAAATGAAGGGAGAGAAGGGAGGAAAAAACAAAAGAGAAGTAGAAACGGAGCATAATAAAGGACAGAGAATGGACCATGAAACGAAATTACGCCCAAGTTGAAGTCACAAAAGAGGAATAAGGGAATGAAAATCTTAAGTAAAAGGAAGAGTGGTGACAGCCTAGGTGCTCACTATTCTCTACCTATAAGCTGATGCCGTGTGCTTTCCGAGGGACAGATAAACGTTTATCTCTCCAATGTGTTTTTCTCTCCCTTTCTCACTCTTGTGGGCTTGAGATTCAAACTTCAAAGGGGTATTAGATACTAGAAAATTTCAATTTAAGCCAAAGACATAGTCTGCATTTAAAGTTGGCATGTTTTTAAAAACATGCAGGAAAAGGACGTTTTGCTCTGCTTGGCAAGTATGAAATATCCTCAGACCTGGGACCGGCATAATAAAGCAATATCAGCCCGGCTGTGTCTGAGATATGAGGGTTCAGTAGGCCTGATATTAGTGGTCTTAGATAACTGGTCTGACAAAGCAGGTTATCGGCTTTAATCAGAGAGGATTTTCGTATCCAGCATTGGTCATTTACACATTGAAGATGAAATCCCTTATCACGTGCAAGCGGAACAGATCAAGATTGGAATTTAATTGGAGATAAGATTACTCTGCATTGGGGAAATTATGGCTTCAACAGCAACATCAAAAAAGAATAAAGAGGAAATTTTAATCAGGCAATAGGGGCTGCAGTATTATAAGTTGCGCTTTTATGTTTAATGGGCATTATAACCAAGACTTAAACCGCACTAGCATCCTTATGAGGCTGTAATGCTCTTTACACTCCAGAAAACAAATGTGTTGCTTGGAGGCAACATGCAGAGACATCTTCGCTATTATTAGATTCTGACCACTGAAATGACAAGAACTTTGGCCTGAGAGTGGCGCTAAAGGAAAGACCTCGTTGCTATCTATGCAAAGGGTTAATCCCCTGGAGAACATGAATGTGCTTCAAAGAGTTTATGTATGCCGATGTTTCACATAATGTATTAATCTTGTGCAGAAGGAATTATGACTAAGGTAAACCACTTATGAGATGTTGTGTGGAAATCACAATATTCTTTGTTTAATACTTGCATGACATGTTGGCCATAATGATAATATCACAATAACGTTTATATAATACATATTGCAAAACAATTGGCTACAGTTTAATACAGAGTTTGTGTACACATAAAGGAAATGTAGTGAGTTCTCATGCACTGTATTTACTTTTCTAAACTGAACCACTGAACATAGTCTCTCTTCATGTCACTTGTACTTTATGTCATATATAAGAATAGTGACTCCATTGATATGTGTGACGTCGGTTACCATGGCCAAGTGTACCGCAGTAGCTGCTCTTACATCAGTGATTGGCATCTGGCCAGATGTGCAGCCTGTGATTCAGTGTTTAATAATGCTTCACTGATTTATTCATTTGTAGACAGTTATTTTAAAGTATGGCAGTCACTCAAGAAATTAGATTTGTATTTATTTGTTGGCAAAATGGTTCCAGTTTTTTTGTTTAGCTCCATTTCCGTTATTAAACCATCAGTAAAGCTTTTAGCGGTGTTGTAGAACAGTCCTCGCCCTTTAGCAACCAGCATTTTGTCCAAGCCTTTAACACACTGCATCCTATTTCAACTGTAGTCTTTAAACGGGGCTCAGTTTAGCATCAAAGGGTAACATCTACTTTGTATCGCCAGAGTCAGCAATGGCTGTAGACCACAGTGAGCCATTTATTCTGAAACCCCTTGGGTTTCTTTATGGACCTGGCTTTGACTGTGTTTTAAAAATGAATAGCTGCATATTTGTGAGCAAGTCAAATGAATAATACCAGAAAATGACACCGTATATTCTCGTGAAAATGAAACCTCTTGTTAGCAGACTACATCCGACATGTCTGCCCTCTCTCCCATCTCTCTTTGTTATACAGCGGGGAACCATTAAGGTGATTCTATTATCTCCTCCTGGCTCTCCTCTAAGAGATCTTCCTAACGTCATTCATTGCCATTTAATTTGTGACCAAAAGTATAATGGCCCTGGAAATGGAAGGCACAGTGCTGTGCCTACACAGGAGTGTGCTATTCAGGATAATTGTTGATTGTCCGAATGCATCTCGGCGAGAGGGGGATTTAAAGGAGGCATGGTCCACGCGCAGTCATAAAGCAAGTGACGATGCATATCGTCATGTCCAGGTCAATTTTAATTTCACATTCATTCTAATGAGCACTTCTATTTATGTGGGCTACATGGATGGGATGGCTGCAGTTCTTCTCAATTAATTCCTCTATCGCCCCCTTGGCCACAGGAATTGCAAAATCTCTAAATGAGCCGATGTAAGATTGAGTCTTCAGTGGTTTAATGCTCTTATTCGAATTGCTCTGCATTAATTCCTCTGTGTGATTAACGGCAGGTACCTCTGTCAAAGGGAGTAGGAAATTAGTTTATGGAGGGATACAGTATTCATTCAACTCCTCTCACCTGCTGCAGCGCAGATGAATCTGTGTGATCATTCTGATTGGCTGAACACCAGCACAGTATTTTATTCTGCTCCAGCGACCTTTCCGCCTCACTGTCCGCCGTCTGTATGCAGGAGAAAGCATTCTTGGCATAATACACGCACCATCTATTGAGTCGACTGCACGCAATCCTCGGTTGGAGTGGTATACACCGCGCTTTCTGATGCACATTTCAAAATAATGGCATGCATGAACATGAGTTTGAATGGGGTCTACTTGAGGCAATGCATCTGGTGGACGATAAACTGGATTTATCGTGGCTTTTCCCATTTTGTGCTGATGAATAAGCTGCTTTGCACTCATATTAAACCCCCTCTAGCGCGCTGTCCCCTGTACCATGATGCATTGTCTGTTGCTGCGCCTTGCCTCTTCACTTCCTCCGTGAACTGATTAACTCTTTGGAACAGCATGGAAACACCACAGGGTGTTGCATTGTTTTTCAGTGTAAAGACAATTCCACTGAACAGTATGAATAGACCAGTGACTCTGAAAGAGGCAGACTGTCACTGTTTGTAAGGATTATTCAGTCGGCTCAGAACGTGATTCATGTGATGGGAGGCTCTCTGTTTGGTCCGGCCGGCTGGTTCACTCTCTACCACACGCCTTCAGGCATTCAGTCAATAATTAAATTCATGTAAATGCGGGTGTAAATTCTACATGTGTGCGTATTTGAACAGTTCCATCCTAAATGGAAATGAAGTAACAAAAAGACTTGCTTGATGAGATGAAACAATTTCCCTGGCTTGATCAGGTGGTCATTTTAGAGATTGAATTATGATGGTATTTCAGTGTATGCAGTTTGCTGTAGTCAATGTGGATATAGATGATTCTATTTTCTAAGGAGAATAATCTCCTCAGCTTAATAAATCACCATGTAAACAAAGCCAACACTGCTGCGACTGTGGCTCAACAGGGGTTGCTGCACAGATGCGGGCTATAAAGACATTTTTACGGATTTATAATGAAAAAACACCCCGAGAGTTTTGACACCCGTGTAGATTCTAGTCCCATCTCATGGAGGAAGAACAGTGTTGTGGTTGTTTTCTTTGTCTCAAGGCAAATTGCTAACATTCTGAATCCCTGCTGTGTGTGTGTGTCTGGTTTGCACAGTATGTGTGTATATTGCTGCATCTGAGAACATTAGACACGGCTACAATTTTTGCTTAAGGAGGAAAGTTCCCGAGCAGCTTTCTAGTTGATAAATCTGGGCAAACCAAAACTGTTATTGTTTTTTTATGTGGCAAACAAAAAAGTTAATACAAAAACAGTTATGTGTGTTGGGGAGTGTCCTCCATCAAGCCTCCTACAGCATGTCACCTATTTGTGACCCCGACTGTCACATAATCCATTCGAAAGGCATATTTACGCCTCTCAGTATATTCCTGTGCAGCAGTTCATCATCTTGTGTGTCAGTGAGTCATAAAATCCAAGCTGTGAACCATCCACTCTGCCATCCACCTCCAACACCTGCAGAGCTGGTACACCTGTGCCCACACAGCAGCCCCTCGCCATGGAAGTTTAATAGAGCACTCACTCCTCGGCAGTGGCGGGCTGTGCGTTCTTTTTCCGCCATACAGAAACCCGTTACTAGGGGAAGAAGATGGTGTATTATAAAGAAGTTTTAAAATATGAATTAACCAGAGCTGCACATAAGATGAATTATTAAAGACAAAGAAATGAGAAAACTAGTACTTACTAACAATTTACATAATAAATGTGCATATTATAGAAGTGACATTTGACTTACCTCTCGAGTCTGATTTCTTAAGGCGTGTTATTCTAAAGTATCAAAGCATCACAGATCATGGTTGCTTTTAGTCTGCAGTTTACTTGGTAAAGCTCTGAGCGTGTGTAACTCAAAAGTTGAACTCAAAAGTTTTGTTAGCCAAGGACGCTTTGTAATAGTACAAAGCTCAGACAAATATGAATTATGAGGTAAGGAGCCGGGATCAGTGCTGTTTAGAAAAGCCATATTGTCAAACGCTACATTTAGAATATCCTGAAGTATTGTCATTTAGCTGTAAAACATCTTCAGATAAATCTTTTGGGTAAATTAAAATTATAGAAGGTCTCATATTCAGGTCATGTGTTATCTATACACTGTATGTATATATAACTGTGAAAACTGGGGAATGGATCTAGCACAAACCTCCGGGGCACCACAGGAGGCATCTCTGTGCATCAACGCCAAGAATATCCAACACAGGAACACACAGGAAGTCCTGTTAAAACGAGGTTAAAACCAGTGTAACGCTCTTCAGGAGACACAGACCCAGCAAATGTTGCCCCTGAAGGGATCACAACCACATCTTAAAGCCATGTTGGCAGGTGCTGGACCAAAAAAAGACTGCAATAAAAATATAAATAAAGGTACACACACTGTTACTCCCAATGTATTGGCACGTGGTGATCTTGCCTGGAGGAATTACAATGATATTTGTATTGTATCAGTTGCTAAATTAGGTTCATTTTTATAATTTGAAGCAGAGTTTCAGCAGCACACATACATATTAAGCCCAATTGAAATGTCTAAAATAGGCAATTTGTTTGTATAAAAGTGATTAACTGTAAAAGGCTTTTCTTACTTGAAATACAATCTTTTTTTATAGAGGATTCAATTATCAGTAATGAACAAAAGCTCTTTTGTTTGGCTCTTTGTGCAAATATAGTCACAAAGGAAATTGGTTTGTAATATGATGCGTTTTTTCATACAGTGTAATTCACAGAGTTGCAGTAGCTGGTGACAGCCCCACATTGTCTCCTTTGTGAAGTAGCGACTACTCATTTCAGGAGCAAAAGTTCTTAAACTTGGAGCTGCATATTAACAAGACTGTTGATGATTGTGTCCCTGGCAGCGCTCTCATCATGCTCTTTGTATCAGAGCACCTCATACGATCATGGCCCCCAGTAATCTGGGACAATGGTGCTTTATCAGAAAGTCCTGACAAATGTATTAGTCATGGCTCCCACACTTGCACATCAGTCTTTTTTTTTTTTTTCGTCTCATCAACAAGCGGTCATATTCCTGTGAACACTTTGGCTCCCCTCCCTTTGTTCTCCGATCTTTACCTTCCTGGAAGCTCTGATACATTTCCTTTCCCTTCCTAAAGTCTTATCCCATCTTTCCTTGTCACTCCTTTGCCCTCTTTGGTTTTCCTATCGTTAGGATACATCCGTATCTCAAATGCTAGCTGACAGGATCATCGCAGTGCAAAGTGTGAGGAAGATCACAGGGCTGCTCCTAATGAAAGGTGTGTGCATGGGCTATTTCTAAATTACACACACCTCGACCGGGCTGTCAGATGAAAGAGCATAAATCCATAGAGAGGAGGGGAAGTTGGCAGACAAGATGGCAGACGTAAACCTTTCCAGGACAATGGCCAGTCAGAACCAGCAGAGCATTAGCGCAGCAACGGTAAAGTACTCATAATAGCAGTATGTCTTTTTTTTTTCCTTTTTTTTTTACTGGATTGCCAGCCATAGCTGTTTTTTATCGTCCCTTTCTTACGTCATTAATGCTCTACGGTCATTTCACTCTCTCTTTTACTCCTTTATTTGATCTATTTTTCTATATCACAGTCATCTCTTGTCACAAAGCTGTTTATAATGTTAAATCATCCTGCAGAAGCGACAGGATTTACTTCATTAAGTAGTGGCAGAGGGCACTGCTTCACTGAAGAGTAAGGGTAAGAGTCTCTCCTCGTGGGCTCCATCAGTATCGTTAAGTATCCTCTCTCATTAGACCAAACCTCACCGGTCTCCAGGGCTTAAAGTGTGCCCTGACATCTTATGTGATAGAGTATGCTTTGATGGCATCACCACTGTTTGGAAATAGTTACTTTCACCTGAGGATGATTGCCACCAGCACGTATTTACACAGCCTTATTCTCACTCAACGTCTTTGCTTAATCAAGAAGAATCTCACTCGCTTCACAGGAACCCCCAGTTTGCTCTTCGCTTTTCTCCTCTCCATTTTTTTAAACACACACCTCAAACCCATTCAGCATATCCTAGCTATCTCAGCAGTATGATTATTCATATGGCAATAAGGCTGGATCAAGCTGGCAAGGCTGGCACGGCTCGATGGGAGTGTTTCCGGATGATGACTTGGGAGTCCTGCAGCTTCTCTGCCAAGAGCAGGGAATTCAAACCTAATCAGGCCAAGGACCCCTTCCCTCCTCCCATATCCCAGAGAGCTGCACAGGTTGAGGCCGAAACAGGAATAGAGCGAGAGAGACAAAAGTCAAAGTCTCGGCAGCATCCTGGACGCTCCCGCGCTCTGTTTTCCTCATAGGGAGCCAGAGGTTTTCTTCCATGATTGATGGGTTCATTTTAGGGCTATTGGAGAAACTTTTCTCTTTCACTCTGAAAGGGGACATTAGTAAGATTAGCTTTGTTCTACTCTATCAGTCCTATCTAAAATCTTATCTCTCACACACACACACACACACACACACACACACACACACACACACACACACACACACACACACACACACACACACACACAGAGTCTTCCAAACTTCCAGGGCTTATGTCCATCCATCAACCCTAAGGCGCTAGCCAGGATGTGCTACTGAAGCCCAAGCAGTGAGCTCTGTAACGGGCATCCCAGACCCACAGCTCACCGCTGTCCGCAGGACATGGTCACACCAAGGGGAGGAGGCAATGATCGTCCCTAATCAATAATACATCGACTGCATTAAAGCATATGAATAAGTAATGGGCGGAAAGAACCCAGTCGTCAGGGCGCGCGCACACACACACACACACACACACACACACACACACACACACACACACACACACACACACACACACACACACACACACACACACACACACACACACAGAGCAAAGTGATCTTCTACTTAGGCCAGAGAAGATGAACAGACAGAAAAATAGAACAAAGCAAGGGCTTTAACTTGTAGGGAATTTATCACCCACCCACTGACATTGTGTTGCATGTTGAAGCTCCACTCTGTCTTTCACCCCCAACAACCCCAATCGCTGTCTCTTTCTCTCTCTCTTTTATTTCTTTCTCTCTCTGTAGCTCTCTTTCTCTCTCTCTCTCTCTCTCTCTCGTAATGGCCTTTTTTCCTGCGGGTGGAATACATAAGTTTTTATATCCATGTGTCCTAAGGCTTAGCAAGGACCGTTTGAATATAAATAGTTAATTTGCCTCCATAGTGGAGGCCGCCTCGCTTTGTGACATAAATATATTTGTAATTACTTTTTTTTTTTTTTTCACGAAGAGCAGGGGGTGACTGTTTTGGTTGACTGGAGATGGAAGATGAAATTGCCTTACACAAATAAGTCTGCCAACGTTTTGCCCCAAACACCATGTCAGCAGGGCTTAGCTCAAAGCACACTTGTATGTGTTGTGCTCACAATAAAATGTTTAATGCTGTCAACAATTTGAAATAAATTAGTGTGCTACAGAAAGTACAAGTAGTAACTGTGCCAAGAATGATTGGGAGCAGCACTTTTGAATAATTAATATATTTGATGTATAGAGATGGTAGAACTATAATGTGTGTGTGTGTGTGTGTGTGTGTGTGTGTGTGTGTGTGTGTGTGTGTGTGTGTGTGTGTGTGTGTGTGTGTGTGTGTGTGTGCACGCATCATCATTTCTTTTGGCAGTCAGTAAGTTGGTACTTGATGCCAAGTTGTGTGTGTCTGTGTGCAAATGGTTGCCGATTTGTTAAGACCTGAAAGTGTTGTCTATAACTCCACCACCAGGCACTTTGGAGCCAATCCATTAAGTTTTGAGAGGGCGAGCAGTTTGAAATGTTTTACGACTGCTTACAGTCAGTGTGTGCTAGCGCGCATTTGTGTGTGCACGTATTAGTGGCTGCTCTTTGATGAGAGGCCTTGTTGCGAGTTTGTGTTGTGATGCTGTGCTCCTCAAGGAGGTGCAGGAAGGGAAAGGAAGCAGCTCTTTGTTTTTGCCAACAGAAGTGTGTCAGACAGGAATACTCGGGTAGCAGCACTCTGAAAGATATCGCAGCCTATTAACCCACAGGAAGATTTTTTTCTCAAATATTGTGCTGCACACAGCATGGGAGAACAAAGGAGGAGAAGCAGAACAGTGAAGCAAGTGAGTTGGAGAAGAGGAGATGGGCGGATATGTGGGTTTGAGGGAGTGACGGGAAATAGAGCCAGCAGAATATTACAGTCAATCAAGTTTATATGGAGTGTATCAATGAACCGCTTCCTTACGTAAAGGATTAGAAACACTAATGTTTTATATCTCGAACAAGTCAAGCTGCCATAAGAGTTAACTTTAACTTCTATTCCAGTTTGTGTTCTTTAAAACGGTGCATCAGTATGACATCACAGATTTGAATAATGTGTGTTGATTCTTGCTGCAATAGATGACAGTAAATTCACAAATCTAAATGCAAACAAGCTGTCCAAGGTCATAGGAAGTGATTGTTTTAAAAGAAACATTTGAGTGGTGAAATTAGACGACATGGCTCTAAAGTGAATTGCATTTCATTGACTTAAACAGCATCCCCGTACGGTAAGTGTGTGTTTAAAAAAACCTGCTGACACATAGTGTTTTGAAAAGGGAGCTACCGTAGCATATGGGGATGAATCGTAATAAGAAGGATGGAGGGAGGGTGGAATGAGAGAAGTTACAGAGGAGTTACATCTCAGGGAGGAGGAGAGCTCCATCACCCTGACGACATTGTCCAATTAGAGCATATGATTAGCACAGACTGTCTCCGGTGAAATTGAATCTATCAGCCAGGCTCGGATTGCTACAGGTCTCTGCAATTTAGCTATCACTTTGTCTCTGTCACCGCAGAGCTGCTAATATAAAACCGACATAATGGATGATTTCTACTTAAGGCGTAGCTTGATTGAAGCTGATTTCATTTCACAAAGGTTTATAATAGTTCCACAATATGTGTGTATGGTGAGAGGGTGTGTGTTTGTGAAAGAGAGAAGAGTTGGCAGACTTTCAGTCATCTGAAGGTCCTTTCCCACTGGACCAAAAAACCCACTAATGCCCATGAACATCTGGATTGTATCTTTAGTGGGAAAGGTTACAATCAACATTCATTCCCAGGACAAATGACTACAGTAGTGGGTATTAGCAGGTATGTATCTTCTGCAGCTGTGGTTGGCAGTGATGGAAACATGACACCCAGGTGGACGTGCTAATTTTCACCCATGACGCGTGTTACAAATAATATTATTTCTTAACATACTAAACATACAGTTAATATTATCTCCTCTTCAAGCCATCAGACTCCAGTCAAACAACAGTGACTTTACCTCTATGGACATTGAACAACACACTTCAAACAAAGCAAAACTCATCCAAACCTTCTTTGGTAGTCTTTCCTCAACAATCACGCTCTCTGATGTGAAAGTTTGAAAGAGAGACTCAAGCCTCCGAAGACTTGGAGGGTTTTCACATGTGTACCAAAACCACGCATACACACTTACTCTGGTGGGCAAAGGGTATAATTTGTATTTGTTCTTTTTTGTGCTCCTTTTTCTTTCCAGGCTACCAGAGCCGAGGGCAGACCCACGGGACTTTGAGGACAATGATTCTGGGCCCCCCATGGATCACGCCCCCTGATGCCAGCAGACCAGACTCCTACTAGATTCATCTGTCCTTCAATGTCTACTTCAGCCAGCCTTCAGCCCTGTTGAGCTGTCAGGCCGGCCTTCTCTTCCTCTGTCAGCCGTCTCCTTTCTTTCTCTTTTCCCCCCCTTTCCCCTCCCCTTGGGATGCCTGCTGGCAGTGAGCTGACCTTGAGGGAGTTGATGTGACAAATATGGATGGCCATGTCTTTTCTGTGCTCCCAACTTTCTTTCTTTCTTTTTTTATTCCTCACTAGCTACTAACTTTCTTTGATTGAGGCACACAAGTTTGTGCAATCAATTACCATCAGGCTCAATTTCCACAGCCAGTCAGATACTTGGCTTCCTGGCGAGCCTGGCTGACTCGGAGAGGAGCATGGGTAGTAGGCAGCCGAGCAGAGCATCTGTTAAGCCCGACAGATGTCAGAAATGGGGAATTCTTTGGCGCGGTTCTCTTCACAATTCATTTATGCACAATATCCTTTCGTTCATGATGTTTTTGACAAACATTCGAACCCTCCTTAGACATAAAAGGGTAACTTTTGTCAGATGCCACAATGCCTTACGTCATCGAGAGATTATTACAAAGGTATACTCGGTGTTATGTTTTGATTGTAAAAAAAAAAAACCTATGTGTGCCTAGCTTATGTTTTATAATGTTGTACTTTCCATCATCCTGTTGCCTTCACCCTCTGCCCTGCGGATTCTTTATGTTGGAGCGGACTTCCTTGTGTGCTTGTCAGATCCATTATCAGAAGCGGGGGACATTTTGATGCCTATTGATTGGTGAACGTTGCTGAGTCTTTGTTAGGTGAAAATTGAACTATAATTTGACTGTGCAAAATAGCCCTCCAGCAGTATCAGCTCTCTTTACACTGTAATGTAAAGGCTCATTACTCCTGGCCAATCTGCTGGGTATGACGGATTGCAATCCAGACGAGTGTGCGCACTTTCTACCTTGACCCACTCCGCCAAGGCTTTCATTCATGATGTACCGCCGCAAGTCTATCTGTGTCAGCAGTTTGTTTTTAACGTGATTGATTCTGTTGCCTTAAATTCAAAATTCAAAGTGGTGTCACCCATCATATGTGGGAAATGTTTGACAACAACATGACTTCACTGTGCGGTAGCATTGCACTAAAAAGCACAGCGTTGTACACCCGCCCAAGGGAAATGTCTGTGTCAACAGCCGATTGAAATAACTCCAAAAGGCTCAGTCTTTATTCTAGTGTAACAACAGACTTAAGCCTGACTGTCTGATATTTCTGTTTGTTTTTATTTGTCTCTTTTTGTCTTGAATCTATAAATAAAAGCCAGTTTCTTAGATTAGATGTTGAAGATGACATTCATATTTTCACTTTAGGAGCAGTTCCTGCTTTATTTTTCTCTTGCAAAACACTACAAGCACCTGAATATCATCAGTCACCCAAGACACTAATATCAGAAAAAATGCGCAGGCATGCGACGATGGATGGAGACAGGAGGAGAGATGAAGTGCTGTGAAGATGGGATTGGGGAAGGGGAGGACTTCTAGTTCTCCTTCATCAAAATGCAAAGCAGGAACCCATCCAGATCGGACTGGGAATAGTAGGTTTGGAAACAAAATGGGTTGATGGAGCAGGAGAGCTCTTGGGGTCTCTGCTTCTCCACAGAGGCATTTAAATGCAGACTGCTTTCATTCCATACGGAGCCAGAAAAGCCAGAAAAGCCAGAACCCACTTTCATCAACTCGCGGCCTCAATCAGAAAGCCTTTGTCTTTACGCTGCTCATTTCTATTTCTCACTTTACTTCTTTTTTCTCGCCTCTCAAAACAGCACCATGTGGCCGCTTCATGCTTTTTCAGCATGTCTGATCGCTCCACATTGAGATATTGACTCTGAGAAACTCATTTAGCCGGCGGTCATTGCTACCTGGCTGGTAACACATCTGGCTTTGCATCCTCTGGTGAGTTTCCCTTTACAGAAATAATGGACCTTAATGATGTACCGCGTGAGGCATTGATCCCCAGCATTCGCTAAAGCCACTGCTGACCGACCAAGCGCCAGAGCACTCAAGCCCTTTTTAGAGATTTTTTTTTTTTCCTGTGTATGTTTTAGTGTTTCTGCGGCTAAATTGATTTAATGAGGAGACGTCCTGCTATCAAAGAGAGGCTGGTTTTGGAGAATAATCCTTATAATAATGTCGTCATCGGCGGCACCTTCGACGTGGAATCTTTCATGATCATAGAAATAATAAGAAACCTGATGGGGGACAATGTGTCTGCGGAGGAAGTGGAGAGAAGAGGACTGTCTGATCTAATTTAGCCAAGGAGATCACAAGGTTCCCATTTTCCTCACCCAATTACACCTGCTCTTCCAGGTTCACTTCACTGAGCATGTTCACACAGAGGCACAATAAACACAAGCACAGCTGTAAGGCCTGCACTTTCCTGGTGAGCGAAAAAAAAGAAGAGACTATTGTGTATTTGTATTGACATGAATTAATTGCTTCATGGGTTGTGAGATTGAATTAGCTACGTGACATGCTTGCTAGTGGTGATGCAGCTTTGATTGCTGCCGTTAATGGAGCCTATTTCTCGCCATCATTTAAAAGACAGTTGGTGTCTGTGGTTTCACAGTAATAGAGCAGCTCCACCACCCACCAACACACCATGACTTCTGCTTTATTAGCATGCAAGAGCTGGAAGAGCAATATGAGATGTCACACACATGCATGTGTGTTTTAGTGAGGGTGTGCATTAGCCTGTAAAAAAATGACAGTTTATTTGCATAAGCCCACACCTCTTGTACCGTTCAAGGGAATGTATTGCTTGTCTTGCGGTAAATGCCCTTTCTTATTCATCTTTCCCCTTGGCCTCTTTACTCACACACAAACACACAAAAGCAAAAGAAATAGGCATCATTCAAGAGATGCTCGCCCGGATTTTTAAATTGACCCCTATTTGCTTTGGGTTGAACCACTAACCGAAACAGGGATGACTATTACAATACATGACATCACTCATGGTGTGAAAGATCTTTGAGTTTTACATTGTGCTTCCTTATGCGGGCTTCCAATGTGTTTACAATGCATTTTGGGAAGTAGAGAGCTAAAAAGAAATTGACATATTGGGAAATTACGCATGCATAAAATGCACATAACTAAAACAAAAATAACATCACTCGATGCATGGAAGTGCTCTTTGTGTTTTTGTTTGCATTTTTAAACCCAACTCTCCCTTACAGCTCAAGCTTGTCTCCATTTCAGTTACTGTGTTCCACAAAGGGCTGTAGCACCTCTGAGAAAAGCTAATGGGAAATAAATCAATCTCTTCCCAGTCTTCAAGTTTTGGCTCACATGAGATCCAACCAGCGAGAAGGTGCCACCATTCCAGACTGACTGACAGCAGGCATCTGTCAGACTCGACAGGTACAGACAGCTGTCTGGCAGCCCAAGCTTATGAACAATGACTGGGTGGAGACAAGATGGCCAAGGAATCCATCTTTCTGCCAGACAGCTCCCATCACTCTCACATCCCCGAGTCAGCAAAGACACCTTCGGGCTTCTGTCTCGAATTTCTGTGCAATTGCTTCCCGTCTGAGCATCCTACTTCGACAAGTAAAAGAATTGTAGAGTAGGAAGGGAGAAAGGAGACTGAGGGGGTACTGTGATCAAAAGAGCTGCAGATGAGCACGCTCGTTTCAGGGTTTATAGAATAACGATGAGAGTTTAGAGTTAAACGTGCAATGGGGACACATGCAACTGATCACATGCAAGGTGATAAAGATCACGACGGCGTGGATGCAGTGGGAAGTAGCCAGGACGCTCGGTTTCCTCCAGCTGATAATGGAACGTGCCTCTGAATAAAATGAACATCCCGCCTAGATAACACCTACGGCTGTTCCTTCTGGGAGCTGTAACACATTATACTCTCTCTGTCACAGCTGTGATGAATCATCCTCACAAAAAGGATGAATGTAGAATGTAAAGAAGTGGGAGGCAAAATATAGCCTTTGCAGGCTCGCTCTCAAAAATCTCTGCCCAAAGGTACGCGGAATAGCAAACAATACGTCTATATTGCAATATCAAAAAGGCATATTGCATTTCTCTGTCGACACAAATATGTCTGCATGCGTACAACATCTAAAAACGATTTGTTGTATTAAAATCCTCGAGTTGAGATGGACGTCCGCCTACACCAGCTGTTCACAGAAACCTGTCAACTTGGCTGGCTTCACTCGTGTTTTCCCCTCCATCTCTTCCCCTCTCCCCATCCCTGCTCACGCCTCTCATCATTCATGCTGTGTACACAGTCTGTCCCCTTCTCGCTGCCCAGGCTCCTCCGGAGCTTGTTAATTGCGTTGGTGACACAGATCTGTGTGTGAAGCAGCAGTAGTAATTGCTCTGGCCTGGTCCGAGGTGAGGAAGGGTGCAGCCGTCTGGCCTCCAGGTCTGCCCCGAGGCTACGAGATTAGATACACACTTCCATGTTTGATGAGATGGATGGCATGAGCAGTTTTATCAGGGACATTGTCTAACATCAAATTTGTACTGCTCTCCTCATTGGGTTTGCCAGATTATACTGCAGATGCACTATAAATTCAGTATACGTGCTTTTTTTTATATATATTTTGCCGTATAGCTCACCAGTAGTTTGTGATGACCTTTAGATTACAGCCAGGTCAACGTGTTATCCATTCACTTTATTTGTTTCTCTTTACTCTAATACAGGGAGCTCAAATGCCATCGCTTTGCATAATGGGTAGACTCAAATACACAAGAGTGGACGACTTAAACGCCTGCTGTTGTACAAATAGCTTTCTTTCAGTTAGAAGCTTAGTGTCAGTGGCCCCCATTCATCAAGCTGCGCTAGAAGAGACTGGAGAGTTTACTATGAAATGATCCGAAATAAATCAAATGCGTCATTTGGAGGGAAATCTGTTGATGTAAGACACTTAAAATGATGCAGTTTGAGTCATCAAAAGGAATGCTTGACACACCTTGGTGAAATGTAGCGAAGCAAGGTTTGATATTTTTGTTTCAGGTGTTGGGGTTTTGGCTTCATCTGATGAAAGCAAGAGGCCAAAACCTGGCAAGGTGGCTCAGTGGTGGTGAAGTTTTCCTCCCGCTCCAAAATACATACATATATCTAACATGTTCTTCACTTGACTAACATACTGGCCTTAGACCTTGACTTGGTTCCTTGAGGCTGCAACACAGCGGCCCACTTTTGCTAAATGGGTCAAATGTAGAGGACAAATTTCCTCGCAGTGACTAATGAAGTATAACATAGCAGGTGTTGCTTGAGTTTTCTATTTCAAGGTTGCACGAGTTGCTGCCAAAAGTAGAGGTTTTTTGGCAGTCGTAGAAGTGGGCCCAAAGAATGTCATAGAAATAAACTTTGAAAAAGTTATAGGAAGATTGTGTTCTTTCCCTATTCCCCATTCTCAGATTAGAAAGACATTCTACAGTAAAATGTTACCACACTAGTGTGAAACAGCATATTCAAATGTGGGAATGGCAGTAGCGTGTTTGGTTCATAGCAAGTCTGAAAACTAAATTATTAATTAAATTATTAAAATATGATTAATATATATTAATAACGGGACACCACCCTGGGATTAGGGACCAAAAACCAAACTATGAATTATGTCTCAAAATGTCCACATTCAGAGTGAACAGTGAACGTTGAATTTGAACACGGGCCACGATATACAGCGATTGTCACAATACACATCCACAAAATAATCACAGAAAACTGCTCTTTAAAGTATGACAGAGGTTATTTATTTTTAACAATACTGATCAAGTCAATAATATTATAAACTAACAACAGCTACGATACAATTGCAGAGAGAGAGAGAGAGAGAGAGAGACTACAAAAATGGCAGATTTAAACTGATATGTGATAATGCTGTGCAAAACTACAGAAATGCAAGCAGATCCTCACTGCCGCAGTAAAATACAGCAGCTGTTATCACACAGTAACCCGACTGGCGAACTAAGATCCGGCAGCCGCGGCTCTGGACCTTTAAATAATCAAGTACAGGGATTCCATGAATCTTCCTTCTGCAGGTTAAAGTTAGAGTACAGAGCATTTCCTTTGTTCCAACCACATGATGAAGTCCCAATACTCCACCAAACTCCTACTTACTATGGAGCTTGGGGAGCTCACATCTTTTGAAGTCTGCTCGCTGCCAGGTTCATATCCTGTGTGTCTGCTGTTGGTAACGTGTGAGATCCAGCAGTCAGAAACATGACTAAAGCCTGTGGCCTTGTGTCGTTATGGGAGGGGACGCGAGCATTGTTAGTGTGAAGAGAGCGTGTGACAAAAGATTATACATTGTAACCCTGTTTCTATGAAATCAGGTGAATCCCTCTCATGAAGTCATACTGCCACTTTAATTTATATGATTAAAAACAGATGCAATACAAACTAAACAACATTTTAGTGAGTGTACATTAATTCACAGTTTAGACAGGGAAATGGAAAAAAAAGTACAAATATTGACACAGGAATGTCAATATCAGTAAGAGTTTCTACAGTGAACAGGATTTTATCCATTTAGTTCTTCACCGACTTCCCGCCTCCACAAAGTGTTTCTTCAGCAGACTCCCTGTAGTGACTGTTTCATCGTGATGAAAAGCATTTGAAAAATCAGATCCTAATGATGCAGTGATGATATAAGACATCAACTGAACATCTTAGTCTTTTCAAAAATTCGCTCCCTCAATAAGAGTTTTGAACGGATGAAGGAAAAATATTTACATTTCTTTAAAACTGTTGGTTCTCCTCTCTGTTGGAGCCAAATACTGTTAATGCCTCTCAGCTTCCTGTTGTCTGTTGATAGTTCAGTCACCTCTTTGGTACTGCTACACATGTACTCTCTGCACTGACACGTTTAGAACCAACAGTTGCAGGTATGGCAGATGTGCAGATGACCTCTGTTCAAGGGGAAACACTGAATTTCCTTCAACACTTCCTCTGCATAGAAACCTATTCCCAACAGTGGCAGATAGTATGTTTGAATACCTTGTACCGTAGCCCACAAATTCCCTATGAACATTGTTTCACTAAATTAATAAAAGTATAAGACGCACAAGAAGAAATGAAAGATACATTTTAAGGTTGTTTTTTTTTGGCTTGCGATTTTTTTATGGATTTCTCCGAAACCGGAACGGCAAATGTTTCAGTCTGTTATGTTTGTTATTTTGCTGCTTCTTTTTAAGGCACAGAATAAAGGTGTGGTCTCGAGGGGTGATATTCTTCTGCAGAAAAAGACAGGAGGTGGAGAGAAGCATCACAAGTAGAGTATGACCTGGGGTGTGTTTTGGAACGCATACACACGTACAGAAAAGAAAAACTGAAAACAAGGCAGGTTCTTCACCTGCTTTTACAATTCTATTGCAGATAGAACATGTTTTATGATGTGTAGCTAGAGCTACTAGCATAAATGCAGATCTTATTGCATTCAAGGAGCTTTTGAATCACTTGTATTCAATTTCCAACTAGGCAGCCACATTTCTGTAGGTAGCCCTAGGAGTCTGTATTCAATCATCCTTTAGCATTATTGATGCATCTTTTATTGTAGTA
Organism: Taurulus bubalis; assembly: GCF_910589615.1. Lineage (NCBI taxonomy): Eukaryota > Metazoa > Chordata > Actinopteri > Perciformes > Cottidae > Taurulus > Taurulus bubalis. The sequence goes on along the minus strand of NC_136597.1, from coordinate 11,020,309 downwards.
GGGGAAATTGTACATGGGGCTTATAATCAAGGGCAGACAATGTGGAGATGGAGCGGGATTAAAAGTAATTCTGTTCCGCAGTAAACTGACACATCAGGGCTACTGTGAAACAATGGTGGGAAGTGAGCTTGGCTTTCAAGGCTAAGAGGAGGCTGTTGTTGAAATCGTATCATGAATAATACACAAGGTAGCACAAAGGGATTAAATGTGTTTGCATTTTGCACTCATGTCCACATACGCCACAGGAGCCTGCAATCCTGTCTTTCTTCGATTTCATTGTCTCTCCAAAACAGGCCAACATCCATTAGTGCTGGCAGGCAGGGGATTGAGATGAATGTGTTCCAATTTTAACCACCCTTCTGAGTGCCCTGCAGGGTCTCTCGGTGTACAGGGGGACTGTGAAGTAAGAGCTGGAGCTGTCCCAAGGTAGCTTGGACTGCTTCAGAGTGGCCTTGCGATCTCTGTGGGTGGAATACCAAACACACAAACTTCTGAATGTGCACGTACCCGTCCATATGAATATTTGCACCCGCAACGCGCCGCTCTCCCTCTTTCTATCTGTTTTGTTCTTCCTCTCTCTTGTGCGCACACACACTATATCACTTGAGAACAGTGCACCTTCAAAAGGTCAGTTTCGGAAAATGTATGTAATCACTTCAAATGTGGCCGCTCCATCTCCATTACCATGCCTGCGTGGCAGATAATGGGCAGGAAGATGGCACCAATGGCACTGAGAGCCCTACTTGATAACTCAGAGGAAAATACATTACCAGTTTGTTTGTTTATGAAAGCCGATATTTGTTTATTCGCACTGCGCTTGAGTCATAGTTGCACTGAATCCTCATGAAAGCTTTGTGTATGACTGAGGGGAGTAATGAGTGCATACAATAAAACGTTCTTCCCTCGCTCTTATTCAACATCTTTCTGTCTGCGGTTCCTTTGAGGAGATGCGTTAAGCCTGTGAATCAGATTAACCCGTGTCCACCTCACCACACTGGAGGCCACAACTTGATGAACAGAGTTTGAATTTTACCGTGATATATGGGTGGCCATTAAGATAATGATGAAGAAACATCTGAATAAACGAGCATCCAGTGTTAATTTTAATTGTTCTCGTGATGAAAGGTCAAGCTCAGCATGTGTCTGAGCCCAGTCGCCACCAGCAATGGTACTCAATGAGACTTTCTCAATTAAATTATCCACAGGGAGCCAAAGACGGAGGCCAGTGAGTTCTGATCCCAACTAACATCTATAGAACATGCTGGGTCCTGAAGGCACTTTAGCATTATAAGGCAGTTAGTCGCTCCATCAAATGTTATGGGGGATGGATCGCTCTCCACCTTCTTAGGAAAAAACACATCATCACAAACACTTCAGGCTCATAAATAATCATTTCAAGTGCGTTTAGCTAAGCTGTTGCACACAAAACATGCACCGACACTCCCCCTTCTGTCTACATTCGGGATTTGGCCCTTCCCCTGCCGATATGCTGAGGTGCCCCCCCTCCTCTGAGGATTAGAAACGATCAAAGCTATGCTCAGTCCACGCTCACATTTCCTCCCTCCAAATAGCAGGTGGGAAACCCCCATCGGCCCACACACACACACACACACTCAGGCAGCAGGGTAAGCTGCGGGCATGCTTGAGAGAACTGGGAGATACGCTAGAAATGTTAACAATACTGCTTAGAATTGTTCTATTACCTCTACATCCATTCTCATGACGTTGCAGTGTGTTTTGAGTCCATGTCCTGTGTGTGTCGGTAGACTCATTCATTAGTGAATCACGTTGCCTCACAACAATTCCACTCCCTTTTGAATGTCCCGCTCCATGTCGTCCAGTCAGAGACATGTTTAGACTCCGAAACATGTCGCCTTCACACCTCAAAGGATGTCTATTGTTGAGATGCTTCTGATGACCGGCCTCCTTTTGTGAGTGAGTCAGTGCTGACTGACGTGTGTGTGTGTGTGTGTGTGTGTGTGTGTGTGTGTGTGTGTGTGTGTGCACTCGTTTGTACACTCGTTTGTACAGACTGGTATCCCCCCGTGTCACTGTTTGTCACGGCCGCATAGCTCCTCTTTGACTCTAACAAGAGTTCGCCCAGGGCAAGGCAACATAACAAAAACATGTCTTAGTTTGTGTGTGTATTTCTGTTTATGTGCGTGCCAAGAAATGAATAACAGTTGTGGAGCAACAAAAGGGGTTGATATTTAAATATTAACAGTTCCCATGGTGCATTGTGGTCTGGGCCCAGCAGCATTGGGCATTTAGCTGGTAATTCTTCCACCCTGTGATCAAAGGCTCCCCTGCCACCCTCTTGCCCTTTCCCTTATTTTTCGTCCTCTCCTCTTGCTGCTCCAATCAGAGCCCAGAGCCACAAGCAGTGATTTATAATCCAGAGGTGGTGTTGCTTAATATGCTGGAGTCTAGCAGATCATACTGGTCCCGCCTGACAAGTAAGCTCTCGCTGTGCCGACTGTCCAGATCCAAACTTCCTCCATGCTCGAGCTGCACCCAGACCTAAACAATCTATTTTGGGCTAGGAACCTTCCGGCAGTGCTTCTACCTCTTGCCTCCCCCTAGTTCAGTCTCTTGAACAGTTTTGAGCTCCACACATGATCCACTCTATCACGCCCTTGACAAAACCTCTCCTAACGCCCATAACTTTCAGTTTAGTTAAGATATTTCATGCTCCCTTTCCTCCTAACCCCATTTTCACACACACCATCTATATTCATGTACTTGACTGCTGAATCTTATGTATGAACCAATTATTTCTTCCCTGTTTGCTCCAACTTTCTTTTGTTCTCAATAGCTGCCCGCTGCTCCTTCTATTCTAATTCACACTTCAATAGCTCAAACACGTCACTCACTCACCGACGCTGTGCATATTTGTTCATCTCGTAGACATACAGCACTTCTGTAATATTCTCAAGGTTGCTCTCAATCTTACCCCCCCCCCCACCCCCCCCCTCCAAATATGGGTTCTTTTATCAAACACAAATATGGCCTGGGGCACCATGCAATCTGATGAAAAATGCAGAATAGGACCAGGGCATGTGAGTGGCCAACTTTAGCCCATTAAAAAAAACACCTAGGACAGTTCAGGTGGTTCACTAAACGAAGACGGCCTGCGGGTGTGAGCAGTGGGCCAAGCCAGAATGATTGCTATGAAACAGGGCCAGCCTGCTGGGAGCACTGGTGCCTCTCTTCATCCTGGCCTCACTCCATCACATGACCTTCTGGCCCTGATGCTCTCTTCTGTCCTTTGTTCTCTCTGGCTCACTCGCTGTGATATCCCCACTCCTTCTATTCTTCAATATTTTATTAGTTTTTGTCTGTTAAGTTGGTCACGTGTGCCCAGACTTATGCACAATGGGGAGTGAAGCAAAATGCGATTATTTTATTCTGTTTAATCCCATTTTACTCTAATGTCGCCTTTGATAACCAGAGTTTTTGACTTTAATGTGAACACCCATTTTGCGAGATGACACTTGCAACACCTGGCAAAGGAAAGAAAATATAATTGAAGAGGTGGACATTATGCCGCAAGGAAGCACTCAATGTCTTGAAAAAGGATGAATGAGAATAATTGTTTTACTTTCTGAGACAATTTGCTTAATGCTTTGTTGAGTTTAATACAATTCTGGTGCTTGTGAGCTGTCCAGAAAGGCCTCACAGTGCCTTCCAAAGAAACATAAGCAAACAAGCATGCAGGGACACATGGTTTGTCTGCGTCTTCCAAGAAACGGGGCTATTATAAATTAGCATTTTCTGATGTGCCACCTTTATGGTTGGGATTTGGTTAGGTTGAAGGGGAAATTACTTTGTTGATGTTAAAGGATTGGGCCTCTCCTCCTTCAGGGCTTCAGTTCATGCCACTTCCACCGTTACATCTGAGTGAGGACAATCACTACGGTTGGCAGTGTTGAACAGCTGGTGCACCTCTTTGGTCCAGACTGAAATATTGTTGCCAAATCACATGGATTGACATGCAATTCAGTACAGACATTAATGGTCCTCATGTGATGAATGCTGACGACTTTGGTGATCCACTGGCTTTTCCTTTAGTGCCACCTTGAGGTTGGCAATCATGGTTTTGTGTGAATTGGCCCAACAGCTGTTGAAAGATGTGGTTGAATGGGATGTTGTACTTATACTCAGGTTTGCCAATGACCGCTAACTTTTCATCTAGCGCCACCAGCAGGTCAAAGTTTTCCCATATCGACTATCACACAGTCTACCTTGGTCACCTGACTTTTCATGTAGCAACATCAGCAAATGGCTCAATAGTTAGCTGCCTTGATGTTTGGTGTAGACATGTATGTTCACCTTATGATGACATGTGACAACTTTGTGATCCCCTGACTAATCATTGAATGCCATCATCAGGTCAAAGTTTCAATGAATCCAATACGATGGTTAACTGCAAAAGCTAATGACATTCTCACCGGTCCCAGCTGCATGGTGCTCAGTGCACCGCTATGCCTAAATAGAGCCTCATTCTGACATACCGCCCCTGGTGTATCTGCTCTCTCTAATCAACCATCGTTTAAACTTCATTGGCAATAATTTCATCACATAGAGTGACACCTAAGATTGTACAAACAACAGTTTAGATTATATTTTGCCTAAAGAGAGGGACACAATCTGAGGGATGAAATCTTGATGGGTGGTTGCAGTTGTCTACTAATTACGTGTAAGTGAGAGATGATTGCCCATTGCTCAGCTGGATTTGACCTTTTTTGAGGCTGTTATTTAAAAATGCCACTGCCTGATGTTTGGAGACCCGACGTGGTAATGGAGTACTGCTGCCTTGAGAGACGGTTAGCCACAGAGAAGAAATCTGCCTCTTGCAGCTTTATTTTTGGGCTCATTTGGATCTTTATTCATCAGAAACAACTGCTGACTGGTGTCAATTTAAATGACGGTGCATAGTCTGGTTTCCCGTCATTAAATTACATTATAAATTATAAATTATTATTGCTCATATTGTTGTACAATGAGGGTCCATTATTACCTTTACTCTGCGCGTTTTTTATTAATTTTAACATTAACATACCGGCTATTTACATTTCCTGAAATAGCCCAGGGATGGATCTTATTCTTTGATATTCATGTGCCTGCTTTCTTCAGTCCAATAATGTTATGCTAATGCTATATTTACCATACTTATTATCACACTTGTATTTAGCAATTTGCCGTGTCACTCATTCCAATCTGTACATCATTTTGTCTAGCTTAATTAAGAAAGTAATTGTTGATGCTGCAGGTGCTTCTCCCTCAAATTGTTATCGGCCCTCGCCTCTGAAATCCCAAATCGATATCTGTTCCTCATTTGATTCTCTGCCTGGGCCTTATAGATTGACAGTCGCACACACACAAGCACACACACACAGACACACACACACACACAAGCACACACACACAGACACACACACACACACACACACACACACACACACACACACAAGCACACACACACAGACACACACACACACACACACACACACACACACACACACACACACACACACACACATAAATTACCCTTTCTGTCTCCCTCTGATTCAATTGTTGATGCCTATCTGATGTCCCCGCAGCGCCGCCGGGCTGGACGTCAGCTTTGCTAACTAATGTCAGTGGAACCAGGCATTGGTCACATAATTGAATGATTATTCAATTAATGCCTTTAAAGAAGCATGAAGGAGACTCTGGGTGAGCACGAGTGTGGGCAAAACTCTGCAATTATGCAAGAACGTATAGCTGTGTGTGTTTATGCATGCGTTGCAATATGATTGGTCACATAAACTGAAATCTTAAGTGCATTTTCCCTGGATGTGTCCTCACCCCTGTTTTTTTCTCTCTCTACTGCTTTCTGACTCACACAGTCACTCACAAACAGAGATGTCCTTCACATTGGTGAGCTGGTTATTAAATGTAAAATGAATGTCAAGAGACTCGCGCCAGAGAATGAGCCAGTCCTTGCCATATCGCAGCTCCCTCAATGGTTTTCTGACATGACAAGTCCATGTCATCCTGAAGCTCTCGTACGTTGTAATATGGCTCTTTCGCCCACATTTTACACTCTCATTAGATTTTGTGATACTAGCAGAGCTCTCAGTGACGGTGAACTCAGCAACCCTTGGTGGCAGAGTTACAGTATATTTGCATTCAGCATTACCCTACACTTTGAATTAAATGTTCCGTAAAATAAGGTTTTTATTCAAATTCATTTATCCTCTCGTTTGCGATCTCTTTCTTTCTATTTCTCCCCTCTTTATACTCACACCTATTTCATCTCTCGCTTCCCTCATCCTTTCCTGATACTTTTTCTTGCCGCCGGCTTCCTTCCTCATTCTGCTTCCCTACTGGTCTGTAAGTGTTGTTTTCTCTCTCTCCACACCCACACAAACACACACTCACACCGACTCCCTTTGTGCTGCTCCTGTTACACGTTTCCTTACCTCCCGCTAGATCTCTGGCTGAATCTTTCTCTCAATGCCACCACTCACCCACAGGCAAAGTCATCCCAGGTTGCGACGCTCCCTTCCTCTTCGCCAATCAGATTGTCTCACTACCTCAGAGTCATTTTCCAAATTTCGCCACTAATTGGGTTCTCCAGCGATTAAGTCAATAACAACCTTCATATTAGAGTTTAATGTCCCCTAATGAGTCCATTTGTTGGCCAGCGGCTAATTAGGTCTGAGCTGTTTATAGATAGCCTAAACCAATTGATGGGCATTACTGAAACACTGCGTCAATCAGGAACATAGTTGAGCCCATTTCTGCTTTTGGCTTGCAGCACCCACCCCCTCCCAAAAAAAACAGATTATACCGTTGTGGTTCATGGATCAGGCTCTATAATTTGTGAAACAGCTCGGCATTAACATTAATGATAACTCCAGGGGAGTAAAAATGAAATCCATTTAACATTGACTGACAAATCATCTTCCTCCTCAGCAAGCATTTAGTTTTATTAGTGTTGATTGTATTCAGGATTTGTGCTGAGTAGGCTTGTGTCTGCTTTTGTTAGCTCATTACGATATTCATATCTGCCAACTATGGCTGCTCAAGAGCGGTTACGCAGCGCACATGCATAGCCGTCTCACATCGGGACTCATAATAGATGAAATACATAAGACCCTGCAGGCAGCAATGGAGGGATGTGAGGACAAGAGGCCCTTGCAGCAGCTATCAAGCTGGAATCTTTCACAAAGTTTTAACAGTCGAGCGACATGCCAAGACCTTCCACTAGAGTTTGAGCCTGCACAAGGCTTTAGCTTGATAAGGCAGTGTGTGGATGAATATAAAGTGAGCTGGAGGAGTCTGATATTGGGACTCATCCCAATCTTAGGCCTCCAGGTTAGCATGCTATCAAAAGGGGGGTTTGTTTGAAGCACGGTTGTCTGTCTGCACACAGCTGCAGTTCTGCGATAAAGAGGAGAGAGGTTTGATAGGTGAAGCCTCCTGTCGTCCCATCCCTCCCTGTCGCTCTCTAATTCAATTCAACTGGCATAAAAATACCAAAATAAAGCGTGACGATACGTTCTTCTGTCTTTTCTGCCTTAAGCTCTTTTGTATGTTTCAGTGGCTGGACAGTGCTCCATCTGGGTTGTTAAATGTTGAATTCCTTACTGTGTGGAAGTTACTAGTCCTGACATTGTAGTACAACTAGAGATTGGATGTCTCTTTCTTTGCTTCTATCGCTCTCTTTCTGTGCCACCACCAAACACTCTTCCATGCTTTGATTTTTGCCTCTTTTAACTTGCATCAAGGCAAACCATCTGTTAAAAGAATGCTCCAAATAGTTTTCCCTTGTGCCATCTGTTGCATCCATATCTATGTATTTTAAAGTTTAAAAATATTTTCATTCCTATTGAAAAAAACTCAGCAATATTGGTCCAGTTGCTCACTTTGTTTGGTGTGGCACATTCAGGTGTACTGTAAATATTTCTATAATATGAATATATTTTCCCGTACACAAACCATAAGGGGGGGGTGAATGAATGGTGACGCAGAACATTTAAAAAGAAAATGAGCGCGCTGCTGCGCCCCATCCTCGTGTTGCCAAGATTGAATATAAGAAGTTATGAATTTACTTCCCATTCATAAAAACAAAGAAGGAAGGGGGCACTTTTAATGTTTCCTGCCTGGATGCAATAAAGTCAACAGGATGTCTATTCACTTCCTAAATCATGTCTGTTGTGGGGCCAAAAAAAAGATGGCCTGACAATTTACAAGTCAGGCAGTGCTTTAAAAAATGCCTACTACGTTTTATATAATTTTCTGTGTTTTCCAAAGGTTACAGGTTACTTATTGTTGGATACATAATACAATGGTTGTTTAATTACTTAATAATGATTGAACAGGGTGGTTTTTATAGGTCATCCTCAAAATGGGATTTTTAATTAATATGATTCATTATCTTAATGCTGTTATCGGCTGCCTCTTTGTGGTTATCTTTCACTCTTGCTTCCTGTGTTTTAGTTTTTAGAAACAATAACCCCATGCAAAGTTTTATCAGAAATTCAGGAGAAAATGAGTGTGTAAATGGTCCTTGCAGAGGCCTGCTCATATATTTACACCCATATCATATCAGTAAGCAATTTGGCCCTCATTTTGTAGATGGATGTTCTCTCCTTGCTAACAGTCCCCATTTCAATGTATCATATGCGAGTGCCGTCTCTGCTGAATATCTGCACGTGAGATAACGGTGCAATCAAACAACTCCTGGTTTCCGCCAGCGGGGTCCGTTAGCGGTCCCTCGCCCGCAGTTTGAGAACCACTGTCCCGGACTGGCCGAGCTCTGCTCTCCGGCTCTCTGCCTCCGACTCCGCCTCTCTCAGCACCAGCGCACGGAGGACCGTCTCCCCAGCCCGCCGCCCGCCTTCCGCCACCCCCGAGCCCCTCTTCCCAGCTCCAGCCCGTGCGCCCTCCCACTCCCCCAAACCGGACTACTTATGTCCCGACGCGAACCCGCCGCTCTCACGCCAAATGCACCACTAGTATTGCCGGAAGATAAAAACAAACAAAAAAAGAGAGAGAGAAGAAAACTTGAGAAGTAGGGCTCCGACAGGCAGTAGCAGCAGGGATTTTTTTCTTCTTCTCCTTTGCCCCCAGTTTTCGGCCCCGCGGCGGGGCAGGACAGCAAGGGCAGGCCGGGGGGGAAAAGGAGACCGTAGGATGTGGATCTGGTACCTTCTGCTTGGTTCGGGGTCAGGCTCAAGAACTGTTGGTAAGTTTTTTTCTAAAAAGCACACGGAAACTACTGTAGTTGTCACGACACTATCTTCAGTGTACGGGTGGGTTAGAGAGAGAGGGGGGTGGGGGGATGTACAATATGTTTTAGTGATTTATGTATGGCCGGCTAAAACTGCACTGTTGGGAGGTTGTTGATATTGCTTTTTACGTCGACGAGCGGCATACGCGCAAACTTTACTGGAGCAACTTCTATGAAAATAAGTTATCCGACTTTTCATTCCCATCGACTGAACGGTGTTTCGTGTCTGGAGATTTGGGTTTGAAGCAGCATGCACGCTCTCTATTGCTTCGTGCACGTCCCCCTTCACTCCTGAGCGAGAATAGTTTAACCCCTTTCCATCGCCACATCCACCCGCTGAGACGGGGTTACAGTCTCCTCCAGGTTAGGGTTATGACGGAGAGCTTGTTGACAGGACGGTGTTGACAAGTCAATCCGTTTCTCCGGCGCCGCCATGGCCGCTTGGGGCCCCTGGTGGAGGACGCGTGTACGGGAGAGGACAGCCAGTTTGCGTTTGACTTCTTTTTAACTATGCGGCTGTTGTTTCGAGCTGGTATCCCAATCAGTGACACACATCTGGTCATTACAGTGGGCTAAAAAAGTCCATTCTCACCGATGGCCTACAGTGAATGATCACGGTGATGCGAAACACGTGCGTGACAATCAGTGATTCAGAGGTAAGCAGCCTCAAATTAGGTGAGATCATTGGGGAAATTATGCTTTTTAAAATATTTTCCCCTTAGAATAATCATCTGCACGTGCATATAAAAAGGACTCCACATGTGTGAACTACTATATGATGCAAGTTCTGATATAAGGAAACCAATTTATTTTAGATGTTCAATACAGTAAATCTTAGTACATGTCACCCATCTGCACGTTTAGGGCTTGTTCACCAATTATATATGACGCTTTAAGGCAACATGTTCAAGGTACTTTTTTATTTTTTCTGATGTGACCTTTTCTAAGGTGTAAAAATAGATTGCACTTTTTTTAATCACATTTTTTAATCACATCTACAGTATAGTGAGCGCATACTAATGAGCCAAACTGTTATTGCAGGTGCATTGAATGTGCATAGCTAAAACAGCTCTAAGATGCTGCAAGTACCACCCAGGTCCTTTCTGGGAGATGTTTTGACATGGCACCGTAGGAAAGGCACAGGAGTATGCAATACAAGTAATGATGGCTGGTGATTTCCATTTAGTTGTATTGGTTTTCAGGGTTCTGATATTGTGGATGCTGGCTCACTGGGAGACTTTAATAGACAGAGAGCCATTGTAGGTTATCAGTGACACCTGTTCATGGAGTGCGTGTGCACATGAATATATGTTTTTGTTAGTGCAAGTGAAGTGTAAATATTATATTAGGTGTGGAACTGAGATTTAGTGTTTGCTGCCAAACCCCGCCCCCGTTTGCTCTTTTGAGCATGTACACATGAGTGATGTCAGACATTTACCTGCAGTAGTTTCTTCAATATTGCGTATGTGTTGTCAGCTTTGAATAAACAAATTGTGCTTCATCCTTTTATTAGCTATGTGCTTCTTATTAGCTCTTAGCCTGACCAGGTTAAACAATGCTGTCAACTGGACACTCTGTGTTTGTGTGTTCGTGTGCTGCATTGGTGCCCAGACCAGTATGCTAAGTTATATATCATTGCTAATACCAGCCACTTTTGTCCTTTAATAGGACATTGCTATTGTTTAATATTCTAGCTACATATATATTGATATGTTGCAGATGTGAGTGCAGTTCATTCCCTTCACAGTGTCATGTGGAACCTAGGTACTCACAACATATACATTGCTATACATGCTGTAAGCAATGAACTCACATTAACACTCAACAACAGAATCATTAATTTCATACATTTCCACAACAGCGTCCACAATTTCTGCAATTCACAATTTGGATTATGAAACCCTCTGATGGAATATGTGAGTCTTGCAGATCAATCGGGTTCAGTCTACCGATGACTATGGCTTTAATACTCAACATTATGTAGATATTATTGTGTAGCTACTACTTTACATACTTAATGAGCCATACAGTATACAAAATCATGTATCAGCTAGCCCAAGCCAATTTCAAGGCTAAAAAGACATTCACAGTCTGTAATACATTTTGGAAATTTGCCAGAAATATCTGGGTTAGACGCACAGCCGGAGAAAGTTTCAACATTTGAATTTTATCAAGTGTCACTGCTTTTGGTTGATGAAATGGTTATTGTAGTTCTTTCATGTGTTTTGGCTCAAAACTGATAAAAAGTGCTCAAATCCTGTGTTCCATTGTACGTACAGCAGCTGTCCCATGGTAATAATGAGATATTGAATATAGCAAAGACTTCTTTTTGTGGGCCAACTCCCTTTCAGAGGATGCTTCCAGACGTTGTTTTGCACTTCGCAGCCTTGCACTCAAAGCTGCTAGTCATAAATCAGGGCTATTATGTATTATGGGATTTAGCCACACAACCCACTGATGATGGAATGTTGCAATGCAGTTACAAACGAGGCACATTTATGGTATTGGGCTGTGCAGCCTGAAATTACATTTAAGATGTTGAGCTGGTCTGCCAGGCCATGCACCAGGGGGAATATTGATATGAATTGAGGTACAATGCCAGAAAGATGAATTAGCTTTGCATTAGTTGTATATGCCAACCTTATGAATGTACATTGTTCTAACACAGAGGGCTGCCCTGGTCAAATATCCTTTAATATAGAGGTACATTTTACACATGTATGTTTATACTGTACTTGGACAGATTTTTATAACTCTTAAACATATATATTTAAATACTTACTTGCTGCAATCCCACAGTTCAATAAGCATTGATTGTTACACAAACACAAATATTACACAAACGTTCAAATAAATCGTGTTAATGGGACCACTTCCCTTTGATATATTCCCCAATAAAATCTGCGTTTAAGCTTGTTTTCATGCGTCTAAAGCTTTAACATTTCTTGTGCATTTGGATTAGCATCCTCTTGACATGTATTTTCTACCCTTTATCTTGAATACGTAACCTCACTGAGCTCTGAAAGCCAGTGGCTTGCCTCTGTGAGGAATTCTGGAAGAAACCGTGATGCTTTACATGTTGCTGTTCTGCTCTCCAAGCGGAACAGCTCAGGGCTTTAGTTCACCCGCTCGCCCACCACAACTGTACAGTACAATCTGCAATATGACTATCAAAGCTACTCTCTGCGTTCCTTTGCTTTCCCAGAGTCTTGTAGGTAAGGAGACCATACACACTGTCCTGACACTAATATGGCTCAGTTAGCCAACTGACACAGCCACTTAAGTATCTCCTCAATCAACACAAATGTGCGCTCTGTTGCCTGCTCTGTGTTACCAGGCCACACACACCGGCCAGGTGGTTGGATTTTTTCATTCAGAACCAAAGACAGAATATTCGGGTCATTTCCCCATTTGAACGGGGAGACAGAATCACATTGTCTTCTGCTTATTATTCTTTGTATTTCTGCACTGTGGCTTCCCAGCGGCGGGCCAGTTCTCTGTGTCTGTGCTTATCTTTGCGTGTCTTTGGAACAGGAAAGAGAGAAAGAGATGTTGTGTGTTTGCGCTGGCTGACATGGTTGATTGTGCTTCCAGCCACAGTCGTACAGAGAAGGCCAGGGATTAGAGGGCCAGCGTGGCTTTGTTTCCCATAGCTGTTAAACAAAGGCACATGACTGGAGTCAAGTTTCAGACTATGATAACAGAGCGGCGTTAAAGCAAAGGTTGGTAATGTTCTTCAAACTTTTTTTGTTATATTTGTTGAAATTCTCTTTGCATCCCGACAGCAATCAATAAAACAAATGCTCTGACAAAAATAAAGAAAACCCCCCCCTGAAACTGTGGCTGTCACGGGACTGTAAAACTCCCGTCCAATCATTTAATTCGGGCAGAATGAATTACCAACCCTATACTGTGAGCATACATTAGTTATCAGTCAAATGTGACAACACATTACGCACAGTGTAGGGTCTTTCACCACCAGGTGTAAGTCATATTGTGTTTTTCTCTGCGTGGGATGTCGGTTCTGTCTTCATTCTCTTTGAGCATCTGTGATCTATAAATCATGAAGCTAAATGTTTCATGAACCCTGCGATATATGGATCGAATGAGACTGAGAGAAACAGAGAGGAGTCAAATTTACTGGAAAAAGTTTGTAAACAGCTCATTACATATTGATTTTAGATTGATTTGAACTAATTTGCCATGCAGTGATGCACAAGCCTTGTTAATCCCTGATGGTTGCCTGATATTGATCCACCACGTTCCTTGATGCCAAGATCAAACTTAGTCTTGGAAGAATCTGCTTATTTACTGAAGAGAGTTGTTTTGAGAATACTAGCCATTAGGTTTTGGCATTTTGTCCACGTGAATAAATGGTCCTCTCCTTTATTCACCAAATATAGTGTTTGCTCAGTCCGTATGCTATCTGTAGTTATTCCCAGTGGAGGGAACTGAGGACAGTTTGTGCAAGACATTGATTTTAACGGTCTACAGTGCCATAGCTAAAGGCAAGGGTAACTTAAGATGTGCTGACAAGTTTGTTTTCTGGTGAAGCCCAAGCAGAGAATGTTTTTTTGTAAGCATTTTTAAGATTGCTGCAGTCTCTGAGTGTATGTTTACAACACATGTTGTGCACATACCCATACCCACTGTATGAGAGGCATAGCGCCTGAGAGAGGACAGGAGATTTACCATCACTGTCAAGTTTTACAGTGGACTGTAAGGCAGAAACATTGTAAACTTACTTTACTGGAGAAGAGATGGAACTTTAAAAACTCCATTCTTTTTTTCCGTAAATCCCACCCCTCTGTCCCTCTTATCAATTCAAACAGCTTCTCCCTCCTTAACTGATCCCATTGTTTTACAGTTCAGAATAATTGACACTCACTCACTGTACATGCCAAGATAGTGAAGCTGCAGCATCCCATTTGGGCAGAGTGGAAGGAAAAGTTAATGTAAATGAACTGTGACTGAAAGAGATGAATAATTGCAACGCGGCAACCAATCACATCTGACATTGTTTGTATATTTTATCGGAATCAAGAAATTTTACTGATGAAATAAGATAGTGTTAGATGCAGGCTGCTCTGATCTGATCCTTCAGCAACCATTGGAGCGAGCAGCAAACTGCATGATTTATCGAGTGGCGGTTTGTGGGATGTATCAGCAGCCTGACAGTCTGGCCACGTTGGGTTTGTCCTCCTTGTGTATGTCCTCACTATGTATTGTGCAACACCAACATCTTGTTTCAATGCAAACTAAATAACAATAACAAACTTTAAATACTCGCAAATACTTTAAATAGGCTACTTCACAAGCGTACGCGATGTGTCCCAACTCTGGAGCTGAATCCACAGAAAGACAGTCCAGGATAAACGAGATTGTTACCTACCACACCCATTCTGTTTCTTGTTGCTGTTTAGTTTGTTGGTTAAAATCACAAGTCCTGACAACTGCAGAGGATGTTCTGCTCCTAACATTTGTATTCTATCACAGTGGAAGCTTTTATTTGGGTACTTTGAGAGCAGTTAAGCTTTTGGATGTACCCAGATTCTGCCAATACAATATTGAAGCAATTTAACACTTACTTGTCTTCATGTTGTTCTGTTTTATAGCTGGAAGAAACCTATCCCAGGTCCGTTTGCAGGTCATTGTGCAAGGCTCTCACAGTACTGTAGACTGTAATTATTTTGATTTTACATAATTGATGTTGAACTTTTGAAAGGAAAAGTCTTGCAGAGTACGAGCGGTCATCAGGGGGCCGGATGCCTCTTGAGTTGAAGTTTTGAGCCTCTGCAAATGCTTGACCCTGAAGTTGTTGATATACTGTATGGTGATGTATTCAGCCATGGAATGCAGACTTTGGAGGATCTGAACTTTGCATGGGGACACGGTTATAGTTGTGCATCATTGTGTTTGGAGCTTACAAAGCACATTTGCAAATTTTTATCCTGTCACCTTGGATTCCCCACTTTAATCTTCATCTACGCCGGTGTCCCCTCTGAGAGGAGACTGACCCGCTGCATGAGTCCCCTGTGTTGCTTTAGCTGCTGTCAGACAGGGAGCGGACACTGGCAGGCTGACAGCTGGCTCCCCTGCTGTCTCTCGTGATCAGCCGTCATTTGCTGTACTCTGTCTCACAGCCAGCGTGGCAGCCAGTGTGGACAATGACAGGCTATTTTGGACTGGCATTCTAGCATCCTGCTGTCAAACCAACTAAACAAACACCTCCTTAAAGGTCAACAGGCACCCACAGAGAAACACAGATCACATTAGGGCCACCTATCCTCTGTGGGTCTTTTCGACCCGGGTGAAAGTATATAGTATGTTTTTATATACTTGGTTCGTCATATGACTTTGATTTGATTTGAGACACTGAGATGACTATGGCGCTGAAAATAGGCTCAATTTGTTTTACTCAACTCGAAGAATTGCTCCTTTTGTCATTAGGTAAAGTCAGGGAAAATAAATTATCTCTCACTGTTTGGCTGTTTCCAGTCGGTATCAGCCACAGTATCAGCCACAGTCTGAAGGTATGGCTGGACAGCAAAATGGGGCCGAAATAAAATACAATTATTTTGTGTCAAATATTTTATGTGATTTTTCTAGTAATTATTAATTTTCTAGTTATGTAGACAACTTTCTCTTTTTTATCATCTGCGTAGGAAAATGGTACGTATCAGCTGCCAAATGCCTGTGGTGATGATTATACAGCAGTAAACTTTGGTGCGGACATACCTTTAGCTTCATGCATAATTGTTTTGTAATTGTGATACAGTTCTGGCAGTTTCATCCTTCCAGTGAGTAGCCCAACTCCAGCCACCAGCTTTTGATGCTGTAATTAGATGCAATTTTCCAAACATCTAATCATAAGTAAAATGGTTATTTTGACTAGACACAGTTTTTGATTGCAATCACACAGGCATTTTTCTTTCCTTGTTTCTCTCTCTCTTGCGTGCGAAGCGTGATTATGTAAGCGTTCAGTGTCCTGTGTGATGAATATGCAAATTGTCTTAATGGCATTGTAGGTAAAATCTGTTTTAGAAGCACAACGTTGCTGCTAATGCATTCATCTTCAGGATTAGATTAATCTTTAGGATCACAGGGACCTTTTGTGGAACTCCTTTTCTCCTTCTATTACACAACACAAGGATTCGGGGTAAACTCCAAGTCCGAGGCTCACATGTCAGAAATGCCGGCTCATGAAACGAGCCATTTGCTGAAGTGAAACTCCATTTAAAATTGAGGTGCCGCAGAGTGCACTGAATTTTCTTTCCCCCTCTGAATGTAATATTGCTGTGTGTGTTATTGATAGTAATTTGAAAGATTGCATGCCATAGTTGTGCCAATGGAGATTTTTGCATGCCATGATGTGTTTTATATTCCAGTAATCATTTTCTCAAAGCAAACATATTTGGCCAGGCATGTCGGAGTGATACTAGCAGACCCATAAACCCTCAGTTACGCTGATATCCAGCCCTATCCACAGAGAAGTGCAAGGGACTGATGTGACCTGCCCTTCTCTTCGCACCAGGCATTTCACTTCACCTAATATTGCGTGCTCGCTCACATGGACACATGTCTGATTTAGCAACCTCTCAGGTGAAATGCCAACCTGGTGATGTACAAGCTACCATGCACTTGAGGCTTCTCCTCCAGGCGAGTGCATAAATGAACAAATAAAATCAATCTCAATTCGGCTGACTTGAAATAATTGCCTATTTGTCACAATTCATTTCAGAGCTTTGACCCAGGACCCCTTGATATTGATATTGAATTTTCCATTATTACATACCTGAAAAGACACTCATTTAATGGAGCTGAATCCAAAGAATTAGTCTCTGTGTTAAATGGATGATAAAAGGGTCAAGGCAGGCAGGGGTAATTTGAAGACTGTTTTAAGGAGGAGAGGTGAAGTGATGCAGAAGCAGGAAGTTAATGTCTTGAGAAGACATGACTCCACCTCTGTCATGTCACAAACATGGCTTCACCCCTAGAGGTTTCAGTGCCTTGCTTCAAGTGTGCACCCATGCATTTTCTCTTTCTTCTCTAGTAGAGTCGGTGCATATGTGTGTGTTTGTGTTTGAATAAGGTGCTTTGAATGCACAATATATATATATATATATATATATATATATATATATATATATATATATATATATATATATATATATATGGTAATCCTCTCTTGGACAGGACCCAGGGGAGGCTTATCTTCACAGGAAGAACTAATCACCTGGTCCCGCCTGCTGTTTACAGAGGCAGTGTCGCCAGCCAAAATCAAATGCAAAACCCATGTTAATTGCCTTAATTCTGCTTCCCTGTCAACTATGGCTTGGCAGAAGCTCTAGGCTACAAAGTGAATTCTTTTCACTTGTTCAATGAATTCCAACGACAAAAGGGGGCTCCTGCTCCTCCAGGAATGAGAAGCAGAAACCCATTTTTACCCTCTGATATTTTCAACCGGGGAGAGCAGAAGAGAGGTAAGGGAGGACAAATGAAAGTGAAGGTGGGTTTGTTTGGGAGGGCAGGAAGTTAAGGCCTGGCTTTGGTCATTATAGGGCCAAAGCCATTAGTCTGGCCCGGGTCTACTGTGTCAGAGATGGTAATTGAGTCCGTCTCTGTGCAGCCTTTTCTAATGAGAAGCTGGAGGACTGAGATTTGACTAATTTCTTTTATGCCCTGGACGATATGTCAGCCCGGCCTTCCTGTGCCTAATGACTCCAGATACTTAATGAAGGATTGGTGGGATTTTCAAAGACTCTGATGGATCTTTGTATTAATGTACTTCAAAAGTTAGTGCACTCTGGAGACTTGTCTAATGACTTTCATAGGCTTTCGATGTCCTGACTCTACTATGCCGTGGATCAAAACTGGTCTGTGTATGTATATACAGAATATGTATATACAGAATATATATATATATATATATATATATATATATATATATATATATATATATATATATATATATATATATATATATATATAAATGCTGCTAAATCTCCCAAGTGACATTTCCAAAACGGTAAACGTGCGACTGATTTTTTTTTAAATAAAAGGTTCCTCAATAACTGCATGCTGTAGATGCGCTGACCTGCACACGATGTCTACGCAGCCCCTGATGTAGTTGAAAATGTCTTATACAGAAAGCAGCCAAGCTGGTAAACATCACATTTCACCCTCATGTGAATCTCATCTCCACCGTGTCCCGCCATGGGTCAGGAGCTCGTCTGTCCTGAAGGAACAACACATCAGCTGATTATGATGGATTATGATAGATTCCTCCTTGACTGACCTCTGCAGCCAGCCACATATCCTTCACAGCACAAGCACACACACACATATAGACAAGACATGTAAACACTCGCATAACTGGCATAACTGGTGATACTCAAAAGTGTGACAGTTGGTGGAGGATTATTGTCCATATTGGACAACCCGGACCACCCTCTCCACCACCTACTGCAGGGACAGAGGAGCACTTTCTCCAAAAGACTCATCCTGCTCCGCTGTCACAAGGACCGTTACAGGACAACATTCCTGCCCACGGCAATAAGGCTTTACAATAAGTCACCTCTGGCCAGATCTTCTGTAAATTAATTAATCAACATGAATAGCCCTTGCACCGCTTTTGTTGTTTGCTACCCACTGTTCTATCTATCTATCTATCTATCTATCTATGAAGGAAGGTACACTCATCCAGGTAATTCAGTCACATATGGAAGCATATACATAAGTGTTACCACATATGTAACTGACCCTCTTGCAGGTTAGCTCAGATCAGCACTAGCGAGTCTTAAAACAAACCCAATTAAACTCACATGAAAGCAAATAAACCCTACGGGGAAATAGAAAAGGGAAAACATACTTCTAAAACCAAGCCAAAGAGTGGGAGCCACTTTCAGGGGGAGGCCATTCGTTTCCATTTGGTTTGGTGTATTTACTGATGCCGTGCAGAGTCCTTTGAGCAGTGTGTCTCTGTCAGACTATCCACCTTCAGCCCCACCCACAGCCACCACCATTACCACAGATAGCACTGGTGTGGCTGCAGTGAAGAGAAATGGGCCGCGTGGCGCTAATCGCTGATGCCGAATGATGCGCGTTCAGTCTCCCGGTCAACAAGCCGCTAAAGCGCTGCTGTTTGCGTTTTCTTCGGCTTAGAAGTGGAGCAAAGGCCACCACAGACAACAGCGAGTGAAAGATGTCAGAGCAGACGGGGACAATGACCCAGCGGAAGCTACAGAGGTTTCAAGGTGCTGTGGCTCTGAGCGTGAGTCTGCATGTGATGTGCGCAGCAGGAGCACAGATCTGTTACGCAGTGAGATGGAAATGGTTGCCGTTCATAACCCGAAGGGCATCTGAGACTTTTTCTCAACGCAGTGTGAGAGTACGTTTTAGCCATTACCATGACAACATAGAGGTCTAGGGCTCTGTGTGTGAGTGAGTGTAACATAATTAAGGGTCTAAGTAATGCAGCTGATCTCTCGGAAGGGAAGGGAAATCAGATGAAGCAGGCTCACCAGCAAAGATGAATTAAGTGTGTGTGTGTGTGTGTGTGTGTGTGTGTGTGTGTGTGTGTGTGTGTGTGTGTGTGTGTCGAAACCGTCATCACGTTGACATGGATTTAGATGAACAAAATACTGCAAATGGACATCTCCCAAGCCTCCACTTTCTTTCGCACACCGGAGAGAGAATAGCTCATCAGAGTAGGAGGAAATGAGACGTTGCCATGCTGTGAACTCGTTGCCCTGACTGTAATTGCCAGTTGGAAAAAGAAATTGGTCACCAAGTACTCTCGGGACCTTTCTCCTCACCGTCCATGTCATTTCCTGTCACGTTGCTTCTATGTCCAAGTTAGCCTTTCAAAGACAGCGCATAGACTGAAATCGTATTGGAATGACCTTTTAGTTACAATATCATCTGCCGCGGTGAGAACTATTCACACACACCTGTTACCTTTTAAACTAAAACCCTCCATTTCACTTATTACCATTTTGACTCATTACTATTCAGTTGAGTAGATATTTTATTATATGGAGAAAAAGAGAGAGAGGAGGCAAGATATAGAGAAAGAGACAATGACCACTGGCTCTCTTTTCCCTCATCTGCATTCTGTTGAAATAAACATTTGCCCCGTAATGCTCTTGTCATTTCCCCTTTACTCCTATTCCTTAATGTAGAGTCTTTATCTCACATCCCTTCATGTCGTCTCCCGCACACTTTGTGCTCTCACTTTCTGTTCCTCTAATGCTCTCTTTGCCAGATATAGTTCATTCACACTGCTTTTCAACCCCTGCAGTGACTCCATGACCTGGCTACACAATTAGGAGCTCATTACTTGCTAATACACAGACGAGAAGATAGACAAAGGCAGTATGTGCCTTTCTTGTTGAGCACTCCCCGCTTCCATCATTCTCTCTCTCTCTCTCTCTCTCTCTCTCTCTCTCTCCCTCTCCCCCACACCCCTTGACACTTTTTAAGTAAAAGGGTGTAATTTATCTTCCTCCTCCTTCTCCCTCCTCTCATCATACCCTCTGCTACAGTACATCTTCTCCACGCTGCATAATGCGCCTGTGTGTGCTAAGAAGAATTCATAGTTAAATGTCAATCCTTTTAGCATTGTTTCTATGAAACTAAATGTACTCTCATCCCATATACCTATGACTTTTGAGTTAATGCATCTAATTTTCTGGATCATTTGGCATCTATAAAGTCAGTTAATGCCCTTTTAAGAACTAGATTGAAGATGTTTTCTTCCTGACATATTTAGAGCTCAGTATGACTAGAAGCAAATACGAGTCTCATGGGTGTAACATAAGGTCAGCACCGGCAGCCTCCCTCTGTGCCGCTGTCTGCATCATTTCTCACTATCTGGCTGGCTCTGCGGAAATGGCAGTTTGCTCGGTAAGGGGTCTCGCATGGTGGAGGCCGATGAGTGTGTGCTGTTTACCGTTGTGTTCTGCGGCAGTCGACTTTATGATGAAAGAGACGCAGAGGAGTGTTGACATTTGGTTTTGTGCTGCTGATGGGCCAATGTGGGGAATATGAATTAATGGAATAGATGTGTTTGTTTGACAAGAAAAGCTTCCTCCTCGGGATTGATGAGGAACTCAAGCCCAAAAGAAGATATTTGTCTGACTGTCCTTGTGGGCAACGGTACATCTCGGTTGTTGTACTTTGTGTGCATTGTTATGTCTATTTTTGTTTGTCTGTGTGTCAGACAAGACAGTTTTTTTGTCTGAGTGGTAAGCAGCTTGCCTGCAAATCTCATTTTTGTCATCGTTCTCCTCCTCATCCTTCCTCCCCTCTATCTCCATCAGCTCCTCCTCGCTGTGAAGGTAATCCCAAGGTGATGTTAATCGGCTGGGATGCTGTTGAAAAAATGCCACTGTCATCTCTTAGAGGATTAGATGGACAATTGCTTCTCTGCAACCCAGTCCAAGAGGTTAAAACAAAACTGCAACAAAACAACTTTTCTCAAATGCAATATACCGCCTATGTGGGAGAATGCTGTTTCTTGCACCACAACATAACCACACTGGATTGTATGACCTCTATATTGAGCTTCCATTGTAATGCATTTATGTTCTAATTGCCATTTTAATTCAACCACAGATCAAACTCATAAATAGTTCAAATAAACCAACGCTATGGGATTATAGGCTCAGTGTGAGCTGTGAAAACAGATTAATGAGAGACCAGTGTGTGATTAATAGGGCCTTGTTTAGCCAAACCAGGCTAATTTGGCCAGTCACTGCTCCAAAAATCCAACGGCCGCCTATAAGGCAGTCATTGCAAGGTCTAATTCATAGAGGAGAGGCTGCTAATGAATGCATAATAGCAAGACAGAGGCCAATGAAGCAATCAGTGTTGTGCTCATGTTGACAAAGAGCTTGTTTGTTTTACAAAGTAAGCATTTTGGTTTCCATTAACCTTTATGTATCCATACGTAAAAACATAGAAATAACTTGAACAGGCCTCTGAAAAAAGTATATTATATTAATAACATAGAGCCACTACTTTCTGAACTGCATTATTTTCTCCACTTCTCGTTACCCTGCATGAGTTTACATTTCGCTTTGCAACAACCTTTAACCCTGATTGTATGCATGAATGCTTTGTTGGGATTTTTTTAAATCCATTTTTAGTGGAAAACAAATTTTGAATACGTTTTTAGTTTAATAAAAATACAAATGTAGTTGATATTGACATTTGTCAAATCATGTGTACATTTTTGCTTAGTAAGAATAGTAATAACATTATTATTATTAGCAGTAGTAGTAATAATATTTCCAGGTTGGATAGAAATGACTTGAAAGGCAATTTGTATGTCCTACTCATTAACTTTGCATTATAAATAATGTGTTTCTATTGTGTCTAGTGTCTGTGGAATATGCACGTCTATAAATTACGTTTGTGTTGGTTTAAAATCACGGTTTCTGTCTCTTCAAACGTGTACTCTCTCTCTCTCTCTCTCTCTCTCTCTCTCTCGTTTTATATATATATATATATATATATATATATATATATATATATATATATATATATATATATATATATATATATATATATATATTATATATATATTATATATATATATATATATATATATATATATATATATATATATATATATATCTGTCTCTGTCTCTGTCTCTAGCTCTGGTACTATTTCAGCCCACAGATGCACTATCAATAATGCAGCCTCTTAAACAAGGCTGAGGCTTTCCAGAGGGCTTGTCTGTGCCCCTCCCTTCTAAATGTCTGCTGGTTGCTGGGTGGTCTCATCCTAGCGGGAAATCGTTGCTTTTGCTCAGAAGCAGAAATAAACAGACATTTTATACCTCATTTATACTGTTATCAAGGCGTTTACTTCCGAACCTCGGACATGCTGAAAGGCACTTAATGCTGGCAGGGCAAGAGGTCGCTGTCTCGCTAGGGAACTGCATTGCTGTATGCAAAAATGAAATGGTAGCTAAAATAAGAAGGAAACACAGCCACATTATCACACCATGAAGTTCATATACTACTTGTACATACTTTGTTTTTCAAAATACAGACCACAGCTGGTTTGGAGGACTATTGCAAAGCTCACACAGCCTCATGCTGCACTTCAAGTGAACCATAGTCAGGCAAACGTGTGTGTGTGTGTGTGTGTGTGTGTGTGTGTGTGTGTGTGTGTGTGTGTGTGGATTATTTACAAGGGGATTTTAAAGAAATAAAGGCTGTTTGTTTTCTGAGTAATGTTCTCTAAAATCACAGTTATCCCTCAATGTCTGAGATAATGCCATAAGCTATAATAGGTCAGTCAGAGAGAGTAGATCCAATGCTGAAAAAAAAAAAAAACTTCTGAGATAATGATTGTATTGGGATGTTGCCATATTATCCTTATTTTCAGAAAATCACAACATGAGGAGGAATGAAAAGCCAAAGGCAATTTTTAATCCATTAAAGGAATGTGACTGCTGCCAAGCGTCGCTAAAAGTTTTGTCATTGTAGTTATCATGCTGTTTCAGTCAAGGCTGTACACTATATGTGTGTATTGGTAAGCACAGTGCTTGCTGTATACTACTGCACATGTGTGTCATTAATTTTGCATAGAAAGGAAAAATTGGAAAACGTCACGCTAGTTGGTTGGGAGTTAATGATACCATTTCACAGGTCTTTTTTTTGCCTCCTTTTGATTACAATACAAAAACAAAATATAGTGAGATGCTGTAGAAGAGAATGTTTTGCACATCACTAGGCTTATATTGTGTCTTCCTTCCTTGAGGGATTTACTCTGACTTTCTGCCTTGAGAGCCAGTGTCCTTATTTCATTATACAGCAAAAGCTAAGTCCCAAAGACAAACAATTGCCTTGTTATCGTGCCACATGGATGGTGTCTAATCCTGCTTCAGCTGAGAGGACAAGCTTGTGGTCCTTTGTTTGTTACTCTCCAGATGCACCCTGGGGGATTGGGTTTATGCCCCACCTGTGAGAACTGACCAGTGCTTTGGCCTGTTGAGAATTAACCACTCTCTCCTTGTGAGGTTGGTGCCAAAGACTTTTTTAGATCTAGTTTGACAGTGGCTGGTTTTTGGGATGTCCTTGGACTGTAATTCCTTTTCTCAAGTCAGCTCAAGTCTTGTTTTTTTTCTTTTTACAGTCGAACTTGGATTTAACACAGAGAAGGGACCTACCTATCTACTAGGTTAGGATCCCCCCCGAAGTCATTTTAATACAACATATTTTGTTCAATACACTACTGTATAGGATTACAAGTACATCAACTTCTTTGCACTTATGCAAATATGGAGATGCTTGTAGGCGCAGTGGTGCTTCATGTCTAACTTTTAATTTTAAGCAGGTGTGTTGCATGAGGTCTGTGATTGCATTACATTCAGCCAGACAGGTGGGTGGGTTAGAAAGTCGCTCTTTTTATTAAAGTCTGTTTCCTCAGGATATTGGCATATGTGTACTGACATTTTCATGTCATTAGTTGCACAGGCAAATGTGTGCGTGGCTCATAAAGCACAGTGCTGTTTTGTGGTATGAATATTTAAGTGTTATGTGCAATGGGGAAATATATAATATTCCTACACTGCTGACTTAAGTGACGGAAGAGGATAAATAGGCAGTATCTATTTTTGTATCTCTTCAGCAGCTACCACGCTGCTACTGTTTAACTTTCTTGCTCAGCATGCCTCCTCCGCTCTGTCTATATCTCTCTTTGGTGATATTCATATGCATGGTTTACCAATAGAAATATAATGTCTTCTGGTTGTCAAAAACAGACGAGGAGTGTGTTGCTTAATGTAATGCCGGAGAGGGAGGGAGAGCGGGAGAGAGAATTGCATTTTTATATATATATATATATATATATATATATATATATATATATATATATATATATATATATATATATATATATATATATATATATATATAAATATATATAAATATATATATATATATAAATATAAATATAAATATATATATATATATATATTTATTTAAATTATATATTTATATTGTGCGACAATTGTAGGGTTGATCATTGATGCACAAAATTGTCACAGATTTTTGATAAATAATCATCAGTAATGTCGATATAATGACTAAGTGGGTAAAGGCAAATACTAGTCTACAGCTAGAACAGTCTGGTAAGTTCAGGAAATAACATACCTGGACTGTAATGCAGCCTTTAAAACCCTGAAAAGACTACATTTATGCCACATGACAGGATCACAATATCAATACAATATCGATATATTGCCCAGCCATACTATATAAACAAGCTCCTGATCCTGATCAGTAGAGAAACGCTCTACAACTTAAGCACCCACAGGTGCTGTATACATGATTGGGAGCAGTTATATTACTAAATCATATCAACCACCATATTAAACGTTGCATCTTTGTCTTCAGCTGCCAGTCTGTCTGACTGACTGACTTCTCTTTACTTCCTTAATTACCACAAGTGATGACGACCAGATGAGACATCAAGATATCTGTTTACATAACAAACTGTGTGTCACTGCTAATAAATCAAGTTCAGCAGAGAAGATGATGTGGTCGGGTTTTCATCAAGTCAACAGTTCAACGATATTATATAATACACTTAATTTAGAAGTGAAAATTAAAGTGAAAGTTAGAGTTGTTATGCAAATAGACTGCTGTAAATGTTCTTTGTGTTTTGGAGATTTAGTCACAAGTTTTACTTGACCCACTGCACCTAGCGTTGTTTTACAAAGTAGTGCGTGTATGTGCTTTTTTGTTTACACCTCCAAATGTGTGCTTCATACAACTGGGTAAATCTGGGATTTGTTTAAAGCCTGTCTGGATTACTCGTGTTGGTCGCATTGTTGTAAAGTAGTGCCGCCAGTGCTGCTGTGTTCCTACAGCAGCTGTATCCACCACACGGGTCAATGAAATGTAGAATGGATGATTGTTCGTGGGAAATAAATGTGAAAATTAAACTAAAAATGCTTCAAGGATGAAGTTGTGATTAGTGCTCGGTTCACGGAGTCATGTTGATGTCAGAAGTATATCAGAAGTATATGGAGCAGGCAAGATGTCAGCTGCCTGGCCTCTGAAATTCACAATCCTCTACTCTGGGAACAACAGAGGCTCTGCAGGAAGTCTGACTCACATCAACCCCTTGTCTATTTTCCTCTTGTGGGGAAGTCTTATTTTTGGAGTGTGCTACACTTTCGATGCTGCAGTAAAAGATATGGCCTACATATCGCGTGTACCAGTCACACCACGACGTCGACGTGCACAGAATGGTGGCATTGTGCATTCTTGACAAATCAAAGCATTTATCCAAAAATGATACGGGCCCTATTGTAAATAAAGGTGGCTTTATGGTAGATTCCATTTCAGTGGATTATTAATTTGATATATGCATCAAATTGGAGAAAACCATTGTGTTAATCCCAAATGTATCTTGAAATTACCCAGGATTAGCTACGTTTACACCACTACTGCATTTTGGAGAAAAATTAGAGTTAAAGGGATGGATTGTCTGCAACCCAGTAACAGAGATGCCGCACACAAAAAGTGATGCAAATGTATTCAATTGTTTTTGGCCTTCGCCATGATATCCACCGCACAATACTGGTTGCCTCTTTAGATTACGGTGGTCACTCATCTAGTTTACTGAATTACTCAAACAGAGGATCCCAGTCAAATGTCTGCTCTGACAGTGGAACTATGGTGTATGTGCACCGAAATCATTATCCCACTGCACGCCATCATGTGTGTATGTTTAGGGAGAAATTACTGATCAAATATATCTCAGATTTCTTGTTTAATGAGGAGGTTTTCATAAGGATGCTTCACATCTTATTAATATGAGTTCTCAAATGTTATTATCTAGGGCTTGAGATCTGTTTAATGACTTTTGCTCTTTTTTTAAAGCCTAATTGCATCCATAATCTGCTGCTGTGTTGTATTTTCCTCATTGTATATTTACACTCTGTTGTGGATTTCACGAGGATTTGGTTATTGACTGATGAGTGTGCATGGCTTGCATTTGTGCTTGTGAAATTTAGCCTATTTTAAGAGCTGTATCTTCATTTCAGAATTAAGTTCAAGATTTAAAACTATGAGTCTTTGGCTCAGTTGCTCATTTAGCATTGTCGTGGCCACTACAGTAACGACATAGCAGATGATGCAGCCTGTGGCCCCTTCCTCTCTAACGCAAAGATTCACAGAACCTCCTCCCATAAAACAGTTCATGTGGCCTTAAGAGGTTGAACAAGTCTGAACAACAGCTGAAAGAGGCGCAGGCTCATATGTAACCAATATTATTCCGGTTTTACTGTCTTCTTTTCTGCACGACTGCCCTTTTCTCCCTCTCTCTCCTCTAATGCCTTGCTTGCTCTGTGCTTATGCTGCGCTGCCTCTGTCTGTCTGTCTGTAGGGTGTCTTTAATTGATGCAGACCAGATTCTTTACACTTGCGCTTATTTATACTGGATACACACACACACACACACACACACACACACACAATGGCAACCAAATCACCTCCACCCCCGCTGCGCCTCAGAGCCTGTTTGTGTAGCCAGACCATCACGAGTGGTGTGTAATTGAAAAATAAGTTTCCATCCTTGAACCTGAAGCTAGATTTTGTTCAGAGCTAGGCCATATTGATTCTTTCCCCGTATCCTCCAACACAAGCACACATTACATTCATGTTTGCATCGACATTGTCAGGCTGTAATGTAACTTGACTTGCTCTTTTCTAGCAGTATGGTGTATTATTGAGGACAAAAAGCTGAGGTGAAATGATGGAGATTATTTCTATGATGACAAAAACTGTTTGTGTCCTTTGGAGAGCAACTCCCATCTATATATGTAGTGTGATACTTCTCCTACAGCATTGCCATTACTTTCAATTCAACAGTAGCTTACAAAGGCAATTCAATTAATGTTCTGGTGCTGTTTCAATTCGAGGCTCAACCTTTGACCGAGGGCTGATCAATGCAGGTCAGATATCTCAGCCTGCTGAGAACGACTGGGTTGAAGCAGTAACAGCTAAGCCAATAGTCATCTCAGATATAGATTTATATCACTGACCTTTCATGCGTGGAGCACAGAGAATAGAACTTTCTTCAGGAGAATATTACGAGGAATCTGAAGGGAGAAAATGATCTTACTGTCCACCTCTCTGTTTCTTTGCCTTTTTTACTCCTCTTTCTTCCATACTTGTTCCATGTGACTCCTTTTCCAGCTGTATCTTTCCCTCCAATGTATTCCCTTTCATCTACTCATCTTTTCTTCTCCTTTTCTTTTTTGGTTATCCCCACCACACCGTACTTTTCTCTGTTTCCCTATTGAGTATTATAGAAGCAGTTATGTCCCTGAAGAATCTTAGAAAGAAAGCCATCCATACACCGCTTAAAGGTGTATTACATTATTAATAGACTTTGTTAAGAGTAATAACGATACTACCACCAAATTAGGTGTCTAGTGTTGGGTGGTATGCTGACATTTGGTGTGAAACTATTCATGTGGGTGGTTGGACTGTAGGCTGCTTGGCGCGGTGCAAGTTTACATATTCAGAGAATTGCTAAGGGTGTACTGAAGGCTCCAGGCTGCAATTTCCAGCATCATTATGTGTGAAGTGCACCCGTGGAACATTGTGGAATAACAGTTGGCAGCTTGCGATTTATGCACTGACTTGATTTTTGCTTGTTCAAATGGGCAACAGTGGTCAGATGTTGAATAATTTACAACATTTCAAGAGATTGTGGGTGCGCAGATCTTTCAACTTCCAATTATGCAAAAGGTAATCACTTTTTAAAATAAATGTCAAAATCATGTACTTAAGTGATACTCAGACAGAAAGAACCCGACTCATCCCCAACAGTTCACCAAAATGTTCTTGATTTTATTTTAATGTGGACTCAGTAAGGATGTATTCCTCGCTTTAACCAGGAAATGCCTGGTTTGATTAAAAGTGCCCTGCGGAATTTTATCGGAGACATAGTCATTTTTCCCGTGTTACTCACCTGACAAACATGTTGAACGGCTTCCTCATAAAACTGCAATTAAAATATTATTATTTTTGGATTGTTGGGACTGTTTACATCTATGTTTGCTAGCATGCAATCTTCTGCCTTGACTTTGCAGGCATCTAACTACATTACTTGTGCATTACCACCACTAACTGTTGAGCATATCTTAAAATCTGAAACATGACACAAGCACACCACTCACGAGTGCGTGCACAAACAAATCCCTCTGCTGAGAATATTACACCACTCATGGTCAAAAACTGCTCAGGGTACCTTTACAATGGATTTTACTTCTTCTCTTGAATGTTTGACCTTCACTGTGCAGAATAATGTATGAGCCATAGACTGTATATAAGACGTGGACGTAGTCATGGTGACGTCAGTCATTGGTTTGTGGACTGATGTTTCGGGTTACGGCCGTCACCACGAGCCGAGAGAATGCAAGTTCCAATCTGCATTGGCTTCACTCGGCAGAACCGGAGGCTGCTGCCTGGTATGAGCAGAGTTTGACACTAGAAGACTATTAACATTCTTCTGAGGGAGGAGTGTTTCTCTGTGCTCATCTTAAATCTAATAAAACACAAGCAGGATTTTGTGACATTTTATAACTACCTTGGAAGACAATTATGCAATTTACAGAGTTGGGATGCTGTGAGTGCGCATAACATAGCACATTGATAAGGGTGTGTGTTTTGCAATTGAACTTTTGACAAATGTTCTTATTTATAGTAACTGTTATTTTAGAAATGTTGAACCATGTATGTAATGGAACATGTTGGGTAAAAAAACATATCAAACTAATTATTATTTAAAGCAGGTATTTTTATGGGTCTAAAATAATATCTGAAGGGGATTCTGAAATTGTATGGAAATATGAGAGATGTTTGCTTTTATTAGTGCCCTTGTGTTCTGAATATAATCATTAACAGCACAGCAGTCGTGCTCATAGTGCACGTCACTTATATCTCAACAGGGAGAGATTGCATTAGGGATGATATTGCCTTTAAAGAATATTTATAAATATACCAAATGTGATTTTAGGATCATCCAGAACCACTGGGAAATTAGACTCGTGTTTTTGCTTGAAGTTCTTTTTGTTTCAAATTATAATTGAGGTAAAAGAGGTTTAATTGATATACTCTACCAGCAACAGCAGCTCAGCAAAAAAGATGGCGAAGAAAGAATTTCAGTCTGTGTGAACCAGTGAAACTTTTTAGAAGTACCGCAAATGTAAATGCTAATTAGAAAAAGTATCCAGCTGAAGCAGGAAAGATTCTGTGCTCTATGATTTAACAGTCTAAATAAGGCCTTAGTGGACACAAACATAGTGGAGGGTGTGCGGCAGAGGATGGGTGTGCAGAGGCAAGGATAGTATAGTCAATATTTACCCTGAGTAATTGGTCTACGCTTCCCCCAGCAAGATACATAGACGTCCAGCGTCATCCCAATCCTTATCTCCTCCAGTTCTCCCCCACACACCCGCTGCGTGGCCACAGTTGCACACAGCAGAGTGTGCAACTGTGCATAATGTCCCAAGATATCCACAACATGGTAGTTTAAAGGATGAATGAGTGAGTTACTCATGGACACTGCCATGTCCACCAAAGTTCTCCAGGTGACCTTGGGAGCATTGCAGTGCCCACAAAGAACGGCAGCGTGTTATAATTCTGTCAACAAGCACACAGAGCAGCCTCTGATGAGCTGTGTGGCCTGCTGTGGCATGCTACTTCAACGGTACTCTTTCAATAGAATGACATGGGTTAGCAATAAGATGTGCTGAGGCTACGAAAATAGCTCTTTTTGTCCCGTTTATACACATACGGTCCTCTTAGGGCTGCAACAACGAATCGATAAAATCGATAAAAATCGATTATCAAAAGTGTTGGCAACGAATTTCATTATCGATTCGTTGTGTCGCGCGATTATTACGCCGGGCAATAAGTCGTGGAGAAGAGAAAAAAAAGAGCAGAGCAACTGGCCGGCCAGCGTTTCTGAGATTGGAGTGAGACACGAGAAAAGCTGAGGTTGTGATGTTCTCAAAAATAGAAGATCTTTGACAAGTCGAGTCTTGGCCAATCAGCGTCTTCATGTTCCTCAAACTTGTTTTTAATGGAAGCTAGCCAGCTTGCTATCGCGTTAGCTAACGTGTTTGGGTTGTGTATTGTCGTTAAAGTTACTTTATGTTCCGTTACAGTTCAGTCTTGCTTGTAAAAAAACGTAACGTGGTGAAACATGCCGTCACCCCCCGGTCTGGTTCAGTTCACGCTGTCACTCGTTAGCGTTAAACCGGCACACCGGCGGATCTGGCTGCAGGTTTTTTTATATTTTTTTACTCAAAGTAGAATGAAGCAAATCACGTAGTCGGGCTTAGCCAACAACGTGACGTCGTGGTCATTAGAGACCCAGAGTGAAAGAGTTTAAGGAAGAGGACGCTCTATATGGAGCAGTACAGCTTCCCTCTGTCCCAGTATTTCATACATATTGATAAAGCAGGGTATGTAAATGCAGCCTCTGGAGGGATCAATTACAGTAAAAAGGGCTCACATTTGGCAGATGTAAAGCATAGATGTGTATGTTTTTAGTGTTAGTCCATTTTGTTGTTTTAATTAACAGCTCAGGGATGTTCAAGGAGCAAACTGTTTGTGCACTTTCTGAAGATGTTTTGTACTGTCACTTCTGTTTTTGAATAAAGGGTTGGAAATGAACGCTTTTTTGATAAAAACATGTTTTTATCCGATTAATCGAAAAAATAATCAACCGATTAATCGATTATTAAAATAATCGTTAGTTGCAGCCCTAGGTCCTCTCCTTCTCCGTGCTCTCTCTCTTTCACGCTCTTGCTCTCAAAGCAACTCTTTAGTTAACCTGATGCCTCTCCAACCACCAGCTCCTTGAAGTATTTTTGCATGGCTCCCTCCGTGGGTTTGAATAGACATTTGCAGAGCATCTAGTTTAGATGATATGTCGACATTGAGTGGCCCCAATCACATGTATCTGCCTGTGAGGTTGCGGGCTGCTGAGGAATCCACAGCATGCAAAGTGTAAGAAAAATCTGACAGAGCTAATTAAGGGTGTCCAACATTACTGTGTTGTTCCTCTGCCTCTATTTCTCTCCAAAGAGTGCATCCCAGTGTAGGTCCCTTTGTGAGAAAGAGCCGAACAAACAAGGACAGGGAGGGACGAGCAGGGGAGGCTGTGTGAATATGTGTGTTTCCTCCCATACATAAAAAAAAGACATTTGGTTGTTTTCACACCTGTTTATGAGGCTCACCATGGTAAATTGCTGTCTCCAAGAAATGGTGTCTGCAACACCACTGGGATTTGTGTTATGCTATGCACTGAAATATTACACCGCAGAGGTGACACTAAGAAGCAGGCACGAACAGTCTACTATTTGCTTTAATTTTGTAAAGGTAGTAATCACTGGTATTGCATATATACGACAGTTACATTTGGTGAGGCCCCCCCACCAATCATAAATGGTAATTGGAATGCGTTTCAGTCCTCATAAATTACAAGAGCCGTAGCTCTTTATCCATCCCTTCCCCCTCTGTATATTGCAAGAGGCAAAAGATGGGTTTGCATCATCCCGTCAGAGGATCAGAACGGTCGTGCTGTCTCATGAGAGGATCTATCTATGGTTTCCACAATCTGCTGCGGTAAAAGAGCACCAGGAGAGCGATGATGTAAGAGCGGATGGTTTCTATGTGTCAGTTACTCAGCTGCACTCTGAGAAGTAGCTACTAAGTGAATATCAACTAGCTTTGAACCTGAGCGCTCTGGTTATGAATTCACAAACACTGAAATGTCAAAGTTTTTTTATTTGTACGGTAGCACAATGGATCCCTCAGTAATGCGCACTGCCTCGTCGAGAATGTGTCCCTGTAATGATTAAATAGAGAAAGCAAGCCGTGCTCAAAATGAATTCATTTATCTGATTTATTTTGAAATACAGAAAGAACAGAGGCTGCATCTTTTCCTTAAACAGCACTAGTATGGCATATGTAATCTCTTTGAACACTGAATATGACATGTTTGAATGGTCAGCTAGTAATGATAATATTGATGTCCCCGTGGAGCACCTTTTTTATAATTTTCACATCGCTGTTCTTCTCAATCCGAGTCGTGGAAGAAAGAGAGATACATTTTGGGACCCAATCAGTCAATTCACTGGTTAACCCCACCGTCACCGGAGGCCTGAAGGCCCACACCTCTTGGCTCCAGTCACACCTCCTGCCTCCTGCTCTCTAGTGTAATGAAGTGGGCTCTACCAGCTGAACCCCGCTTCCAGCACTGCAGCATGAAAGTGTTCCCCGCTCTGACCGGAGCTCCTCATTACCGCCCTATAGTATTGTTTACGAGCTAAACTGTTCACCGCATAGTGTCAACCCTCAGCCGAAAGCCCATGTTTCACATTCCAGCCCATTATACCACAGCTGCACTGCGTCAACTATAAATGCCCGGAACGAGCTCAGGGCACATACTGCTGTGCATGCGTATGTGTGTTTCTGTGTCCAAGACACAGGCTTCATGTTGTCTTTGTTTGTTTGTATGTGATTGTTCTTTTGGAGTTTCCTTAACTGCATGATTATGATACTGCCTCGCTCTAAACTTGAGTCTTACGTGCAAAATACTGTTAACATTGAATGACCCGCCTCTGCTTTTGTATTCATGAGATCGCCCCTCTGTATATTTGCAAGCGGATTGATATAGCTTTTTAAAGAGAGACACTGCCTTTATTGTTTTTTTATCTGTAGAGAGTGGAGATCATAGCGGTCTCCCATTTTGCCTGTGTCGATGCATATCACTGGAATGCAATATCTCTCCACCTGTTTAATTTCTTCATGGTGTGAGATCGTAATAATCAGTTATCTTTCTTTCTTTTCCTGTGTCATTCTATTTGTTTATCAACCAGAGAGCCAGCTTCTCCCAGGGAATAACTTCACCACGGAGTGCAACATCCCTGGAAACTTCATGTGTGGAGATGGGAAGTGCGTCCCAGGTGGGTGGCAGTGCGACGGATTGCCCGACTGCTTTGACAACAGCGACGAGACAGGCTGTCGTAAGTCCAGTTTAGACTCCATTATCAAATCCTTTTTTCTTTTCTTTTTTACAGCCCTCAGCTGTGCCTTAAAGCAATACAGCCAGATAGCCTATCTGTCACACCAAATCTCAATTCCTGAACTCCTCTTGCTATCCAACATTCTCCCATCCCTACCCATAGAGCCATAAAGGCCTAATTATCTGCCAATTTAAATTAACTTTCTTCCTCAATCCTTCCCTCTCCCTCACAGTGTGCACCCGTCCTGCTCCCTGTTAGACCCACGGCCCCAGTTTAGCACCAGCGCACCAACTTAATACCATCAAAGCAAAGGCCGATTATGTCTGTGCGCAGGAATAGTAGCGCATGCATAATTCTACTGTAAGGCTACAGTAATAGTTCCGTTTTGATCCTCACTTTTAGTTGGCTTTGATCTCTCTGGTCTGCTGCTCCTCCTCTCCCCCCTCCCGTCCCAGCCACAGCGCCACACAGAGATGAGACTGCTGATGGAGATTGACTTGGAGGCCCCGCCACACTGAATGGAAACCCGCATCCCCTCATATATTCATCTCTCACTCTCGTTTTTGGTCCTCTCTGCACGCTTCTCATCGGATGATTTTTGTTTTTTGGACATGTAATTTGCTTCACACAGGCTTGTTTCCAATTAGAAAAGCATAATCATCTTCTTAGAGTTTTTCTTTTTTTTTTACCCTGCCCAAAAAAAATCATGAGCAAAACAAAAACAATGCGGTTTGTCCTCCATCCTGTCAGTTCATTTTCATCTTTTCTCCTCGAGCAGTCATTTCTCTCCCTGTTCTCTCTTTTTGGCAGCTGAGGGAACAGGCAGACTACTCTTGACAACGTTGTCTTCCGTGGCATGCACACATACAGACACACTCACACCCACAGAGATAAACATTGCAGTAATCAACCCTTTAGTTTGTAATGCCTTTGTCATTTACAGTATATATATGGGGACATTTCAAGAGATGTCCTAGACCAGTGGTTCTCAAATGGGGTATGTGAAGGCTCTCCAGGGCATCCATTAAAAATCCTTTAAAAATGGTTATTTAATAAATATTAAATAAAATAGCATTGTAAGTTCTGAATTGTATATATACTATATTACAGCACTGTGTATTACATCTTTTTTTCCAACAAAAATGCTTTGCACTGGTGTAATTTTCACATGGGGTACATCCCTGAAAATAGGTTGAGAACCACTGTCCTAGACTATATCATTTAGTACAGCTTTACTGTTGACATCCCTATAACTTAGAACAAGTCAACACTACTTAGATGGGTGGATCCTGTGCCCATGATTCTCATCATTCAATGGCCTTAAACTGTCAGAATGATATTACCATGCATTGAGGCTAATTGCATCAGAATGAGATGCATTAAGTGCTCCTGTTTTATCTAGTTACGCAATTTATGTTTCAGTTTGTAACACTCAAACTCACCTCAAGTACTTTCACTTTGAACCCTCAGACAAGCAAGACTTTTCTGTCTGTTGCTGGCACTACATGCTATACTGGTAAAGATAAAAGCAAGTTATCATAAAGCATCACATTCAGCCTGCCTCTCCGGTTGTCAGAAGACTATTTGTGTTTGTTGTCGACATCTACATTATCTGCTCTGGCATAAGTAGGCCTTATTATCCTCAAATAGATGGCTACTTGTCAGTCAATATCTCCGGCGACTGCTTCACAAAACTCCCCAGACAAACCTCAAGCTCCATTAGGGTCTGTGCAGCGTCAGACAGACAAGGGAGTAAGCGAAGGAAAGGAAGTAGAGAGGAGGACTCATTATGGTAGTGTACAGCAGGAGCTCTGTCTGGATGTCTATTATCTGAGGGGAACACAATGCCTGCAAGCTTTGAGACTGCAGTTCTGGATTCTCAGCGAGAGCAATCTTAATTAGACACCCCCCTCTAAGAAAACACACACACACTCACACACACTCACACACACTCACACACACACACACACACACACACACACACGCGCACGTACTGAACAGAGGGAGATTGTACATTTGCTAACTTGAAAGACAGTGTGTGGACTTAACTTATTCCCTTTCTGTCTTTGAGCTGCAAAAAATGCATTTTCCTCACAAAATGCTAAAAACAGTGTGTCTGACAATGTCTGGCCACTGTCCTTTACATTCCACCACAATATAGAATGTAGTCACTTTTCTCCCTTAAATAGTCTTTTATACATGCATACATACATACATACAGTGGCTTGCAAAGGTATTCATACCCCTTGAACGTTTCCACATTTTGTCACATTACACGCCACAAACATAAATATATTTTATTTTATTTGCAGTGCAGTGTGCAATATTATTCAGCCCCCTTTTCTCTGAGTGCAACCAATTGCCTTCAGAAGTTGCCTGATGACTGCTGAATGATTGAATGTTGACCAAATGACTAAATAGAGTCCACCTGTGTGTAATCTAATCTCAGTACAAATACAGCTGTTCTGTGACGGCCTCAGAGGTTTGTTAAGAGAATATTGGGGAGCAAACAGGACCATGACGTCCAAGGAACACAGCAGACAGGTCAGAGATAAAGTTGTGGGGAAGTTTAAAGCAGGGTTAGGCTATAAAAAGATTTCCCAAGCTTTGAACATGTCACGAAGCACTGTTCAATCCATTATCCGGAAATGGAAAGAGTATGGCACAACTGCAAAACTACCAAGACACGGCCAGCCACCTAAACCTACAGGCCGAACAAGGAGAGCACTGACAAGAGATGCAGCCAAGAGGCCCATGGTGACTCTGGACGAACTGCAGAGATCCACAGCTCAGGTGGGGGAATCTGTCCACAGGACAACTATTGGGCGCGCACTCCACAAATCTGGCCTTTATGGAAGAGTGGCAAGAAGATAGCCATTGTTAAAAGAAAACCATAAGAAGTCCCATTTGCAGTTTGCCAGAAACCATGTGGGGGACACAGCAAACAAGTGGAAGAAGGTGCTCTGGTCAGATGAGACCAAAATTGAACTTTTTGGCAAAACGTTATGTGTGGCGGAAACCTAACACTGCACATCACCCTGAACACACCATCCCCACTGTCAAACATGGTGGTGGTAGCATGATGCTCTGGGGGTGCTTCTCTTCAGCAGGGACAGGGAAGTTGGTCAGAGTTGATGGGACGATGGATGGAGCCAAATACAGGGCAATCTTGGAAGAAAACCTGTTGGAGTCTGCAACAGACTTGCGACTGGGGCGGAGGTTCACCTTCCAGCAGGACAACGACCCTAAACATAAAGCCAGGGCTACAATGGAATGGTTTAAAACAAAACATGTTCATGTGTCTGAATGGCCCAGTCAAAGTCCAGACATAAATCCCATCACAAACGCTCTCCATCTAATCTGATTGACCTTGAGTTTATTTGCAAAGAAGAATGGGCAAAAATCTCAGTCTCTAGATGTGCAAAGCTGGTAGAGACATACCCCAAAAGACTTGCAGCTGTAATTGCAGCAAAAGGCGGTTCCACAAAGTATTGACTCAGGGGGGCTGAATCATTTTGCACACTGCACTTTTCAGTTTTTTATTTGTGATTTTTTTTTTTTTTAAACATGTATAATTTTCTTTGAACTTGCAAGCCACTCTACATGCATGCATGAATACATGCATGCACGCATACATACATAAATACACAATAACTTTATGTGTGAACCTATAGAATTGTCTGGTACATGTTTTGCTCCCCGAGCGAGCTCTATTTTTTACCATTTTTGCACCAGAAGACAGTTGTGGTGAGAGTGCATCCCCTGTAAGCCACACTATCTAGCCAGCACATTGTGCTGATGTGGGTATCTCTGATCCGATGAATACTTATGCAGAGCCTGAGGTAAAGGTCATATTTAGTGACATATCCCTGGTGTCTCATTAATGCGAATTTTGGAAACTATGTAGCTAAAGGGGAAACTCAAAGAAGAACAAATCAATTTGGACTTGCTAATTATTTGGAGGAGCATGGAAAGATCAATTTTCCTTCTGAATTTGTATGAAATTAGTCAACTTGAACACAGTTTTGCAAAGCACACTCACTTGAATATACTGTGATTGTATCGGTCCAATCAGTACAAAACTGCTTCGCAAGATCGAGCAACCCACACATGAACTGACGATGACACTGTCTGGCAGAGTTTCATTTCTCACGAGCAGAAATAAACCTTTTTTCTGGCTGTTTTGTTGATATGACTAGATTTTATTCCAGTGCTATCAGCGGGTGAGGAAGTTCAGAATACAATCATGCAAACCTGGTCTGCGCTTGCTCGCCTCTGTCCTTTATTTATTTACTTGTTGTTGATGTGTGTGCCACAGTCTGCTACGCCTCATAGGCCAGGAATTGTCTCTCTAATGGTCAGGGGAAAGTGTATTCACTTCGAAAAGACAGCCTTCTCCCTTCCTCCCGAGCCCTGCTGCTCCTCTCTTGTTTGTTTGTTCTTCCGGTCCCCTCTAGCACAAGGGTCAACTTGAGTCATGTAAATATATTTTGCTTGCTCTTAAATAACAGTCTGGGCTAAAAGACGATGCAATATCTCCAGCCTGAGTTTATTGCATTTAAGATGCCGCTCATTGTATTACTCGCCTACTGCGCGAGGCCAGGACCCCCCTACAGATCATTTTAATCAAGTCCAAGTTTTTTTGTTGTAACCTCTGTTTATACCACGTAACTGAATTTACGATGAAACAATAGCAGTAGTTTTTTTTTTTTACAGTATCTCCAATACTGAACATCTGC
Organism: Taurulus bubalis; assembly: GCF_910589615.1. Taxonomy (NCBI): domain Eukaryota; kingdom Metazoa; phylum Chordata; class Actinopteri; order Perciformes; family Cottidae; genus Taurulus; species Taurulus bubalis. The sequence continues at coordinate 10,981,214 of NC_136597.1, read as the reverse complement.
TTTATGCGGGTGTGCATGTATGTATATGTGTTGGCAGATCTGAGGGGTTTTCAAGCTATGATTCAGATAGAGGCTGCTGACTAATTCCTCACACAAAGAGGTCAAAAGTACCACCCTGCTCGCCAGTGTCCATAACGACAGCCTGGGAGAGTGCTAGACGAAATGGATCCTGACAGAGGAGAGAAGGAGGAGAGCTGACTGAGCTTACTGGGCCTCAGAGCCAGGATTAGCCTCTTTGCCCTTGTCTGGGCAGGGCATGGGCAGGCAAGCGAGGACAGATGTGTAGTGGGGCTGAAAGGGTGAGTGTACATGATGTATAAAGCAAGAAGTGGGGAATCAAAGATGGGGGAGCGTCAGAAATGCAGTTTGGAGAGAAAGAAAAGACGGAGAAAGACATTTCAAAGAAATGTTGTGTTCTAAACTGGTCCTGCAGGCTGAGGCCGAGCTTTTAGCTCGGCGGTTCATCAGCAGCGCCAATGACTCTAAAAGATCAAAGATCAGAGCACATTGACCACATGGAAGGGTTGCTCATCTCTTCCTTTTCTGCTCAAAATGTAAAAGAAAGTTTGCATGTTTTTAATCCAGGCTTATGTGCTCCTTTTTCCACTCCGCAATATCTAAATGACATTACACATAATCCTGGGTTTCCAGTCACAAACTGGATGTTGCTTGTTGGGCCCTCCTCTTCTTGGTATGGAATGGTAGGGGAACCAGGTTTTTGAGAACACCAAAGGGGTCACAAGATACATCTGGTGCTATCTGATGATATGATATATATATATATATATATATATATATATATATATATATATATATATATATATATATATGTATATGTATATATCTGATGCGTCACATGATGATAAATAGGCTGGGTGAGAGTCAAAAACAGTTTTAGTCTACACAAATGTGTTTGTTTTTTCTGACTTCTTTCAAATAATTCCCATGTTTTTGTGAAATAAAGGATAATTTCAGCCATTCAGGCTTCAAAGCAGGGCTGGATAACAATCTCCTTCCTCAAATGACTCGTTGAATTCATAAGCAATAAAGTGAACTATGGCTCAATTCAAAGCACTCTTGGGTTTGTACTGCATCAGCCTTATTGGTCTGGTATAACCAGCAGCTAATGGCATCCAATGTTGGCACACTTCAGATGACTATTGCTGCGTAACTGAAATTGCAAAGTCAGTTGGCTGACTTGATGACTCCTCTTTACTTGAGCTACACATTTTTAGTATGCACTATAAAGCTTTAATGGTTACTTGTGGCCACATGGTGCTGGCCAGCAAAGGTTATATAATCTGGCTTTAAACAAAACTATTTCTGAAGGGAAAGTTACCAATCATAGACGTATTAAACTTGTGACCTGTGCCACGAAGCAAACCTTCTCTATTCAATAACATTTGCAATTATTATTATTATTATTATATATTATTTTATCAATTGTACAGTAGTCCTGGCCGCTCCTGCCCTGCTTTATTCAATCACTGGGACGAACAACAGGATCGACAGCAAATTGGAGGCCCAAGGGGGCTGATGTTTTGTTAGTTAGTTTAGAAGTCTATTAATACTTCATAACAATTAGGGGATACAACCATATGGCGTTTTCATTGCCCGATGCACTGTTTATTGATTCGGTTAGTTCTTCACAACATGTAGGAGAAAAATGAATTAATTTCAGTGGATTATTGGAATTGTATCATATTATTGCTTTCTGCCGTCATATCAGCCAAAGCCTGGAGCAACATCAATGGTGCTTTTTGTTTTTCTGTCTACTGACCTCCACAAAATGCCCACGAGATATAAAGCTCAAAAGAGCCGCTAAATGCTGATAAACAACACATTTTTCCTAGACAGCAGGGGTGGAAATAGCTAAAAAGACTCCTGAGACAGATTGGTTATGATTTAGATATTAAGGCTCCTGCTCAAACCCACCCCGTGTAGGGAAGGGTTTGCTAAATTCATGAGTGTGTGTTTTTTTTTATAAGAACAATGACCAATGCACTGACTTGAACACAAAAAGCCGAATGTGTTTGTTCTTCTTTTGGCGCTCTGCTGCGTTGTATATGGGTAATCTTTGCTCTGAGAGTGTGTTTGCATGTGTGTGTCTGTGTGGCTGTGTACATTTGAGAGGACACGCGGATGAGAAAAAGCAGGTGGGATTGGAAGACTTAAACTGGAGCATGTCTGGGTTTGCATGTGTTGTTTGAGCTCAGCCTGGAAAAAAAGAAAATAGGAAAATGAAGAGAATGTGGTGCACTAATAGCAGGAAACGTTAGGACAGCAGAGGGAGGTTTAATGGGACGGAGTCTGGTGCATCCCCATGCGCTTAATGGCTGACTGATCAATGAGCTGCTGTAATTAATACCAAGGAACAGGGATGAAATATTGATAAGCGTCTTACATGCAGTCTCTTAGTCTGATTCTGTCTCCTGATGTCTATCTTCCTCTTCTAAGTTGCTCTTTTAGATTGAATGTCTTGCCAGATTGTAAATCACAAATTAGGCAAAAGGATTGCTTCGAAATTTTCAAAGGAATAAGAAATGCGGCCTTGTCATTTTACAGTATTGTGTTGGGCACTACCAGTTAAAACAAGACAATTGTGGCAGCATGTTGCTTTCTATAATGAATATTGCAGCAGGGCCATTATCTGGCAGATCTCACTCGCTGCTTCCTCACTGTGTGCCCTGGCCTTTCCCTCCGCCTCTTGTACACGGAGTTGCTGAAATATTATTTATATTTTGAACATACTGTATGGTACATGAGCCACACTTACTTCCTCATCTAGCATGAAGTTTCACGGCTTTGCACAACACCATTGGCCTGTAAACTCTTGGCCCTTGAGATGAAGGCAGCTCGACAATGTTGCAATGCCTCTTCCTGCACACAGGAGGTTATTGTATTGTACAACGAACATGTCGGGCTTAGACAGTGAAACGTACCGAATGATTATTTTGATCCCCAAGCCCTCCAGACTGAAACTACCCTTGCCCTTCTTGCTTACACCCTGACTCCATTACCTATTGATTTCCTCCCTGAAGAAACCTCAACAAGGTCAGAGAAACCTTTCGAGCCGTCAGCTGTCTCCACTCTTTCACAGCCTCGGTTCTCCCCCACTCACTCCACTCGTGCTGTTTTCTTTCTTGTTAGTCTCTTCCTCTCGTCTTTCGCCTCACTTTGTCAATCACGCATGCCCATCACGACCAAGCCTACCTGTGCTGAACAAGTTATTCTGTTCTCTGGGGAGTTGAGGAGAGGGAGAAAAGGGGAAAAGTGTGGAGAAGGGCATAGAGGTGCATATTTGGGGAAGAGCAAAGCACTCTGTCTGCAACAGGAGTTCTGCTGTCAGATTCAGCCTGACATGAATGTCGAAGCCACAGGGGAGATAAAGACTGTGTAGAAGTGGCAAACGGTAGAGCATTCTTTTTCAAATTTCATTATAGTTTATCAGACGATGGTCTGGATTTAGTTTTTTACTTAAGATGGAAACGTTTGATTTTAAATCTATGAAAAAAAACAAAGGAGGTATGGATTTTTGTAGAAAGTACACTGCAGTATTGCAGAACCAATTTTAGGCAGATTTGGAAAATAAGCACCTCAGTGAAGTGTGTGTGTGCCTGTAATTGTGCAGGAGATCGTAAAAAACAGAGAGAAGAATAGAGAAGAAGAGAGGGAGGGGGCATATTTATGTGTATGTTGTTGTGCTTTTGTTTGTGTGTCCTGTGCCTTTCTGTGGGAATCCCACAGAAACGCACAGGACAATGTAACTACATGGTTGTGTATCCCGGATACACAACCATGTAGTTACATTGCAAACCTCAAGTAATCGAGCTTGACTGCTAACCATTCGTTTTCGTTTGTGCTGCTCAGCTGAACACTGGAACTTAGTTTGGAAGTCGCCCAATACTCTGCCTGCTTTTCGTAAACAACTAAAGGCTCAGAGAAGAGAAAGAAAACGTGGCATGGGACTAATGCGGTTCAAACCTAAAAACAGAGTGTTGACAGAAGGGATCAAGACTGGGTACACTGGATCATCATAGGTTGCAGAGTAAGGCAGAGGTGCTCAAATCAATCAGCATTACCTGAATCTGAAGTCCCAGACCTGGAGTCAAACAGGTCCCATTCACAGGATCATCAAAGGAAGTTCTTTTGCGTTTCTTCCATCCTCAACTTGCTCTTTCTAATTCATTTTTCCTCTTCTTGCTCTGAAAACTGCTCAGCTCAGGCTATAAAGGGCCACACATCCCCAGACTACAGCTCAGCACATTATCACTATTATCACTTCCAACCAGTGCTGTCTCTCCCACCCACGACCTTCCCTTCATAAGCTTGCCCTTCGTGTGACTTTTGAGCTAATTTGGAACACAACCACTGTGTCAGATGAATCCTACTAGCAGTACAAGTGTTAATGAGGATTGGGATGAGGGAGGGAGTGAATGGGGAATCTCAGAGCAATAACAGAGCTGTCCCTCTCGCCGAGCTAATAAAAATAGCAGACAGGATTCATGTGCAAGCAGGGAAGAGAATACATATTTCCAGACCAGCACAAGTTTTCTTTATTTCTCATAATAGGTCAAAAACAAAAAGAACATATAAAAAAAAGACCATGAATAGAAATAGTGTTGTTGTCGTTATTAGTATTATTACATTGTCTTTGTTTGTAGCCAGACACATTTCAATGTGCCCCTCATAGCTGCATGTCTTTGTATCTTTTCTTTTATGTATTTCTGCAACTCAAAGCCATGACTGTTTTTCTCTCTGGACTCCAATGAACGTGATATACCATGCAATATGAGCTTAGGGTGGTTAAGGCCTCTGCTGTCCAGGTAAACAAAGGCTTCCCAGACTACAGACACAGAGATCGGGCGCTATCCCAGCTTCCTCTTGCGTTCAACGGATTACATTTCATCCTGGAGACGAGCGCTCCAAACCCTGTTATGCCTAGCCCTCCCCCTCGCTACACATAATCGTCGCAGCTTGAAAGAGCTCATAAATCAGCCTACCACAATACATTGTAGAGGGAAAAATGTGCGCCCCTGGCATTTGAGATGGCACGATGCCAACCTATGGGGAGGCCAATTCCACCCTTTGTGTTCGGTAGAGAAGAAAAAACAGAAACTGTTTGGTGCCTTGCTTGAGATGTCTAGCATGTCCACTCACTGTCCCCTCCCCGTGTGTTTGAGTGTGTGGGCTGCTCCATCCTTTTGTTGTTCTGTAATGTTTAAAATGTTCAAAATGCTCTTCCCTCATTGGCATTCATTTATATTCTTATTTAACTAGTATCATGTAAATGTCTCAGCTGTAATTGGTCTCTTTCACTTTCTCTCTCTCCAATAGATATTCCTTTATTCCTTTATTAGTCCCGCAGTAAGGAAATTTCAAGATTAGAGCAGCAAACAGGGTAAAGTGCACACAAGAGACATAGTAAAAAAGCAAGTAATATAAATAATAAACAATAGAAAACAGTAAAATCTACAATACTGAATTTGATATATATATATATATATATATATATATATATATATATATATATATATGAACGGTGTATTAAGATTATTATTGCACAGGTTGAAGTGTTTGAAGTGTTATTTGTGTTCTACTGCAAGCTCAGTTGGTGCAGCCTGACAGCAGCAGGAAGGAAGTCCAGTCCTGATACGATAGAGTTTTGGGTATCGGATGATACCAAGTACTGATCCAATACTCACTGTGTGGAAGTGACAGGGATTATTCTAGTATGTGTAAGGCAACATCCGGCATGACCGAAAAAATTATATCCTAACGTTGTCAAATAAAATGCAACAGATAAATGCATATGACCAAGCTGTATTGTTGTTGGTTGTCAAAGTACTACATTGTATACCAGCAACTTGAAAAAACGTCAATGGCAATTCAAATTCTAATTGGTGCCATTTCAATTCCAGCATTTTATGTATATCGTATATAAATATAGAATTTTATTGAATAGATTCGCCCCATTTGTCACCGATTTCTAGTGTCGGTATCGGTGCATCCTTAGTCTCCAATAAGTACAAATACAAAAGGAGTAGCTCTCACACAAAGTTTAAGCTTTTTCATTATAATACACTGGAAGGGAATAACCCACAAGTAGAGAAACCGAGGTCTCAGCGATGATCCTGTATTTCACACACATGTGGGTCATTCTTATAAACTGTAAATATCGATGCATGCCCACTCACTCTCCCCCTCCTGTGTGTTTGAGTGTGTGGGTTGCGCCATCCTTTTGTTCTGTAATGTTTAAAATCTATCATGTAAATGTCTCAGCTGTAATTGGTAGCTTTTGCTTTCTCTCTCTCCAATAGGCATGCACCGATCCCAATTTGTTTAGTCCCGATACGATAGAGTTTTGGATGTCTTTTGAATATATTTTTGGAGTTGCCATTGAGCTTTACAATTCTAATGTCACAGAGATTGAGCTAAAGCAAGGTCTTTTAGTTCCTGATGTCTTTTTCAGAATCTACCTGCAATCTTGTTTTTCTCCTTCTGCCAGGGAAGATAAATGTGTTTGAGTTAAAACTAGGGGCTAGTGCTAAACGGAGGATGCCAAGCATTGATGTTCTGCAGGCTCGTCACTCAGTCTCAGTCAGGCCTGTCCTGGGAGATAACACCAGTGGCCTGCTTAGGCTGATCAATGGCGTAATCCATTCAAACACTCTCCCACACGACTTGCTCTCTTTGTCTTTGTCATTCATTTGTTTTTCTTCTCTTATCAGTACTTTGTGCTCAGGATCTTACCCTTTACTTGTCATACTTCAGAGACCATGAAGATAATCATTACAGAACAAAAAAAAGAGCTGAGTAATTAATTAGTCTCTATAACAAAGCAGCTGTTTGAACTATGTGCAATGGGTAAAGGTTTAATGGTTTGCTGTTTTAATTTTAGAACATGCCTGTCTGTTATTTAATTATCATTAAAATCATTAAGACAACTTAGCCTCCGTTCTTTTGTTCTTCAAGGCCAAGGTTAATTCTGTCTTAAAACATAATGTAGTGCATTAAAAATTGCTGCATCATCACATTGACTAATCCATTGTTTTTCTTTCCCACACTTTCCCCAACCCACCATCTGTCTTTAGCTAAGGTCAAGTCAAAGTGTGCCCCTACATTCTTCGCCTGCGCTAATGGTGTCCATTGCATCATCGGACGCTTCCACTGTAACGGCTTCAGTGACTGTCCCGACGGAAGTGACGAGGAAAACTGCAGTGAGTCTCGCACAACAACTAATTCCAATAATAGCAATCTGTCTAATCATGCCATGAGTCATGATCTGCCCCAGTCGGAACGGTTTAAACTGCAGCTGTGTACTGATGGGTATTGAATATGTAACTATTCCTGTCAAATCTGAGCAAAGACACGGTTCATTCTGTTTCACTATGAAGAACATTTATTTAAAGACCTTGCTTACAAAACTCAACTGACACCCCGAACCAGTTTTACAAGCAAAGATCTTTTTTTATGGCTAAAAGAAAACCTGCGTAAAGTGTTAATCAGGTTTTCTTTATGTCCTTCCCTTCAAAAGAATGCCATTCTATAAAGAATGCATTGTCCTCCACTCACTACTCACAAATTCTATTAAATAAACAATAAAGTTTAAGTAATTTTATTTGTTTGCATCACTTGTAACTTCCGAGTCTTCAGCCTTGGGCCTAGCTTTGCCTTCTAGACAGGTTATTACACATATTGAATTGAAATGATGGACAATAGGAACACCGGGGTCCAGGTATAGTGTGTGTTATCAGGCATATTGTTTTGTCCTCACATGACCCCATCCCTGCTTTTCCATTGGGGAGCGTGCATCAAGCCGATCACTCACCATTGTCAGAGGCAGTGTTCCTCGCCTGCAAGGCACCACACTCACAAATCTAATCTAGCCATTTAAATGGAGCTTTTGCTCCACACTCCCAGCACATACTGCGTCACCACTGTGTAATTGTCTGGATCTTCTCACGAGATAAATCTGCCTCATTTCGCAGGAGCTAAAGACCAGAACATAAAAGAAAGTGATAGTGCTGGGCAGGATTTTGTTGTATTTTTTAGTTTGATTTTTATCAGCCTCACCAGTTCAAATTATTTACTACTGTAACTCACACTGTTTTTAATGTTTTACTTCTGCTCCAAAATTCCCCATGAAAATGTAGTATGTTTTTCTCTTACATTTAATCAAATCAGTGTTGTTGATGGGATGGGAAGTACACAACACAACTTTGCTCCACGACAGAATAATAATTAAATATGCTTTCAAATATTTTGTTTATGCTGTGAAGTGTTTTCTTTTCTCAGAGTCACTCACACAGTTGATCGTGTTTTCTCAGTTAACTTTGAAACCTCTTACTGTAACCCTGCTTGAACTAACACTTGACCCTTGACCTCTGCCCCGTCTCAATCACAGCAGGCAACCCATTGGTTTGCTCGGAGGCTCGCTTCAAGTGTCGAAATGGCCACTGTGTAGACCGCAGCTTCTTGTGTAACGGCCAGGACAACTGTCAGGACAACAGCGACGAAGAGCTCTGCCTAACTACAGCAGGTAGGTCATTAACTCGATGCATGAAAGGGTCACGTGTGCTGGAAAGAAAGAGGGAATGGAACATCTAGTTAAGTACGGGCAGACTGAGGATGAGGATGAATTAGCGACAAAGGACAGTGAATTGTAGCAGAGCAGAGATGTTCCTGATCTCTCTGATAAGCCTTTAACTCAAACATTTCAAACTGTCGTTTTTTAGGTTTTCAATAACCAATGAAACCCTAAAAAACGACAGTTTGCACAACTGACACATTTCAAACTGTCGTTATTGAGAGTTTCTTGGTTAACTCACACATTTCAAATTGTCGTTATTGAGGGTTTTATTGGTTAACTGACACGCACATTTCCCCAGCCTTTAAAAGACAGAAGCCAGTGAGAGGCACTAGAATACTAAGAAACTTGAATAACTCCTATTAGCACATTGGACTGCTGCAGCAACTAATTGTGAAAGGATACAGCAAAGTCAATCATAAAGCTACAACAAGTACATTTTTTACTTGCAGGTTATTCTTATTATGTAAAAGTTCAGCAGGACTAAAGTATAGAATGCCAAACATCATGCAAAAATAGCAATATAGTACTATGTATGTAATAAGTAGCAAATTAGAAAGATATAAGAATATGAAACAGTTATATCTCACATGCATATATGATATGTACAAATATATGCTATGACACAATGTATCACTTCAGAGAGAGTGTAAAGGCATGTGGTTTAACAATAAGTTGAATATAGATTCATAATTTGTGATAGGATTTAGATTTGAATTAGAGTTTGTTTACTTCATAATTCCAGATGGAGGGACCATATATTAAACAAAAACAGAAAATATGTGTATTTATATCTGTGTTTATTATCTCTGTCATAAACTAGACTTTTTGAAGGAGTATAACAATAGTGAAATTAATGAGTGACTGAAAATGTCTTAAAAAAAGTGCCAACATGCAAACCATCACAATACTGTCACATGCACTTATATTACACAATAATGTTGATCTAGATTATAATCTTTTTATGGGGAATTTTAAACTAAATGTAGTGTGAAAAACACAATATTAAAGAAATAGCTGCAGAGACACCAATTATGGAGGAGTTAGATAAGTTTTCTCTCACAGTTAAAAGGGAAATCTTGAAATGATACCTATAAATAAATTAACTTAATTTGCTTCATTCTGAGTGCATCCACAACAACAACACAAGCATGAATAATTAAAAGATCCGACTGAATTGTATCCACCGGTCATCTGTTTTGACAAACCACAGTTTGTTGAATTTACATATAATCAGGCCATAATTGTTGGAAATATTGGCGGAAACTTTGCAGAAGATTTCAGAATAAGCAAAAGCTTGTGGATCCAGTATTTACAGCGTTGCTATTAAACTGGATAAAATGATGATAGGGCAGTTGGAAGATTATGTCACTCAATATGTCACATCATCGGATATTTCTGAAAACGTCACCTAGGTAATGATTTATTCATAAAGATACAGCAAAGCCACTGACGTATTTGACTTTCTACAGAAGATGTGTGCTGCTGTGAACATTCCCCTCTCTGCCTTTTTGACACACTTGAACACAGCATTGCATCATTAGTGTAATGTTGTGAAATCGAATGGTACGGATGACATTGTGCTGACTTTGCATTGTAACACAAAAAACAGTGTTGTCAGAGTGTCTTATTCACTGGCGAGATCCACTTAAATTACATTTGGCCTGTCGTTGTTATTTAACTGGCGGCCTCGCTTCTTGCTGCCACTATGGCACACCAGTCAGCTCCTGTCAACGCTTCAGCTGTACTTCCTCTGGCAAGGCGACCTGATTTCTGCAAGCAACCCTGATGTGGACCACCCTGTCAGTGTTTTTGCTGCTGTTCAAAAAAAGCATGTGCATCGCTATCCTTCTGTGTAGGTCTTGCTGTCACACTGATTTGCTCTTTCAGAGATAACAAAACAGGCTAAGTGTGGGATACAAAACATAGTATCTGTCAGTATCTCTAGCCCACAAGGCAGTAATGTTATTACCAATGCTGCCATAGACCAAGTCAGCAGAAAGTTGATCGAAACTCAAGAGGCAAAACGCGTCTAATAAACAGGAAAGGAGCTCTGCGGCAGTCCCACATTTGACTTCGGAATATGAAAACAGTAAATCCTGGCGAAACTTTTCAACACCAGTTATCCTCTAAAATGAAATGAAACTGTGTATTGCTTTCGTCGGCTGTGAAAAATAGCTCTGATCTGACACTATTGACAAACTACAGATCGGTTAATGGTCCCAGCAAATAATTATTCTGCTCATTATAATTTAGCCCGCTAATGCATTATTATTATTACCCCGCAAATCTACATTTGATAAGCTAACAGTAATGAATTCTCTGTTTTTGTTACCTGATTAGTGAAGCTGATTAAGTTAGTTTTAAATTGATTGTTTTACTTGTGTTAGTTTGCAATGAGAGAATGAAAGAAGGAGTTCCTCCATCATCACTAGGTCATTCTTCTCAGGCTCCATTCAATGCAGAGCCACAGAATGCTGAATAGAGCTGTATAGTGATGCAGAAATATTGATTGATATCTGTGTCCCATGAACTCCATTTCCCCGTTGACAAGTGAACAATTCCAACTCCAGTGCTAGCAGAGTGTGTGTGTGTGTGTGTGTGTGTGTGTGTGTGTGTGTGTGTGTGTGTGTGTGTGTGTGTGTGTGTGTGTGTGTGTCTTGAGTCTTGTGTTGGACGCTGTATGAACCACTCGTTGTTTGCAGAAAACCTAATACGGGATTCATTTAAGGAATGTTTGCTTCTGTTATACACAATGAAAAAATCAAGGTAAACAAAACATTCAGGAATAATTATGTGGCAGATAGCATTTTCAATCAGTTACACTCAGATAAATAATATCATAAAATGCTCATACGCCTCAGTGGGGCTCGGGGACGATCTAAGGAGGAAAATTATTATACTCACTTTCGACAGAAAGAAAGTGTTAGCAGCATTTTTATTAAAAAAGGCCTGCTATGGTCGGCTGAGAGGCTCCTCAGACTGCTTCTGTTTCTAAAATGTTTTAAGGTGTCTAATGATAAAGTACTAAGTTATATATTGTTCTTGTCAAAATAATGCCTGATTGTTCAGCTGTCCAGCAAAGTAATGGGCATGTTCTCAATTAGGTTTCCAAGAAATGTACCAGCAAATGACCCAAATGTTCTCCCACTTATTTGCAACATGTGTAACGCAACATAAAGTACGAGTGTTGAGGAGTTGTGAGCTCCGTGTTGTCGTGACCTTCAGAACACATTGAGGAAGAGCAGCTTTTTTTCCTTTGTGTGTGTTTTGTTCCTTTATTTTTTATCATCAGCTTCTGCACTTTGAAGGCATCACTGGGGTTTGCAGTTCTTTCCTTCATGAACTATCTCTCTTTCTCTATCACGCACACACGCACGCACACACACACACACACACACACACACACACACACACACACACACACTCTGACCTTTCCTTCTGCTCTGACTTTGCCTCTCTTTATAATACGCAAGCAGAAACCTGCAGGTGACAGATAAGCATACAATATCCGTTCCAAGCCACCCGAGCACAGCATATCCTTCCTCACTTTCTCCCCTGCCCTGTACTTCCTCCTCTGTTCAACTCCTCTTCCTCATCCTTTCCCATAATTACTTGCTTCAGTGTCTCCACATTTGTCTCCTTGATTTGAATAGTCTAGTGAGAGATCAGCACGCTGCCTGTCAGCGGACAGATCATCACGGCATACATGACGTAGCGTTTGGTTCGCCTGCCTTCGAGGTGTGGGATAATTAGATCCACAGAAGCAGCACCATCCTCTTAGCTTCTTTATGCCTCCAGTGCTTTTATTTCCCATCACTGTGATTTCAAACAATTTGGTACAGTTAGACACAAACAGCAGCACAGAGCCGCTTTTATCGTTTATCGTTTTATTTGATGGGTAATTGATTTTTGAAAGAGCAGAGAGGTGGCAAACAGTGCAATGTAATAATACACAATTGTCTATGAATGCATTGGTGCAATCATCGCACAGTGAGATGGAAGAGTTGGGATGGGGAGCCTGTAACCGATAACAGAGATAAAGAAATGGAAAGCACACCACATACACATAATATAGTGAACCAGAAAAGGGGTCGCGAGGAGCAATAAATAGCAATGGGCCGGGAGATGGAGGCAAGCAAAGAGTAAGGTGATTTGGTAGAGAAAGGTGGGATTTGAATAGAACTGAGCGAGGGGTAGCGATTAGCCGAGAAGGATGAGAGCATCCGTCTCAAGACGAGCCCCGAGGCCGAATAATGTAACTCTGGAGACAGAAATGACATGAAAGCAAGTTTCGCAAAGCTGAGCTTCTCATTGCTCTCCCTGGTCTGCCGGGCTACTCATAGCAGGGGATAGAGGCTGCAGTGATGGAGCGCGTGTTTTCCCCTGCAACGAATTGTTGTTGAAACATCGCCGCAGGGCTCACAGGATTTAGCCAGATGCTGGGGGAGCCCTCGCTGAGAACAAGAGAACCACTCTGCATATCCAAAGAAGCATGTGCATGAACGCATGGGCACACACACATTGGCACAGTGCGATGTGAGAGTGATTGTTCTGCATATTTAATTCCAAAAAATAACTGCAACCTCCAGAAGAAACTTCCTGAAGGTCACGGGAGTGACGAGTTTAAAGACTCAGTCTAAATGTGACAAGCACAGAAGTTGAAGCTTTTGTAAAAGAGTCTGAGCATCCCCTTAGAGTCATTTAAGAAAATTAATTGATTTAAAATGCACACATCAGCATCTCTCATGACACATTAATTAACACAAGTAGACAAAAGAGAATCAGATGGTGTGGTGACTATGGGAGAGTGGGATTCATTCTCAAATCTATTCTGTCTCAAAGAATCTTCACCTGAGCCTCTTTCTAAACGGAAATTGTCTTGAGAGAGGAAAAGTAGCAGAGTGAGGAGTAAGTAGGCGTGTGAAGGTGGGAACAGAGGGCTCGAGGATGGTTTGAGGGCATCAAAAGCTCTCCAATGACTTTGTGTGTTGTGGAAGATAAGGTATGCTTTGTAGAGTCACAAGCATCATATGTGTTTGTTTTGGTCGTGTGTGTGCGTGTGTGTGTGTGCATATGTTTCAATGTGCATCTGGTCCTTCAGTGGACAACACACAGAAAGGTCACAATTATTGTATGTTCCTGAGCATAATAACTGTGTGTGAAGCTGTGGCGATAAGGCTCTCCGATCCTGCTTAAGTTTCACAATGTGCTGTAGCTTTTCAACACCACATGAGGAAGACGTATGCTTTCACTGCTGCGTCTCCTCTAGACTTGAGATATCTACTTTAACATTAGTGTAATAATTGAAGAAATAAAAGGCAAAAAAATCCGTAAACTCATGACGACTGCACAAGTACTTTGAAATCATCAAAGCATCAATTAGGCTTCTTCTTTGAACAAAAGGGACAACATACATTTTGCAGCCATTTTTACATTCAGGACACATCTTGGAATGCATTTACATTGTTTGCTGGATACACACATTTACATATGATTTAAATTACAATGCATTATAAGCAAAATGATGTATAATCTGTCTGCTGAATGGTATCTTGCGTCACTCTTACAACGACAGAATCACTCCCAAGGGTATTAGGCATTTGTTTACACACTGCTTCAATCTGCATTGGGCAGTGTGTAATATTTTGGAAGTATAACTGCCACCGCACATTTTGTTCAACTTTCTTTTTGGCAGTGACCCCATCAGAGTAATCATTGGCCTCGAGGTCCTCAGAGAACTGTCAGTCAGAGAGAGATGTTGCCCAGCGAGCTGACAATTAACATTAATCTGCTACATGAGTAAACTGTCAAAACATTGGCAGACAACATCACCCTTGACCCTGATTGGTTAGATGAAAATGACACCACGCACTATACAACGTCTTAAGATCTGCAAAATGAAGTGTCAGCAAAAAAAATGGGGTGCCATGACTGTGTGTAATTACACTTGCCACGTTCTTTTGTACATTGTAATGAGCCTGTCAGCGAGAATTACTTGTTTCTCAGCGATTGTCAAAGGAATTTGACTTATTGTAACAAATTTCAGTCCAACTAAAACATTAATATGACCATAAGCTTCATTTTGTCCACCATCGTCACATAGCCGCAAAAGCTCCCTATTCAACGACAGTACAACAAATACTTTTAACCTTCTGGTTTATGTATGGAGCGCTGCTCTCCGAGAAGTCAAATCCTTCATTTTAAACTCCAGGGATGCTCCCTTCCCACAGAGAGTAATCTGCAGCTTTCTATTTGTTATATCCTCCTAAGGCTGTGTAAGAACTACTCGATAGATCCACTAGCACTGCATCTGCTGTTTTGCATAAGCACTATGTATTCAACAACCTCACTTCACAGCCATGCCATTTACAGGCCCAATAAACAGCAGTAATAAGACTGGGCTGTATATATACTGCCCTGTCTATATACAGTGACTGTCTGCTGACACCCAGCAGTAATTCCTGCCTCTCCATTAGCCTCACCAGAAAACTAGACATTAATATATAGTGTCAGGCTCGTATAGAAAAAATAAAGAACGTCATAGTGATTAAAAGTCCCTCAGAACTCATTCACTGTTGATATCCTTTTAGCTCGCTAATAGTTTCTCACACGGCCACGTCCTCCCCCAATGATTGCTGCCAGACTTTGTACCCGAATAATTCAGGTGCCATAGATTAAAATGACAAGTTAATCCATTCTCAATTTTTGTGGTAGAGACGTGTGTGACGCTGAGATGGTGGTCCGTTCATGGCCTTCGTCAGTAGCACTTTGAATGCTGGCAGAGAGAGAAAAGGTGTGGGAGGGAGCGTGAAATGGCGTAGGGGAATATAATGGCAGCAGACTGAGGTGTGGGAGTGGAATGTAATGGTGCCAGTTTATCAGAGCCAACGCACACTTGTCAGGCACAAACAGGGGAGGTTGCACATGTGGCCGCCCATGGATTTGAACTATGGGACAGTTTCAGGTTTTTGCTTTTGTGAGCGTGGAGCCTGTTCACAAAGCAGCATTGAGAGGCTGTTGGTGCACCGGAGAGAAAGGCCAAGCAGTTGGCTAGATGTTGTTAGCTGCTGCTGCTGACAACATTAAACTGAGCAGGTGCTGCTTCCTATTTCTGTATTTTAAATTGTAGATTTAATTGTTTTCCATTATTGGCAAAGAGCATTTTAAGTTTGGAGATCTAGCAGTAGCATTTAGCATATATACTATATTATATATTTTTCTTTATCTGAGAATATATCCTCACGAGTTTAATATTACATTCCTAGTCATCCGTTCCCTTCCTCCCCTCCTCCCTCCCACTCACCAAGGCTAAGTGTCAGTTTTTATAGAGCTGCTGTTGTTTAAGGACCTTGTTGCCATTAGCTAAGGCCACACAAGGGGGTCATGGGGGGCGTGGGGGTGGGTGGGGGGTGATTCATTCCCGTCCTTGAATCAGGACCAGACAGCCATTGCTGTTCAGGCTCCTGTAAATAAAAAGCCTTTCCCTCCTATCGTCATTCAGTTACCATGGTGATGGTGGTCCAGTGACGACCTGCACCCACAGACTTTAGGTGGAACAATAGCTCTACTGTTGCTATTGGAAAGTTGGAGTACTTTTTGTGTGTTTGTGTATTATGGTTGCGATGGTGCACAGGTGATTGTTTTCCGTCACTTCTTGTTGACATTCTTATCACACTTCCACTTTAATAGCTTCTTGGCCGAATGAATCCAAGGAAAGTACAGGTTCTCTCTCATTAAATAGTAACATAGTGTAAATCTCTTGTTTATAGCTAGCTTAGTCCATGATGGCTACGCACCAGCCCGGAACGTTGAATCATGATAAATTATCTGATTTTAAACCATTTGATTACTTAAGTAGCACTGTAAAATGTAAAACCACCAAAAGGACATAAATAAGCTCATCAGCTCACTGATTTGTGCTTCGACGAGCATCACATTTACATCAAAGTTGTACATTTACATCATGCCTGGCCTCATTTGCAACATTCCCCTGCTCCATGGACACTTGGCATGAGAGACGTGCCCCTCTCTGGCCCCTCGGTGCACGCTCACTGGTTGGCTGACAGCAGAAAGGAAGTAAGATTTGTGTGTGTCTGTGTGTCTGTGTGAATGGGGCTCCCTCCGTCTAAGCCTTTTTATCCTCTGCATCTAAATCATCTCATTCATTAACTGTACCTGCGCTCTTTTCAATACACTACATATTTTAGAAAATTGGGCCTCACTACTCTAAATTTTGCAAACTCCAGTGAGGCTCAGAAGGCCGTTATCTTTCTTGAACAATATCCTATTAAAGAAAGACTATTGACTGCTCATTAGTCACCCTGCTAAAGTACCCAATAGATGTGACGTACTCTGACTACTTCTTTGAAAAAGTTTAGAGAATAATAATGAATTCCTTAAAAGGTTCAGCGTGCAGAAAGAATAACTTAAAAGGAACATTTAATCATTTCTTGTTTTTGGTTTCTCTTAGAAATGTTTCCGAACGTTTGCACAAGATTTTTTTTATCTCTGGGCCAAGAGAAGGGGAAAATGCTGTTTTTGCATTTTTAAATTGCATTAAGTTAAAAATGGAGAAAATTATAAAACCAGAGCTAAGAGGTGCACTGAATATGATTTAATTCTCTCGGATGGCTTTGATGAATGTTGGAGAAGTTTAGATGCATTACTTTCAAGAGACCGTTATGTGCCCAGAGCTCAATTTAATTTCCCCCCACAATTTTTTTGACCATATTATCGTTTTCTTCAGGCATGTCTAATGCAGCCATCCATAAGTAGCAGAGTCACTTAGAGGCTGCCTCCAAATATTGCAGAAAGACTGGTGTAATAAAGTGAATAACAGAAGCTGAAATATAAAATGTGAGTAATCAACACTGGCATCAGGTGCATCTTATCAAAATAAGTGGCTCCATAAATTCCACTCTCTTCGGCTCCCACTTAATGGCTGACATGTTGCAATGGGTTTGGATGACTAAAGTCTTCTTCTCGTCTCATTGCTTGATTACTGCTTTACCTTGTCATGCATGATTTCTTCCTGATAACCTGACAGTAACTAATTCAGTATTAAATATTACAAAGAGGAAGCATAATCCCCACATGCATCTCCAAGAGTGGCAACACACCCAAATGGTGCGCAGTTGTTATGAGGAAACTAATGGACACCCCTTGAGTGATGCATTAGATGTCAGTCAGCTCTCGCTATAATGGGCCGGGTTATTTTCTGCAAATGCTTTCTCTGCCAATACTGTAAGTGTGCATTCACCCATGATATGGTTGAGCCGAAGGTGTTGCTCGACAGACAAGGAGCCATGCCAATTATATATGGTGTGATGGACTGCAGATATTCGTTTAGGTGGTGATAAAGATGAGGGTGCAATGGCTGGTGTGTGTGTGTGTGTGTGTGTGTGTGTGTGTGTGTGTGTGGGTGGGTGGGTGTGTGTGTGTGTGTGGGTGGGTGTTTTGGAGGTGTGAGCATCCATGTGTTTGGTGTACATGTATCCATCAGGGAAATGCATAAAGAAGGAGGCTTTAGTGGAACGGAGGAAAAAGGAGAGTGCCCTGGAGAGAGGAAAGAGGGATTGCATGTCAGAGAGTGTGAGAGATAGACATGTTAGAGGATTGTGAGAGGGGGGAGGGGTTTAATATGGGATGGAAAAAAAAGGAAAATGTGAGTGTGAATACGATGAAGCGGAAGAAAGATGGAGAGGGAGAGAGTGATAGAAAGCGAGAGGGAAACTGATGGAGATGAGGGATTAGGGAGAGTGGCAAAGCCATTGATAAAAAAAAAAAGATAAAACCATCTGGATTCATTGTGTAAAAAGACAGGGAATCAAGGGGGAGCACAAAGCGGTGGAGGGAAACGGGGAGATAGAAACAGTAGCTGGGGAAGGGGTCATGGGTGCCGGTAGAGGGAGAAAAAACACTAAAGACAGGTACTGAGTGGAGGGGAAGATAAGAAGGTAAGCAGGAAATATGGTATCTGGAGAGATGGGAGTGATCACGCAGAAACCTTTGAAACAGGAAGTGCAGGAAGCACAGGTACAAGCAAATCAAAGAGGAACAGGAAACAATAAAGTAAGCGATCAGGACGAGTTGATTGATGTCGAGCCAAAGCAGGGCAGAAACAAAGCAGGGCAGATAAAAGAAGAGAGAAGGTAGGGATGAAAACGGCAAACAAAATGGAGAACAGGATTGTGAGTGATGACGGGCGATTGGAGGGAGGTGAGAAAAACTACAGGGTATGAGATTTTGAAGGAGGTTTTACTTGAAGCTCAGGGATTGAAGAGGGGGCTTAGATTAGTCCCTGCATGCAACAGTGCTCTCATTCATGATAATTACTGGATTCTGCACCATCTTTCTCAATTGCTGCGTTGTCTTTCTTTTCCTTAATACGCTCTCTCATCCGTCTCTCGGACTCATGTGCATTAACCTCCCATCTACTTTTTCCCAGTTTTGGCATTTGGCTTCCATCTCCACCCTTTTCTCATCACTTCTCTTTACCATTGCACCTCCTCATGCCCCACTGTCTTGTCTCCTCTCATCATGAGCGTTCTCCTCTTGCCTCTGTTCTTTTGCTCTTGCTTCCTCTGGCAGTCTGTGGTCGCTATGTTCAGATGGGCAGGGCTTAAATGCTATGCTTGAGATGATAATAACACTCTGTTCCTGCTCTAGCATTTTTTTTGTGTCTTTTCACCATCCCCTCTAACACCCTGCTCATCCTGTTTTTTTCTCTCTGCCTCACCCATTCTTCCTCTTTATGTTATTCTCATTGTTTGATACTGTCATATGCACACCCACATGCTTGAGGCATGTTAACAACCATGCTGGTGAAAGCCAAGCGGCAGGGAGAAAAAAGCAGCAAGGCATAGCAAAATACAGTGAACACTAAAAAGAGATTTGTGTGGTGGATTTCACCTTTGCTCCTTCTCTTAAGCAGCTTTGTTTGGTGCAGAGAATGCACAAAAACCAAGGACAAGTGTGCCTCCAGGACAAACGTGTACAGATCGGTGGTATACATATGTCAGCTGTTGGGTAGTTCAAATTACAGTATACAGTTGCAGCAGAGATGCAGAGAGGAAAAACATATTTCATGCACAAAATGCATTGCTCTCCCAACCCAAGAGAAAGGCCTTAATTATTGTCACATTCAAAATAAAAGCTGATTCTTATCTTAGCCAATTCTTTATAAAATACAAATATTGTGTTGATTGATATAAAATGTATAGACAATATGAGCCCTTATGAAAGTGATATTAACAGTTAGTATAGTCTATCAATGTATATTTGTCCCTTTTTGAATTAGTATTTGAGTTTTGATCAAACCAACATTGACAGATTTTCAGATACAGCTGCTACAGACTTGAAGCAATCAGTATGGTATTACTGTAACTTTTTTGGTTGCAGTTTTAATGATATTCCACACTGCTTCAATTTCTTATCTGAAAAATGCATTGCATGCTCCTCCGAGTCTCAGATAATCTCAGATTTTAGAGCATGTAGCAAAGCATGTAGCATTGATATTCATTTGCTGCCTTGTGTGAAGCACTGAGTCCTGGGTTCTGATTAGAAAAATAGGCTTCATGTGACATGTTCAATGGGTGTTTTAATGTGGAATTAAGGGTTAATTCTTAAACATCTTCACAACCCGAAGCACATGTACGTTTTATCTTGAACGTTTTTTTCTTATTTGCAGAAAAGTGCATTTTTCAAATACAAGGTTTTGCTCTTCCTCCATCGAGTTGTGGTAAGATATTGATGTAAAGCTGTGTTTCTTATTTATGTGTTGGAGTATGAGTTGGGACGTGAATGGCATTTCAAGTGTTACTCGCGCTTATTGACATTATTATGAATTTGAATGTGCATTTGAGCAATTGATGCACCAGACTTTGGTCAGTGGTCTGTTCGTCAGTAGATTGAGTAACAGTGCAGTAGAGCATTTCAAAACGGTTTCATACAATACAAGAGAAAATAAATCACTGCACAAGTAGCTACCAAACTAAAATAGAGAGACATTTCTGCCCTATATGAGAAATGTGTACATAGCTGTCATCCAGATGTTTGTGTTCCGAAACCAGCCCCATTGCCAACAAGAATCTCAAATGAAAGTGTATGAAAGTTGAAGGCTATCAGCAGTTTTCTTTTCTTCTGTGTGATTATTGCATTTGGAAAAATGTCTATCTTTCAGATGTTTAAATAAGACAGAAAACAATACAGTGTAGTTCCATCCATAGTTCTTTAGAGAGCTTTTTATCTTCAGGGTTATCTCTGCCATGTTGCAAACGTTTTACTCTTATTGCCTGTAAAGGCACCTCACACGTTATAGCCTGCTGTGTCTCAGTGGCATACATATTAACTGTTTGAGTTGTGAGTTGTGATTTTTATTGTGACAATAAAGTAAACTGCACATGCAGCTCCAGGGCCGTTGTGAATGGCAGAAATTATGTTTGTAAACACACTTTGGCTTTTTTTAAATCTCAAAGTTATTTAGATATCATTCTTCTGTTTGTAAAAACAGATCTTACATTACGCTGACTGCAAAAACACATTACTATGAAAACATGTTTTTAAAAACTTTATAGTTTTAGCATGTAGTATAGAATTATTTTTGATCCTGTAATTGCATCTGCGAAAGTTGTTCCTCAACACAGAAACCCTCCACAGTGTGCTACGTGATCTCCCTCCCTCACACAGTATCAGATGACTCTTGCAGACTACTGATGATGAATAGCTGGAAGCTGCATTATTAATTAGATGGGCATTGAGTTGACACACTTGCACTGTCTGCCATAGCGTGATGTGTGGTCTGCCTCATCTGTGGTTGTGTGGGCTGGAGATTGTGTTTCTGTGTTACAGAATATGTGCATGCATGCCTGAGCCTGGTGCTGATGGATGGGATCCAGAATAAATGTGCATATTCTCAAAAGCATTAATTACAGATACAAACGAACGTGTGCGTGCGAGTGCATGAACGAGGATCAATTACGTTGGAAAGGATAGCACGTAAGTGTACGTTAACATATACTGTGCCTGGCTGTTATTGATTTGGAGGAACCCATTAATGTGGCTGTCTAATCCATTAAAAGAGGCTCCTGCTGAGAATAAGGCGTATAAAGGCAGAGACAAACTGGGAAACAAAGGCATCTGGGAGGGAGAAAGAAAAACAAACATTCATTGAGATTTAGTGATCAGCAGAGGAAAGAATGCTGTCGATACAGATGAACAAAAAAGTGCGGGAACGAGAGTGCAAGGATAGGAATGAGAACACTATATTTAGCAAGTAAGCTGTACATTAAGTATGGAAAAATATCTTCACAGTGAGCCCCATTTCTTCAATTCTGCCAATAAGCCACAGGGCTCTTGTGCATGTCGAACATATACAGTATAGTACATGCATAATTGATTTAAGAAGCATTGATCCTAATTGGCTGTATTGTGTTAATGTGTGTTAACCCATCAGCAACAGGAAGAGTCATATTTTTATTGTTTAATGAAGCTTTGGCGTTGTAAATAGCCAGCGGAAGAGGTGACAAAGGATGCTGTTTGTCACATATTTGCAATTTATCGAATATTCAGTCTTTTTGGTCTTCAAGAAGACATCAGTCAGCTCTTTCCAGCTGGGGGCTCCACTTGATGTGTGGGAAGATATAATGTACGTGCAGGGAGAGAGAGAAAGAGGATGAGAGACGAGATAATTATTGGCCTGCAATAATAGCTGAGGAGAATGCAAAAGACCATACAGAGATGGTGACACACACAGTATACCTTCTGGTGGCAAACCAGGATTTATTTTCTATCCCTTCCTCATTCTTTGTCAGCACAGCTCCCCATTTTTAGTTCAGACCGCACAGCATGCCTGACCTCCTTGTCTTCTCATATGTAAAAAGGTCATGACTTCAAGCTCTTATCTCAGGGAACGCTCTGGGATCAGCCTTATCTCTGACCTCCAGGTACCAGCCTCCCCATTGGCACTGATCCCCAATCTTTCCATGCTCCCTCAACCCAAACTGTCACAATCGGAGCAAATATGTACAAGCTGCACAACTGACCATCGTGCTCCACTTCTAATCACTCAGATAGGCAATTGATTCTCCTCTGGCTGACCACAGAGATATGAGCAGCAGCAGCTGTAGACCTTCAGCAACATTGTTCTGTTGTTTGACTTTGATAAAAGACGCAGGGGCTCCTCGCGCTTCCAGCCGCCTGACCAGGCCCATTGTGGAAGGAGAGGGTGGTGGAATGAGTATCAAGGGTCTTGCTCTGTTTCTTAACCAGGAGAAGAACTGCTGGGCAGAACTAAAGCCAAGGGAGGATTGGCATTGTGCGTGGACAATGATATTCTGTGTCCGTCTCCATGGCCTTTTCTTTCCAGACAACGTTTTTGGTGTGTCCGTGTTTGCGCGTCAGTACATCCATTATTGTGTGTATGTATACTGCGTGTGTGTGGGTCTTTGCAGGGTTTATCCTTCTTGATCTGAAGCCAGATCCCAGCCTGACTTCCCTGTGCCCTTCTCTTCTCTGAGCTCATTCTTATCGCAGCGTGGCCTGCCAGGATAAAGTGGGCCTGTCATGTGGGGGCGGGTTGGCTGCTGTTCACTGTACCTTTAAAAGATAAGCCTTGTGTAGGCTGTCCACGCTGGCCTACCCTTTAGCTTTGAACCTCATTCACTGGCCCGTTTGTTTGTTTTCTCACCATATTACTTTATGCATCAATATATTGTTTAAAAGTCAGTTGTTGGCAGGTTTAATTTATTACTCTTCAGTGATCTAAGTGATTAAATGGTATGCACAATCAGCTGGAAAATAAATCTAGGTAGAAAATACCCGGATTTATTCTACAACTTTTCCGTTTTCAGCATTGTAATTAAGAAAGAGGTCCGAATGAATCTTGTCTGTGTGACTATGATCTGCTCTGAGAACTAAATCAAAGGCTCTCAACTGGAACTTCACTCACTGCAACACCGTCTTCCTGTTGCTTCTCATGAGATAATGCCACCAAGAGGAATGCATTCTTTGTTTGTGTGTGTGTGTGTGTGTGTGTGTGTGTGTGTGTGTGTGTGTGTGTGTGTGTGTGTGTGTGTGTGTGTGTGTGTACGTGTGTGGTTTTCTTGTCAAGTTAAAACTGCTGCAGTGGTATGGCTTTTACATACTATGCTATGAAAAATGCACTTGCCTTCATGATTCTGTGTTTAGATTTGATATCATTTACACATTATGTTGTGTTTTTGGAAATAATGTAAAAAATATTGTAGAAAAAAACATAATGCTAACAAATGTATTTATTTTTCACTTCATAGATAAGGGCTTACTGTAAATGTATCAGTTGTCAGCACTAATACAAAATGCTGCAACCCTGTTAACCAGCTTGAATCTCATCTTTATAGATGCCAGCCACCTGTGCACTTTGGGTCAAACTCAGCCGTTCGTAGACTGATGGCTCAACTGCCACTCATGCGATCGATACAACTGACATCTGCACAGACAGCATGCACACTCAACTTAAAGCAAGCAGCAAGAACCATGCACTAATCTGATCACTACCGTATGTATGTGTAGCTCCCTTTGGAGAGTTGGATCACTGGCAGCCTAACTACAGGCATTTACACATGGATTATATATTAGAGGACTATATCATTGTGTTTTTCAATGAATAATCATTTCCTGCACCCAAGTAATCATTTGTAAGCATGACACATTTTTTTTAGATGGATTACCCAGTAAAACAACAGACAATTCCTTATCAGTGTAGTCAAGGTCGCAAATGTATAATGGAAGGATTTACCACACGTTATTAATTTCTTGCCACCTTTATGGGCGTCTTCCAAGGTTTGCTTGCCTCTCAAATGTTGGAGTCGTCATGAATGCATCTCCAGAGAAGACGTTTTCAAAGCATCCCTATGCACAATGTAAACACAATGTAAACACCATGCAATCATCAAGCAATGGCCAAAAATGAAGCAAGTTTCATTGTGGTGCATTACCAATTTCAAAGACTCTCACAGCATTGGAAAGAATGGAAACCTCCTAAAAGATGCTTGCATGTTTTGGAAAGTGTTTGGTTCTACGCCCAATTTACAGTGTAAAAAGTGAAAGCATCATTTGCTGATCCAGTCAGCCATATCCTCCTCCTCATCAAACAGTCTTTCATCATGTTTTTTTGGTCAGGTTGCCTCTGGTACCATTTACTTTTTCAGTTGACCTTGTACCCGACTTCTAATGAAAGAAAATGTGGTATTTTACTTTGAATTCAGGGGTTTAATGCTTAAGGATGCTCCTCCACAGTCTTTACATAATATTTTAACATTATCATGTACTTAAATCAACCTTACGACAGGAATATTATATTTCAGAGAAGAAGAAGTGACATTCACATTCTTTATTTTCACATTTGAGCTTAATGAACATCCTAATTCTTTGTGAATGTCAGCCAGCGCTTTTCTTACACGTTCAATCCCAACTTGTGATACTTCTGTGTTGTATAAAAATTGTAATAAGTCACTAAATCCAATTTACCATAAACAGTCAATCGTCCCTGTCACAGAGGCTGTCAGATGAGGCTGTGTCTCTGTGACTCCTGCATGTCAGCCTTCCTGCTGTTCTGTCGATCTAGCTGCTGGTTACAGTTTATAATCTTCTCATCCTGAAGAGGCTGGTCGAAGCCTGCAAATGCACACTGGCCTGAATAGGACTCCTAATCTGCACAGTCTTATCACTCAGCTCCATCACGTCTTGGCTTTGGGTGTTATCTGTCTGTGCGCATGCGTCAGGCGTATGCGAGTTTGTGTCCACCCTCAAGCCAGCCTCCTCCCCTTTCGAACTCACCTTTTGGCCCCAAAGAACAGTTGCCATGGTGACCGTACCTGTCGTTTGGTGGGAGGGGATCTTAGTCAAAGCCTCCCAGCAATCCTGAGCAACCTCTCACCCTCCCCATTCTTCCTTTTCCTCCAGAACAATATAGCCTTCACAACCACCAAAAGGTTTAAGGAAAAAATAATTGATCCTCCCACTTCTGTGCCTCAGTTGAAGCATGCAACTTGTTACAAATAGAACAATGAATGACGCAGGATTTTTTTTGCATCTCCTATGTAGTCTGATTCTCTGTGATACAAAAGTGATATTCATAGCCCATCTTTTTACCAAGACACAAAAGCCTGTTTCTCATGAACATACCTGAGAGGTTTTTCCCCCTTGTGCTACAGAGGCGATTCTTCTGTACCACTTCTCTCTGCTCTCACATGTTCCCCCCACAGCAGCAGCATTAAGTCCTTTGTATTAGAGATCCAGCAGTGGAAACGTGTTTTCTCTCTCTGCACACTAAATAAGAAGCTACCTCTGGCAGCCGCTCAGCTCAGTATAAAGACTGGAAGCCTACACTGCAATAATTGTCACGTTGTATGTTGTTTGTTTAATCTGAACAAAAAACCCCGGGAAAAAAAAGCATGTTTTGGTCTTACATGGATAATGTGCTGCACTATTTCATGGCCAGGTGCAGTGACCTCAGTGTGTCTCAGGTGGTTGCCTGGCAAACTCACAGTGATGACAACACACAGTGAAGTCACTGCCCCCAGGGAAGAATAAATCCAGCACATAACACCACAACATGTTATGCAGACATGAGAGTGGTATCAATCTTGTCATCTGACTCTTGGCAAGAAAGTGAATGAACCTACGTCTCATGATGTCAAAACTATTCCTTTATTGAATTTTACTTCCATGTCAAAACCCACAACTTTTAGAGTTATAAGAAACCGATCAAGTAGATACGACAGAAATGTATGTCAACTAGATTTAAGGTCTTCCAAATGCTGCGCCATACATACAAGATGAGAACCAAATATTGTCAACATTCCTAAATATTAAGCGTTATCTGTAAGACATTGACATTGTCTGTCCCAAGCCTCATGATATCATCATTATAGTAAAGCAGTCATCTATATGTTTATATAGTGTTTTCTCAAGCCTTTATTTAATGTGACAGGAAAGAAAGAAGCGGAATGACATGTAGCAAATAGTCCAGCCAGCCAGGAATTAAACCGTGAACTCGCTGCTGAAGACGTTTTGCAGCCATGTGATAGTCACACTCATCACTCGGCTATCAGGTCAGCCAGTCTAACATCTGGTTATTACAAGTACCTACTGTTGTAGTACTCACTTCATTTATCAGCTGCACTGCATTACTTTTTTAACCCCATCCTTGCTCTCTTTTATTTTATAGTCAACGTCTGGCCTTTTCACAATAGCTGCTCCTGGAATGTATCAGGGAATGTATGGTTGTATATCTTCCTTTCAGCTGCCCAACGTCCTGTCCTGTCCTTCCCATCTATCCTCCACTCTCCTCCTCCTCATCTTCCTCTGTGGATGTTCTCCAGATGCTGAAATCATTCATTAACTCTAGCCCATCTCCCCTTTACTACTCTTGCGGCCCACAGTAAGCTGTGACTGAGTGTTATGGGGGGGTCTGATAGTGGCAAGCAATGGAGCGGACAAGTTATTACAGGACAGGCAAATAGAGTCCCGATGAAGCATGAAAACCTCCCTTCCCCAAAGCGCCACTCAAACACACAGGAATATACATCTAGACAGAAGGACAGAGTTTGAGAGAGATATAGTCTTCACAACTACACAGGCTCTCTTCCATGAAACCATGAAGACATAAACACGTCTTTAATGAGAAAAAAGACAGACAGGCGTATAGAGTACCACACACACAGCCTGTCCAATAAGTCCTTCTATCTCTGTGCATACTAACGAGAACAGACATATAGAACATGATGGGGCACAGCAACAGGAACAGGGTGACAGCCTGGGATATGAATATTAATACTGGGATGCCAAAGGGATCTGGAACAGTCCTGCAGTTAGCATGCTTTGCTTCGCAGCGTGGCTTGGCAGGGCAGCTTTCAATCAATCAATCTTTTATGTGCCACTCGGGGGAAGTGTGTTGGCAGGGAGGGTTTGTAAAAACAATAATGCAGAACAGAGGACAACGAGGGTAATCACACGCTAAAGTAAAGGGTACAAGCCCTAACATCTCAAGGGAGGAGGAGGAGGAGGAGGAGAGAGAGAAAAAGTGTTAAAATTGCTACAAATACATGAACTGAATGAAACATCCAATGTTCTTTCATTGAGGACAGACTTTGATCTCACATGCAGTGAGAACGTCGGGTGCTAGTGAAATATACCTTGAGTGTTTCACAGTGTCTTAGCAAGGATCACTGTATCCAAAGCCATTTATCAGTGTTGCCTGAGTGGATATGTCTCATCTGTAAGATACAGCAACACGAACAAACATCGTGAATCTCAACTGCAACAGGGAAAAATGTGAGGTGAAGCATGGACAACGGGTATTACCGGGATCAAGTTTGATCTGTATCTGGATGTCTTATCTAGAGAAAAGAAGGTAAAATGTTAATGGAGGGGTGACAATGCACACAAACACAATCAGCATGTGGCTGGAACTGCCAGACCACCTCTGGAGTTGAGCTGGCTTGCAGAGCAATTGGATATTATTGGACAGTGTCTGCTCATGAGTTAGAAATAAAACCACTTCAGGCTCTGCTTTGCTTCGAGCCAAAAAAACCCAAAAGGACAATTCTCATCCCCAAAATCAACAAGAAAACATTGAAACATTCACAGTTGCTGCAAAATGCAATTGATGCAGACAAACGTTTTATTTTTCAGATGCCTTCTGTTGAGGAAGAACAGATATAGTAACCTGCTTAGCACATAGACAAGTGTGACCAAATCACAATGCTCCCAATTATTGGGAGTAAATGCAATGGAGTGGTTGGGTTGTATTCCAGATGCAGACTTAAATTTAATAGCAGGTGTAAATTGGGTTAGAAAGACGGTAAAAGCTGGACAGTTTCAGTTTTATAATCCTTTTCATCAAAGTTTATTGCCACCACATCCACCACAGTCACTTTTAAGAGTTTGTTTTTCACCCTCTAGATGTCTCTGCTTGTTGTGTCTGAAGTGAGTAAATGCACGAGTGCCCCAAACAACCCACAAGTTGCTGTTTGTAGTTTCATCCCCATTCCCCTCCCTCCCCTGGTTTATCCACCATGTGGCACGGGCATAGTTAGCTAGCTCATTCTGGATGAAAGGCTTTCTGGGATTTTGTTTGTGTTGCCGTTTTTGCTCGTATGATCATCTGAATGCAGCCTGTGTGTGAATGTGTGGGTGCGTCCATGTGTTTGAACTATTTTTTTATTTTTCTGATGAATTTACTAACTTACAGTAGGGTATACTTGTGAATGTATGTGCCTGGTTGACGCGCACACTGTATGTGGGGACTTAATTGCACGTGGATGCATCTGTTTGAGGGTGTTTGAAGCCAGATGGCGGCGTGCCCCCCACACCCCTCAACCCAATGCATGCCCTCCCCCTGTTCTGGATGCCCGCCCACTACTAGGATGAAGTGTGAACGTGTGTGAGTGTACGTGTACATGTTGCCAAGTAAACATGAGAGCTGTCTGCCCCCTAGTGGTTTTATCATGCTCTTCTCGTCTCATACTGGACTTAATGTGCTGACAAGTCTGTCACTGGCTCCGCACCTCATTTTATCACCCCGTGTTGTGGGCGTAACTGTGGCAACCGAGCTGCCAAATGAGGCAGAAGCCCCACATCAGTAATTAGCGTCAGACAAAGTGACTGCAATAACGGAAAGCACCTCTGTGACCAACCTCAATCAGCTGGAAACAGTTGTACTCAACTCGTATGCAAATCCTGGAATGCTGAAAGGACGGGTCCGCCCCTCTTTGGACTCTTTTTAAAGATGGCACTTTGTGAATGTTAAATGAGTCTTCAGTGCATCGGGAAAGTACAGCACATCTGTGTCGAGCCCTCTCTTTTCCCTCAGGAATGAGCCAGAGGGAGGGAATATCCCCATTCCCTTTATTCGGAGATGTTTTAAGTGTGGCAATTAAGATATGTGGAGTTTTTCATTAGCCCGATTTCTTTTCATGTTACTCTACTTATTGATCTTTGGATGAGCTTATTCTGACAGTTGTTGTTAGCATATTCAGTGGCAAGTAGCCAATCAGGATAGAAAAAACTGCTCTATTAAAAAAAAAAAAACTTGTATCTCAGCAACCCAACGACATGTCTGCTGTTGATCTGCAGCATAGTTTGATTAGAGACAGACAAAGGAGTGCGTCAGAGCTTGTATTAATCACTGCACGCTCAATAGGCTATTATGCACTAACATGGGCCTTCACTTTGCTTCAGTAGCTTCATACAAGCCCACGATGTGTGGGTGTGTCCCAATATTCTGTCTCATCTTGTTCTGTAGCACCTCTCAATGGATTTATGTTTTTATTTCATTTCAAGTAAGGCATATTACTTGATATTTTAATGTGAAAGCTTATTGCTCATGGGCTGTGCTGAAGTTGAATGGAAATCCCTTTATTTTTAGAAGGTGGTGCTCCACAGCAGTATATACTGGTAAAACACACAGATAAACAAATGTATGGTTGCACACAGTTGTGTTCTTAGAGAGAATAATTTAGATTGTAAATGTGGATAGTATCGTGATATATAAGAATTAGATGTTACTTAAATTATGAGGCTCATCACCAAGGAATTAGTATTTACTGGAGCTGAAAAAAACTCTATTTTAGAGGCCAAAATCAATATTTGAGAGTTAAAAAAAACTATATAAGGGCCATTACTTACAGTATACCATTATATACTCCTATACTAATATATAAATAATATTGTATAATACTGTATATATATATTCAGGGCCATAAGTATTTGGACTGTGACTTATTTTCCTCTTTACTCGACTTTACACAGATTTGAAAGGAGGCAGTCAATATGTGGTTGGAGTGTATTTCAGCTTTAATTCAATGGATATATTAAAACTATTGCATTAACCGTTTTGGAATTATAACCATTTTTACTCAGTCCCCCACATTTTCAGAGGCTCAAATGCCATTGGACAATTGTCTTACAAATGGTTTGATGGCTAGCTGTGGCCTGTTCCCTCGTTATTTCATGACAAATTAAGCAGATAAAAAGTTCTGGAGATGATTCAAAATGTTAAATTTGCATTTGGTATCTGGTCCAGGGAACTCTCAGCACGAGGACCAAATAGTGTGTCAATGCAAGTGAAGGAAGCTCTTAACATTCCTGTAAAATTTGACAAAAAACGCCTATCCAGGTATACCCAAAGTAAATTGCAACCTGTACTTGAACTATTTGGAGTGAATGCATGGTCTTGGTCTCTTTTGAATGGTAACAATCTAAAGCTTTTTTCCCCCTATAGTCAGAATCACTTTAAGTGCTGCTGAGTTATATAAGTTTGAACACAATAAAGTATAAGGTTTCTATTTCCGCCTGAACATTTCTTTGTAAATAGATGCCTGTAGATGACTATAAATGGGACTTATGAACTGGAAAACACAATGGAACCATAGCCTGAAGCCTTTTCTAGTCTAAGTAAAAAGTTGATAACAATATCACAGAAAATGAATATTTTACACATGTTTTTCTAATGAAATGTCTAGGCGTTTTTCCATTTTGAGATTGAAAATATTCATGATATATATATATATATATATATATATATATATATATATATATATATATATATATATATATATATATATATATATATATATATATTATATATACCTATTAAAAAGGCTTATAGTCTTGCAAACTTATAGAGGTACTATTCATATATACTACCAGTATTGCTGACACAGAGAAAATGAAGTATAAATGCATTGTTATGCTATTTCAATGACAGACTGAGGATCTATGAGCAGAAGTTTGTTCTGGTGAAGCTGAAGCCTGTTGGGATCATCCCCACCCCCTCTTGATTGGTCCCGTTTTGTAGGCAATTTCATTGGCTGTCCGAAACGCCTGTCATCTGAGCTGTACGGCGCGACAGGCTTGAGCCACGTAAGAAAATAGAGGCTTAGCCTGAACTTCAACGTAGCTTCTGGTTGGGTAATGTAGCTTGTCAGTCAGGACATGAAGCTCCTATTGGTTCAAGTGGGGTCTCATTGGAACCGTTTGATTTCGGCGGACATGCTGATCGTGAGTTTGCAGCTGTGCTCCCATGCAAACATGACTTTCTGCTAAAAACAAAACTGCTTTCATTCATAACTTCCAGCTGCAATGAAATGATGCAACACCAGTTGGTGGATATTTATGGATGTAATCACGTGTTTTGGACTAAATCTTTTATGGGATTTATTTGTATTGGACCTTTACGACGTAACAACGCTGTTTTAGTTGGAATATTATGGATTTATGGATCAATATGAGGCGTCATCGGTGAGTTGTCTTGATTTTCAAATCGCTTGTTTGTTTGTTGTTGTCTGACAAAAGGATTGATTGTAGCTGCTGTGGTGGTCTGATCTTGAAATGGAGTGGACAGCTGGAATCACAAGAATCGTAGGTTTCCAGAAACATATGGCACTCGTACAGAACTATAAATGGATGTACAGTGTACAACGGAATGTACAGTGTATAGTTGAAATGGACGCCCGCGTGACAGCAGAACGTTAAGAGGTTAAAAGGCTGACAAACTACACAAACCTATGAGGCAGATAGCAGAAACATTAGGATTGACCAAATCAACAGTTTGGTACATTCTTAAAAATAAAGAATATACTGGCAAGCTTACCAACACCAAAAGTCCCGAAGACATGTAAAGAAGATGAAGCAGAATTATTCATCATCATCACCTGGTTAACATGGTGGAGGCAGTGATGTGGCATGGGCTGGTATGGTGTTCATTGAGGATGTCTGATAGAAGTAGCAGGATGAGTTTTGAGGTGTTTAGGGCATTACTATCTGCTCAGATTCAGCCAAATGATGCAAAACTGATTGGACAGTACTTCTCGGTGCAGATGGATAATGACCCAAAACATACTGTGAAAACAGCCCAAGAGCTTCTTGAGGCAAAGACATGGATTATTCTTCAATGGCCAAGCCAGACACCTGATCTTAACCCAAGTGAGCTTTTCCTTCAGATAAAGGAAAGTACACTTATTGACTGCTTTATTTAAAATCCATTGCAGTCGTGTAAACAGGCAAAATTAGAAAAATGGTGTCACAGTCTAAATTCTTATGGCCATGACTGTATGTGTGTGAGAGAGAGAGAGAGAAAGAGAGAGAGAGAGAGAGAGAGAGAGAGAGAGACGGCCCTACATCCCTGAAAAACCCAGTGCTAGTTTTCAGACAAAAGAAGGAGGAAAAAAGGAAACCATCTAAGAAACCCAAGGCTTGTTAGCCAGGTTTAGAAAGGATAGCACAAAGATGTACACTAGAAGAGAGCAGCACTAAAAGGGATCCAGGCAAAAAGTGTACGTTCCTGGTACTGAAGGGATGCAGCAGGGGGTCTGTGTGACTGTCTTATAATAGATTTAAAGCTAGTTTGGAGCAGTGTGTGTGCAGTTCAATTGTCTTAGTCTGTGGGAGAGGAGATGAGATGTGTGTGCATGATACTCATAAAAGACACTATATCCCCATCCCTCCACCCCTTCCCTCTGGATTTATCTACATCTGTTTTTAGATCTGTCCTCTTTAAACTCCTCTCCTCTGTCCACTGTTGTGCTGCGTCTGTGACCCCTCCATGTCCCTGTAATTCTCTCCTCTCGTGTAGGGATAATAAGATTGATGCAGGCGGGAGATAATGAAACGCGAGAAAAGGAGAGTGGTAGACTATTGGAGAGAGAAAAGGCAGTGAAGAAGGAACAAGGCTAGAGAGTGTAAAGGGAAAGAAAGAGAGATTGAAAATCGAGAGTTGACAGGTTTTTGCTGTTGATAAGCATTCCTTGAGTGCATAATCCAAGCTTAGTATAGTTGTTGTATTATCCTAAAAGCAAGGTACTGTACATGTCATCGCCATGACAGTAAATGATAAACAACAGAGAGTAGAGCAGAATAGCAGGTGCAGAGGAGAGGAGGGAGCAATGGGACGCACAAAGCTGAGGGAGAGGAAGAGGGAGGCAGAGGAGAAGCAAGAAGGGGAAACAAACGGCACAGGAGTGCTGAAAAGGAGGCGAGAGGAGAGGAGAGGAGAGAGGAGAGATGTGGGGAGAAAGCACTCTGATGTAATTAAAGTGGCTGAGTTGAGAGGCTGCACCTTGCAACCCTCCCCAAGCCTCCCCATATGGAAGGTTTATGGGTTTATGAATAGAGTATAGAAGCACTGTTAGAGGTGCCAATGTCACTGGAGAGTAAGGTTATTTATGTGGAACATAAGTACATCCACTGTATGAAGCTCCACTCACAAATTCTCCAAAATGTTCCTGAGATTGGGATCATGTTTACCTACTCAAGATGAAATCCCTGATGATTAAAGATGAAAGAAGATGAATATTTAAACATGTATTTATAACTTTTAGCTAACCATTTTGACTGTTCACCCATTAGCTAATACATTACATAAATTAACCCTAACCCGATGCAAACCATTACCATTATTCAAGCTTTATTAACCTTTTATTCATTGCCTATAGCTAACTATTTCAACCAGTTACAGGGCTGCCAAAAATTGACCATGAGATCAATGCAGGTGACACTTTATACATCTATTTTTGCATGCAGGGAAAAACAAATGTATGACTGATAACATATATAGCTATCTAACATTGGATACGTAGGCTATATGCATGCCATGTTTTTGTGCATTTTAATGTTTAATATAAATAACTGACTAATCTAATACTGTATGGAAATAATACAACAGCAGTATAAACAATATGATCCATATGATTGAGGATATTAAAACCTAGAGCTCCATCCATCCATTATCAGCCGCTTATCCGGGGTCGGGTCGCGGTGGCAGCAGGTTCAGCAGGCCGACCCAGGCTTCCCTCTCACCCGCAACACTTTCCAGCTCATTCTGGGGGACCCCGAGGCGTTCCAAGGCCAGCCGGGAGATATAATCCCTCCAGCGTGTCCTCGGTCTTCCCCGGGGCCTCCTACCAGTTGAACGTGCCTGGAAAACCTCTAATGGGAGGCGTCCAGGAGGCATCCAGGAGGCATCCTGACTAGATGCCCGAACCACCTCGGCTGACTCCTTTCGACATGAAGGAGCAGCGGCTCGACTCCAAGCTCCCTCCTGATGTCCGAGCTCCTTACCCTATCTCTAAGGCTGAGCCCGGCCACCCTGCGGAGGAAGCTCATTTCGGCCGCTTGTATCCGAGATCTCGTTCTTTCGGTCACGACCCAGAGTTCGTGGCCATAGGTGAGGGTTGGAACGTAGACCGACCAGTAAATGGAGAGCTTCGCCTTCCGGCTCAGCTCCCTCTTCACCAAGACGGACCGGTACAGCGCCTGTTTTACATCTGCAGCCGCACCGATCCGTCTGTTGATCTCCCGCTCCACCTTACCCTCACTCGTGAACAAGACCCCGAGATACTTGAACTCCTTCGCTTGGGGTATATAAAACCTAGAGCTGCTGCTGAAAATAAAACAAAACCTTAAACATACAGACAAGAACAGGCGGATTACAACTTACTGTGTGCTGCTTAATTAAAGATTTTATTATTGATGCATCACGTTTCAGTGTTTGCTTTCCATCTCTTTCTCCACAAGTTGGTGGTTAGTTGCTGCTCCGTGCTCTGCAGGCTATATTTTCATGAACCCAGCCAGATCGCAGTCAAGTGCGTCCTGCCAAGTGCCAAGAAACTGTAGAATAATTAATTGAAATGGCACGTTTGATGTGCACATAAGCGTGAGGGGTTCTGTGGTTATATTACAACAATCTGATGATGGTTGCACAAAATGTAACCAGCGAAACCACCGTGCGTAATTGGCCTCATAGTGACATTATTGCTCTAGTTCAAGATGGAATGGATTTCCGCTGCCTTCATACAGCTGTAACGAGAGTCACAAGAGCAAAGGAAAGGCCTTCAGTTTAGTACTACTAACTGTCACGACAAACAGACATCTATTCTGCCATTGATGCCATCACCGCCAGTTGAAAAATTTGCATTATCATGTGAAATAAAGTTATTGTTGCCGTTTCAACAATTAACTAAATTACAGATATTACCAGACAAATTTCCATGCAGCTATAAGAGCATGTGCCATCTGAGGAATCCATGTCATCAAATAGAAATTATGGAAAAGCATCGTAAACCACCAAACAGAATTAAGCAATTTAGCATACAGACACATTTGACTGAAATAAATTAACTTTGCTGATTGACAATATTTTCCAGTTGCCCATTTATCAGGATGCTACATTTAAGGATGTTTTCACAGTTGGCTGGTTTCAGCTTTTTATGTGAACTCAGGGGGATTATTTAGCATCATTTGGCTATAATTTCTGGAGGTTGTTAAGTATCAATCATGCATATTCATTTTGTCTGCTGAATAGTTTGAATTAAATGCCTTGAAATCTACTCCATGCCTCCTCATAAAATGCACCAACTTTACCCGGACCAGATCTTACTCAAAACTAAATAGCAAAGGTGGCAGCTAACTTACGTTTAGCTATGCCCTCTATTTCAACCAGTTAACTATTACGCTTAGCTACCCGCTAGACTTCTGCTACGTTGCCGACTAGCTACCCCATGACAACTGCAAAACTACCCTAGTGGTTACCAAGAACCCCTGCTGGGAAGTCACTGATCTACATCAACTGGTTTCCTGACAGCAATGTCTGAATATGTATTGCTGTTTCTATTGAATAAGCTAAAAGGACAGCTCCCTTCTAGGACTGTCCTGGACAAAATACATTCTTATTTGACTAAGAATTGATTTAGTCAACTAATCGATTTGTTGATTTAATTGACGGATCTGTACAAAGATCATCCATAAGGAAGAACAAAAGTACCACTTTAAATCTTGGGTTTACTAGAGATGTGCTCATAAATCTCCTGTAATAACTCATTCTGTATGAAAAAAGCTTTAAAAAATGACTAATTAACCTGAGAAATATGAATGGAGTAAGAGGGGGCAGCCCGACTTCCTTCGCTTTAGTATTAACTCCTATACATGCATGCAACAGTGTACAAGCAGCTTTGCTATTGGTCGACAGCACAAATGTAGCCTATCTCAGCTTTTCATGTCAGATTTGACAAGACAAGACAGGAAAGCCTCCAGTGAACTTTGATGTTCAACTTTGATCATGACACCTAGGGCTGTGCGGTATAGGCAAAAATTCATATCACAGTATTTTGTAAGATTCTGGCGGTTTCACAGTATATATTTTTTTAAACAAGTAAACACATTGATTCCATTAACAGCACCAGTCTACTAGACAGCAGTACTGTCAGCAAGTCGTCCATAGCTGCAACAGCAGCAAGCAGCAACATTGACTTTATACAGTTTTTTACAGCGCAGTGGAGCTACTTACCTGTCAGTGTAACTGGGCTCAGTCATGGTTCACACTTATTATAAAATTACAGCGCCGAATTGCATGGTGGGTAGAGTTCGCGCCCAAAAAAACCAGGAAGAGACAGACCGGAAGACACGCCACACAAACAGCTGTTCGCCGCCCAACTTCCCAGCATTCAATTTGGCCGTGTAATTTTTAACCATGAGTGAACCAAGTTACCCTGACAGCTAACTAGCTCCACTGCGCTACAGTTATTAAACTGTAAAAAATAAATGTTGCCGCCTGCTGTTCTTGCGTATATGCACGGCTTGTTGACGGCGCTGGTCGCTGATGGCACCGCTGTCTAGTTGACTGCCGTAGCGCAACAACAGTTGTTACTGTAATCACTGGTATATGAAAAATTCATACTGTATGAAAATCTGAAACTGGTATACGGTTTGAGCGGTATACCGCACAGCCCTAACCTCCATCAAATGAATGAGGTACAAAGTAACAGTGTCAGAGATGCTAGCAGGACCAGGCAGTGTGAGTACATGTAGCGTGAGCACAGCACAAGTTTGAAAGCCACTAAAACGCAAAGTTCATTTATTTGAATTTACCTGTTTTAAACATAATATATGACAGTCAAATGGTTATTGATTTTCATCTTAAAAAAGGGAAAGTATACAAATGTTTATCCTTTGAAATTGATATTAAAATATTCAATCATAGGTGAGTGTGTGGCTTTTCCATTTCTCCTTTTGATGTACCTGAAACACAACATTTCTGCTATCCAGGACTTTGATGTGTGAATCCATTCTTCAGAGAAATTACATTTCTGCCATCAAAGGACATGAAGTGTGCATGTGTCCGTAAGGTACCGTGTGTGTGATTTTCTTTTGAATCAGAATTAGCATTGTTACTGTGAGACCACCCTTACGTATCTTTGAATGTGGTGATCACACCTTTCTTTGTCCCGTAACTGCAACTAACCGCTCAAAATGGTCAGAACATGGAGCTCAATCACACTCACAGTGGGAGACACACACACACACACACACACACACAGCGGGACACACACGCACACACACACACAGCGGGACACACACGCACACACACAGGACCTCCGTCCTCCAACAGAAAAGAAGCTTGCTTCAGTCTCTTTCAGTCTTTTCATCTCCCTGTGTGATTTGAAACAACCTTTCACGCCTCTATTGCTAATGTTCCGAATAGGCTGCCATTGTTAATGTTGCAGCATTATGAGTTCCTTTTGTGTGTGTTTCCCTCTGCTCCCAGGGGACTGCACCGAAACCTGACAGGCAGCACAGGGTGGCAGCGATGTGATCTCTTTATTTGTGCTTTTTTAACGAAGTAATTATGGAAATATTTTTTCTTTGTTTTGGCCTTTCTCTGCTGAGAGTCCAGTTCATAATTAATTGGTAGCACAAACGACAAGCCAATTTGAAATCACAAGGGAGGGGTCGAGGGGGCTTGTTTTATTGGCTGGGGCTTGGTTGGGGCAGCGGGCGGGTGGAGCTTCTGAATTAGATTAGATTTAATTAAGGCATGGGGACCCTGACTACACACTGGTACATAAATAGGCTGTATGCCAGGCTGGTTGTTGTTGAGAATTCAACAGCATGTGTGCATACAAACACACACACACACACACACACACACACACACACACACACACACACACACACACACACACTGCTGAAGACTCCCTCAGGCCTTCAAGGTCAGGTAGACAGAGGAAACATGCAGCACGGTGTCTGGAAGTTTTA
Organism: Taurulus bubalis; assembly: GCF_910589615.1. Lineage (NCBI taxonomy): Eukaryota > Metazoa > Chordata > Actinopteri > Perciformes > Cottidae > Taurulus > Taurulus bubalis. The sequence goes on along the minus strand of NC_136597.1, from coordinate 10,942,549 downwards.
GAAAAACTCATCCTCTAATGATGGCTCCCTGCTTTGTCCAGAAAGCTCTGACAAATGTTCTTTCTTTACAGAGCTTGTATAAAAGGCAATTAAAGTCGTCCATGAATATGAGATATGAGTTTACAGTTAATCACAATTCCTTCTCAGCAGTCTGGAGGTTGGTTGAGGGCATTTTGTCTGTAACACTTGTCTTCTTGCTTCTTCTCGGTTCATTTTGTTTATACGCCCTCTGGTGTTTCGGAGAACACAGCGCTGAGCATGAGCACCTTTGTGCGTGCTCGTAGCTGGCCTGCCTTCTATGGAGGCTCAAAAAAACTTAACAGGACCTATATGCCGGACTATTTCTTGGAAAGGCGCCAGGCAAATAAATAGTCTGGTACGTAACCAGATGAAGCTGAAACCGTGACCTGTTTTTTTTAGGTATTTTTGTACAGATTAAACAAACCAAGCCAACCTTTCTGTTCCCATGTGTTTTGTTTACAGTCTGTATGCTAAGCTCAGCCGTCTGGCTGCTGCTTGTAGCTTCATACATACTGAGTTGTGAGTAATCTCCCGGCAAGAAAGCGTATTTTCCAAAATGTTAAACTATTTCTTGGACTGCACATTGTGACCTTTATTAATGCATGATTTGAAGTCCAGTACAAATAACGAGATCTTACATAATCTACTTGGAATCCGTCAGTGGAGTTCCCTTTAGTCAGTATAGCTTTGTGAATCAGACCTATGACTCAACAATACAGGGTCACATTGCTTGTAGCTTTGAACATTTCATTTAATTCTCCTTGTAGCTCTAGCTTGTACATGTGGGGGGGAATCTATAGCTCGTGCTAAATGCAATATCCCCCAAGCGCCTGTAAGTCTCTATAAGCCTGGAGTACTTCAAAAAAGCTTCAAATGGACTTGCCTTGTTGCAGTTTCAGGGGATTTAATCCTTACAGATGGCAGCATTTTCGGACTATCGATTCAACCTTGAGATATCTCGCTATGGTCATTTCCTGGCAATCCTTCTGGGCAATATCCTCAACAGTCTGCATGGTGGCTAATGAACAGAGATGTGAGTCCTTGAATATTAGGCAACACAGAGACCTTGAAGACAGAGCATACAAAGTACCCCAAAGCGTGGTTTGAACTTTTTAGGAGGCACATGGAGGTTTGATGTTTACAAACCCTGAAGACAACAGTGTATTTTGAACTGAAACAGCAACTGTAAAATACTTTTATGTCGCTTATTCCTCATTAGCACAGCCTTCCTGCAGCTCCATAATAAATAGCATTCCTTCCACTCGCCCTAGTTCAACAGTACTGTCTGCCGGTGAGCAGCAGAAACGCCACTTACATGAGCCTCACCCTGAGTTTCTGATTTAAATTCTCACTCTGTAATATCAGTCAGCAGAAATGTTTAAGTGCTATTCCCTCATCCCATCTGAAATAATAATAAGCTGCAGTGCTCTATGGCATTGTAGTACTCCCTTTCCTCATTTCAGGCAGCGAGTTGCTCTGCGTTTCTTGCCACTGGCCACGGCTCTCATCGCGAGCATAAAGTTCCCTGGATTCCTAGGTAGCTTGCAGATTCCCCGTTTCCCTGCGACAAACGCGGCAATGTGTGGCGGCCCCTGTTGCCTCCGCTCATCTTCAATGCCGAGCAACTCGCGTTGTGTTTTATCCAAAATTGCTGTAAGCTGTTTTTTTCTCACAAAGAATTATTCAGCCTCTCTTTTCTTTCTCTTTCTTGAAGATAAAGAGTGAGGTGGTGGGCTCACACTAGCCTCTGCACAGAACACGCTGCACTGTTTGTTCTCTTGGTCTCTAAAAGCTCTCGGAGAGAGTGTGACTGCTGTTATGCTTATTATGTAGCACTCTCATCTACAAAAGAGGCGGCCTCTATTGAATCACACAGAACACATTTTGGAATGAACCTGAATCCACTGCTTTATATTCATGCCAGTCTTCCTCACTGCCTTCTCCATTCCCCGAGCTCTTCAAGTCCACCACTCATGCTCCTGTATCCTCAACCACCTCGTCCCTCAAATTGTTTCCCTTTCCATCCTTATTGCCTCCATTCCTCTCTTTGTCTCTCCTGCCACCACTCATCCTTCCTCTTCCCCCAACCTCTTACATCATCCATCCTCAATTTGCTCTTCATCCCTTTCTTTTTCCCCAACAGAAGCTCCGGGGCAGGACTTTGTGACACTGGATTACCGTCTGCGCTACTACCCCAGCATCACCTACGCTGTCATTGGCAGCGCAGTCATCTTTGTCCTGGTGGTGGCGCTGCTGGCCCTGGTACTCCACCACCAGAGGAAGCGGAGCGTCCTGCTGCCCAGAGGCGTAAGAGGAAGCTCGCATCACCACCACCAGCCCCTGCTGCTCTCCCGTCTGGTCATTTTGGACCGGGGCCACGTGCATCCCGGAGGTCCTGGTCTTTCCCCCGGCTCACCCAGCGCAGGAGGCCAGTATAGCTCAACTCCTCAAACCCTGCAACTGTCTGGGACTCTTTATCCTTCTGGACTCTCCATGGACTCGCCTCCATCATACTCACAAGCTGTTCTGGACGTCAGGTGAAAGCAATGATGATTCTGTATGAAAGTTTATAATCTTTTGACTGAATCCATAAAGCTAGCTTTTCACTTTAAGCCACAACTAAAATAGCATGAAAACATTAAAGCAGTGTTAGTGGCGTTAAATGTTGTCTCTCTAGCAAAGTATTTTCTAATTAAGTGTATTATTTCAATGCAATATAATAAACTAATTAGATTTACTTGTGTAATTTTCATATACACAGACTAAATCAGTTGTATAGGATGCTATCTGAAATATCTGTCCGCATCTGTCTCAGCGGTGCTGGTTACTCATTATATATGATTTATTTAATTATATCAAATAAAGGATTATATAGAGGATTGTTGCTTTAAAAAAATGTGATACATTATTCATACACAGAAATGTAGTGAACATTGATGTAGAGAATGAGATTCTAATTAACAAATTAAAAAAGGGGTGTACATCCAGAATGTTAGCTCAACGATGGTCCCAGTCAAACATATTAATTCTCCAGTCCTTCACATTTTTCTTCTGTTTTTTTTCTCCCTTAGTCGGCCTCCCTGGTTTGATCTCCCTCCTCCTCCATACCTCTCAGATGGGGAGCTTCCATCAGAGGGCGAGCTGCCTCGATATGAGGGCCCACAAGACCCTTTGAGCTACGCCAGAGCACATCCCGCCACGGCCAGAACTGTAGCCTCGGGCACGCAGCAGAGTTTGAGCTCCAGAGAGGAGTTGGACCAGCTGTAGCCTCGCTCTTGGTAGAACTAGTTAGAAATCAGAGACTGCAGGACTGAAGGACCAGGCTGCAGGGCCACAAGGCCAGGGCAGCCCACAGCAAAGACCTGCTGAGGAATCAACAAGGACTAAGAAGCTGTATTCTAAACAAGGTCCTTACTCTCTGCCCACACATGGGCTCACTGAAGCACTGGACTGAGACGAGCTCCTCCTGAGAGACGGGTCTTGTAGGTTGGCTCCGTCTGCTGGGCCCATAGTTGCACTACACCTAAATCAGTTACACATCCATTCGATACTTCACATTTTACATCTATAGTGTTTTCCATAGCGGTGTTTATAATAGATTTGTGTTGTGTTCAATATTAAATATCTAAATTTTAGATATACTGTTGAGCAGTACGGCTAAAATTGATGATGTGCGGTACATAGAACATTTAGCAATGACATGTTGAAGCTTATTCTTACTCAAGTTGATTCACTTTCAAGAGTAAGTCCAAATGAAGACGATACAGTTGTGTAATTTCTAATAGCTTCAAAGAAAACATGCTGCTGTTTAAACAAGAACAGCTCAATAATAGGTACTCAACCCTTCTAATCTGTGTTTGCGGTGTTGATGTGAACAGTGACCTGATAATATGGCTACAGTGGACTTGTTGTAGTGAAGAAAATTACATTTTACACTTTAGTGGTACTTCAAACTAAACATTTGTTTAGAAAAATGCAAGAAATATTTCTAGATGAGCCGTGGAGGTATTCTTTAAAAAATATTTTCACCAAACGGTATGTCTTGTTTTCATGTAGTAAAATTTAAGCTAAAATGTGAAAAGGACCATTGAGATTTATTTAAATGATATACTAAGTGAGTTGCATACATCATTCCTCTGAGCAGATTATCCCCTCTCTTTTCTATTAGCTATTACATTTCTGATTGAAGACCAATTGTGTTTTTATGGAGACACAAAAAGAATGTAAGTTATTTTGTTGATGCCGTATTGTGGGCCAGTTTGGCCCCATAGTCACTTTGTATGTGGTTTGTTTTTAGGCACAAACATCTAAAGACAACAGCCTGGTACGCTCACATGACAACATTCATTTAAGAATATCATCTCTTAGATCAGATTGTTCCAATTTTGTTTGAGTTTTTTTTATGTACATAACTCTGTCATTTTGTAAAATCATCCTCAGTAGTATTAGACAATGACCATCAAATCCATATCTGAAGGATCTGTGTTTATATATTTGTTATTGTCTTTTAACCTGTTTTCTCATTCATTTCAAAGTGTTCAACACTGTAAATAGTAGTTAGGGCGAGTAAAGACATCTATTTAAAAGTAGAGTATAAAGTGAGACATGTGTAATGTAGTTGTGCTTTGGATCTTTCTTTTGCTCCAGAGCCAGAAGTAACAATGCAGGCACAAGAAAACCAATAAAACCAAAGATAATCATTATTAGCCTTAGCCCAAGGATATTACACTCCAAAGGAATGATTACGTGCCACAACAACTGTTTGTGCCTTTATTATATTAAAATGTACAACGTTGTATTGAGTACAAACATAATTCATATTATTTGTAGAACTGGAAAGCATTTCTCAGGACAACATTTATGCCGGTCTGTCTGTTCTGTTGTTTATATCTTGGTTTTGTTTTAAGGAATGTTGAAGATCAAATTCCCTTTTTTCTGATTTGATATCACTGGGTTGGCTTTTTACACACTTGTTTACCCGTCATGATCTTTTTTATTCCTGATATTCTGTATATTGAAAGTAATATAAAGTTCTGACTTGACACTTTAACAATTTAATGTTTATTGCAAAGTCTGAAGCTTTTCCTCCAGTCTGTGCCCCAGACAGGCAAACCTTATATCACAGATCCCCAAATAATAACGATTTAGTAGCAGGAATGCCATCTGACTCTACATTGTAGGTGGAGAAAATACAAGCATTCAGACCTCTTATGAAAGACAGAAACCATCAAACAACTTGTCTATTCTTTAACGTTTAGCATTTTGTTTTATCATCTTAATCTGCAAAATGATTAGTTGTTATAATTGTCAAGTAAAATGAGTAAAATGTATAATATTTCCCTCCGAGGAGTATACGCATAAAGTACAGATTCAAAACACTAAATATTCAACCAATCACAGAAGACTCTTAAAGTACCCTCTGGAGTTCATGCTGGATTATAAAGCTTCTGAAAGGAACCGCATCGCACCGGAGCCCTCGCTGGAAAGCTACAGCAGTGATGGAGCAGGGTCAAGTGAGTTTGTAGACTGCAGCCAAAGAGTCTAAAAATAGTAATTAGAGTACGCTAATGACATTTATGACATCGTCAACCAATTTGTCACTGCACCTCTCGGTACATTATTACGTACATTTAATTCCATCACTTTGTAATGTTACTGTGTCTGCTACCTGTATTCACCTGTTGGGGTGTAGTGCCAACATGTCTGACGAAACTGTTTGCCTCTACAGCCGCTTACAGACAGATCCAAGACAAGCAGAAGAGGCTGGAGGATCTCATTGTGAGGAAACACTAGTAAAGAAAAATATTGCCTTTATTCTTTGATTATGGTTTCAGTAAGTATTGTGTGACATAAAACATGTCAAAACAAATGTCATGAAAGAATATACCATAGGTTATGTCTTAACAAAGTATGCCATAATAAATATCAATGTTAATAGCATAGTATGGAATGGCATGGAAAAAATGATTTAAAAAAATGCCAGAAAAATACAAGACATAGTATGGCATAAACATTTTATTAAAAAGAAAGTCATAATATAGTATGCCATAACAATGTCATAAAATGCAAAAAAATCCCAAAAGATCATAGACATATAAATGTAGTAGCATAGTATGCCAAAAAAGCTAATATAGTATGCCACAAAATGATTCCATAAAAATGCCATTAAAATGTCAGAGTATAGAATAAAGTAGAGAATAAAAGCCAGACACTGTCATAAGAAAGTCATAGCCATACAATTTGCATGGTATAGTATTCAAACAAGTAATAATAGTAGGCCCTAAAGATGTTATAAAACAAGTCATAGTATAATATGTCATTCAAAATGAAATAATATGTTTCACAATAAGAACGTCATATTATAGTCTGCAATCCAAAACAAAAAAATATAGTAGACTTTTCCTGTGTGACCCTCAATAATTAGCTGGCTCCCTAAATTGGCAATCAGTCATCTAAACTGAGAACCTCTGTTGTTGTTGTAGTTGTTGTTGTTATAGTAGTAGTAGTAGTAGTAGTAGTAGTAGTAGTAGTAGTTGTAGTAGTAGTAGTTGTTGTTGTTGTTATAGTAGTTGTAGTAGTAGTTGTTGTTGTTGTTGTTGTAGTAGTAGTTGTTGTTTTATAGTAGTTGTTGTTGTTGTTGTAGTAGTAGTTGTTGTTTTATAGTAGTTGTTTTATAGTAGTTGTTGTTGTTGTTATAGTAGTAGTAGTTGTATTTGATGTTGTAGAAGTTGCAGTAGCAATAGCTACACATTAATGTGAATCTAATGCAAATTATTATGTTGTCCTTCTCGTGCAGTTTCTTCACTTTGTCCACGTCGTTCAACTACTGTATGAACTCAGAGGTCTTAACATGTTGGGTTGTGTCTGTATTTTTGCAGCCTACAATACACAACACAGGTATGTATTGACAATCGTATCCTGTAATCACAATAGGCCTTGTGTAATGATGATAAGGGGCCAGTTTGTAGTCTACGGCTGCTTTTCCCTGGCTCAAACAGTCATTACGTGCAAATACACATAACTGCATATCCGTGGTAGCCATGTCAGGGTTATCAAAATGAAGTCTTGCATTATGACTTTATTGGCTGTGTGCCCTTCACAGTACATTTTAACAGTTTAAATATCGTAAAGCTGTAAGGCCTACAACCCTCAACATGCAGTTTTCCACATATCAAAAAGGGATTACAGCTGCTGGCTTGCTGTTTCAATTGGTTTGAATGAAAACACAGGAGGAGAGCGAAAAATAAAGTATCCATGATTTGGATGCCACCGGCAGCTCTATATCTCCACCAGTAGAGGTCACCGTGTCCCCATATTTGACCAAGCTTAGCGCAGAATCGTCCAATTTTCAAAACCAGTTCTTCATTTCTGTCCTGCTTTGGTGTAATCTACAAAGTCAAATTTAGGTTCTTTAACCTTTTTTTGGTAAAAATGATAACGCTTTGAATCATTTTCAAAATGTTCATACATCTTAGATTCATAGCAACTATCTACTATCTATCTTTTATGACAACTAGTTCACTGAATACATGAATATTATGAATACTATCTCACCCCCCTATTTTCATTGTAATGTATCCCAAAACCCGGCCCCTCATCTTGCCCCTTTCACTTCAATATCCACATCACATTTGGACATATCAGATAACATGTGATACCATCTCTGACAGCACACACCCATCTCATCCTTCCCATCGCCCTAGCTGCATCATAATAGTCCTGCTCATCTGTTATGTGCACACACTCACATTTTCCCTCCCTTCACCCCTTCTTCCTCTTCCAGGGTTGGGAGCTTTTCTCTCATCACCCGCTCTCCTTTACCTTATCTTAAACTGATGTCGGAGGCCCATGTTTGCTTAGCCCGAGTCCTTAACTACACAGACTTTAATTAAAAGCATGCACACTTCTATTTTGCGGTCTGTCGTGTATATTTTTGCCAGGCAGCTGGTAAATTGGCAGATGGAATATTTCTATATATGCTGTAAGATAGAGCGTTGCTGGACCAGACGACGCTGTCCCTTGAGTTATGACCTCCACAAGACATGAGACAAAGCCCCAATACTCTGAAGTCAGTGGACCCTCAGTGGACAATGATGCAGAAGGGAGCCAGCAATGACAATAAGGAAAAGGAGTAACAGTTGAGTTGGCTGTTATGGGAGTAGTGAGGAAAGTGGTGATGTTCATGTAAAGGGGGACTATTGTTAACATATCATGGCAATGTTCCAAGGTGACAGAAAAGATAGACTACCTTTCCTCTCTTGGGGGTCTTTCATTTGGCATTACTGGCCGTAAACTATTGGATGCAGTGCAACTGTGATAAAGCTGGCTTGTATCCCACTGACAATAAAGACCTTCATTCTTTCAACTAGTGCTGATTGCTGAATGAGAATCCTACGTACGGTGATTGTATATTTAATATGCTCGTATTTTTCCCCCGATAATGTTTCCCTCCTGGAAAAAGGAAGCGATATAAAGGGATGTATATAAAAATGTAGCTACAGAAGTGTTCACCTGATTACGCTCATGCACTTTTGCTCACACACATACGAACATGCACACTCTCTTGGCCGGTGTGCCATAGCTCCAGTGAGCTGGAGATAAGAACCAGTGTTTTCACATGTAAATGGTGTGAGCGTGGAGGGAAAGGAGGGTGTATTGTTAGCATGGAGAAGCCGTGAGGAGCTCTGCCGACGGTTTGGCCAGCGTGGCCCTTATCAGATGAAGAGCAGGCCTCCGAGGGAAGGAGGGGTCGGTGAGGGACGAGGGCTGGGCAGGGTTGAGGGGGCCGACAGGAGAATAGAACAGCTGGCGGAGTCACGCGTGCAACCTCAAAAACACACAGAGCCCAGACACGCTGAGCACGGTGGGAATCTCCTCAGCTAAGAGATCCACAAACACACGGCCTCTTGTGTCATTATCAGCCACCAGCCAGCAAGTCTGAGCACATAATCACACACACACCAGCACGAAAAAAGGAGCATTTCACACAATCACGGACACACATAGAAACAATCATTGAGGACAATCACAGAGGTTCACAAATACACATTTCCATACAGGCGTCTGAACGCATCATTAGGCAACACACACAGGAAGAGAAAAGGAAAGACGATGGTCACCCCAAAACACAGATAGCTAAACCACCATTGAGAAATTGGCTAGTTTCACATAATGAATAAAGGAGCAATAATTTCAGCTACCACCTGGTTTCAACTTTATAGCTTGTGGCATGAATCCCACAATGAGACAGATGCCTTCATCTTTCCATTCTATGCGATGCATGCCATTCGGTCGTGCCATAAAGGCGCCAATCTCACCGATTCTGCAAATCTGCCAACAAACAATATGTATGTTTTGCACTAAATCAACGGATGTCACAGTCTGATAACCACTTAAGGACACACACATACATTCAAAAGGCCAGCTGACCACATTGTTGGTTGGAAGTCAAGGTTCATGAAATGATTGAAAACACTTTAGCTGTCATTACCTCAGTAAACATACTGGTAGAAACACAAATTCCTCTGATATGCGTATACGTATATGCATAAGTCAGACCAGCATTAGCAGCTGAAACAGTAACACTTCCCTGCTTAAGAATAGACCAGGGTGCTGGCTCTTGTCCTTCCCATTCAGGCCAGTGTTAAACACACTGACTAGCATGCTAATGGGTAATCCCTGAGGACGGCCACCTTTGTCCCAGCCAAGAGGATGTCTCTTTCTGGGCACAGGGTGACAGCCACCAGGCTGCCGGCTACTGGACAACCAGCATGTTGCCAGATACTGATCCCAGTCCTCCAGAGGGATGCCAGCAGGTTGCCAGGCCCTGATTGGTATTTGATGGGCGGAAGATTGGCGTCTGTCCTGGTTTTCTTTTTGTTTGTTTCCGGTCTGTGGTGCACCAGGAGGAGCTTTGCTATCTTCCTTGATGAGAGGAGAGTGAAAGTGTGGCGTAAGGGCATTTTGTCATGCAGCAGGTGGTCTGTATGTGTCAACAAAGACCTCCAGCTAATCTGATAGGGTACAGTGGGAGTGGTATGAGGTTGCTTTTATCTTCAGGGCAACAACCTCATGCGTAATGTCTTACAGCCCCATTCAGTGACCTAGACAGCAATCTGAAGCGTTTAAAACAAGCGTTGAAAACAAATAATTAGTTAACAAGATAAAGGAGCCTCAACAGTGGATTATGCTAGTGATAGTGAAACAGGTCTTTGATATTAAATGTATCTTTGCGATTACCGGTCAAATGACAAGAAATTCTGAATTTGAATGGTGTCAGGCAGTTGAATGGGGTTAGATTTTATGCAAATTATTGAAAGGTGTTCCTGTGGTTATAAACAGTTCATGATTATCAATGGATTGCAGCATTCCACATTGCAAGGTGGACAGTGGGAGATGGAAGTGAGTCGAGAAGCCAGCTGACATTGATTTGCTGAGAGGACATTCCACAGTGCAAGGTGCAGTAAGGAGGTCATAGGAGGAGGATCCTCCCTTGGGAATACCAGTATTCCCAATCCTTATGATGTGATGAAATAAAGAGGAAGCTGTTCTGTAGATTACGCAAGAAATACGAGCCCAGAAGAGCCGAGTGAAGCTTAAAAATGTATGATAATATCATGTACCGCGTGTGTGGTATTATATGTTGTGGTTCAACGATGATTATTTTAAACAATTTATCCAGGCCTGGTTCTGGAGTGTCCATGATGAAATATTGTGTCCTCATCCTAACTCTGTACCCTCATCTGTCTTTTCACCCCCAGAGAACTGAGCTCCACATATTTCAGCGGCACCCAATAATGCACACACATACTATGGACACACACACACACACATATAGGCAGTCGGCAGTGCACTAGTCTCTATACTCTATTTCTATTAAAATACCAATTATTAACTGTATTTTCAACTTGCAGGTGTATGTTAATTTGTATTAAACTATATATCTTGAAAATAGTTGATAATTAGGTCCATCATTTAGAAAAAATGTGGAATGGTGGCCAATATTTATCAACTTGAGAACAGATCTGCTTGTGGATGACTTTTCTTGCAATTTCATAAGGGAAGCTGGTTTCAACACAATGCTAAAAAGTTATACAATTCCCCACCCGCAGTAACATCCTTCTTCACTTGTATTTCCTAAGCCATAGATTCTTCATGGACCCCGACACACTCCTTCTCACCAAGCCTCGCATCCTCCCCCCATTTCCATCGTCACTCTTTCAAAATGAAACACACAACATAGAAACCGTAAAACCCCCCCGGCCAGAGTCCGCCTACCACCCAGGGCCACCCCATGCCACGCACGTTCCTCTCAGACAGGGAGCACGACACTGGGCCTCTCCATCTCTGCAGCCCCCCCAACTTGTCTATGCCCCCCAGTTCCATCCATCATATCTGCCCTCCAGTCTCCATCACGTCCCCACAATGGCTGCTAACCCAAAGAAAAGAAAAGGCAAAAAAGAGGGGAGAAGAATATAGCCGCTACCATGCAGAACAGTGCTGGCCGGAGGACCGTCTTTTGTCCCGGGCCCTGCCTCTCCTCGCCTGGTCTCTCCTGCAAACACACCCTCTTCTCCGAAGGAACAACAGCCCGAGGCTTGGGGGATGGAACCGGGGTGTGGTGCGATCTAAAGTAGTATAGTTTGTCCCCCTCGATGGCCCCCTGGTCACCAGCAGACCCTGTGTGTTGAGCTGTCAAACAGGGCCGCCCTGGCCCTCCCCTTGCGTCCACGGCACTCCCTCTGGGGGGCAGTAGGGGCCCCGAACTCCTGACTCAGGGGCCCGCAAGCCCAGACTTACCGTGCTCTGCTGACCTGACCACTGGTGCTCTGTGAAGTGGAACAGTAAAACTCAGGTGCAGAGAGGGGCTGAGTGCACATCTGCAAGGGAGACGGATAAAGTGGGAGATTTACATCAAAGACACCTTTGACTTTTGTGTGATATGTGCACTCAACTGTGATACGACTGGAGCAAAGAAAGAAAGAAAGAAAGAAAGAAAGAAACCTTTAATAGCATTGCTTGTGCAGAAACCAAAAATAAAAAGAGCTGAGATTGAGGAGGGCAGGGAATAAGTGAATGGGCAGCATCCATTAAGTGCAAACAAAAGCGGGTGCCTTTCTGTTGGTGCTGATATTCTGTTGCAGACCATCCTGCCTTTGTGGCCCAAGGAAGAGAGGGAAGTCCCCGCTTGGTCACGTTCACACCCTCTGCTGATAGCACCTCTCACTGCTGGTCATGGATGTTAGAAATGCTGCAGCTGCGTGGCCACAAACAGAGGCGACAGGAGAAAGACAGACAGCGAGATAGAGAGAGACTGGACAGGAGGAGACAGAAAAACAGAGTGGCGTATAAAAGATTAATTTAAGAAGAGTCAAAAGACAAGTAAAAAACTAACCAAGCATCCTGGATTTCTAACCGATACGTATACAACGGAATGCAATAAAGTAGTGGAAGAAAAGACGTAAAAAAAAAGAGTTAAATACAAAGAACAACTGAAGCAAGCCAGGAAAACTGTTGAGGAAAAGGTTAGAAGACAGGGAAATTATTAATGAAGCGAAAGCACTGGTCGTGGAAACAAAGCACATGTTGGATTGTCCAAATTCAGTGTGCTACTTTATGAGACCCCAGAGACTTGTGAGGCAGATAGTAGACTGGTGGAATTAGAGGGGGCTGGAGGGGTGGAGAGAGGGAACGAATGGGGTAATATGTGACACCGCTATTGTTAATTAGTGCCTAGCATCAGCATGAAGAGAAGTGGGGGCCATTGCTTTTTATATACATCATAATGTATTCTACTATCAGCAATATGTTTTCTTTTAATACATTAGACAGAAGGGGTGTAATATGGAAAAGCTGCAAGACTAGAGAAGTCAAGCACAAAAGTAGACAAAAAAAACAACAACACACATACACACACATAAGCAGACATCAGTCCACAAACACACAGCACCCTAATGAAACCGTGACTGACCACGTTCCAGCTCTATTCACTTAAAGGACAATAGTGCGCTGAGGCTGCAAAAAGCCAGTTGAGTGTGTGTGTGTGTGTGTGTGTGTGTGTGTGTGTGTGTGTGTGTGTGTGTGTGTGTCTATATACGTCGGCCTGTGTCCAGTCCTCGGGTGCACAGATTGTGATTTTCCCAGGTGAACAACAGCATACGGAGCGCTGCGTCTTCAAGCTCATTAAAGAGCATTCTGAGCCATTAGAAAGCATTCAGCAGGGTACGCATTCCCCCAGACTCCGGTGTCAGGGCACAGAGCCATGCCCGACGGCCCCAGGGTGGGGACCTATGCTAAACGAGCCGAGGGAACACACCAGAAGGAGCTGATCCTTTTCTTCAATGAGCACTGGTTGCTGTGTGGATTGATAGGAAGGCAAGGGGGGGGAGGGGGTATGTGTAGCAGCTTGTTGAGTTCCCTTGAATCAAAAAAATCATAGCAACTGTTGAATAGAGAGAAGTCAGTTTCCAAAATGACATTATATTTGGTCTCATGTTATACATCTGTTGCCAAAAGATTATTATTCACACAGCTTCTTAATTTTCAGCTGAATCTATCCACCTGAATGAATGGAAGATGACATAATGCTGTGAGGATTGTGATGATAGATCAGCAAAGACAAACAGTCCCCCTTGTGGACAGCAGCCAGATCCTCAAACATCAGACGTCCATTGATTCCACTGACCATAGAGTTGGGCTGGGGAGTAGTGTGATGCCATTCAGTGCCGAGCGTTGCTAGGTAGAGTGCACTAGTCCATAGTTTTTGTGTGTATATGTGTGTATGTGTGTGTCTAACAGAGAGAGGGAGAGAGAAGGAGAATGAGCTCGGTAGAGAGGCAAGGGTGCAGCATCCACCCCTGATGGTTATAAATGAGAGTCATGTCAGCAAAGGGACCCCAGGCCATCTGTGATACTCACAGATGATCTCACAGATGAAACACACACACACACACACACACTCACACTCACACTCACACTCAAGTGAAAGCTATACCCCCGGGACACCATACTGCAAAGAAGAGCAATATATAAAAGAATTTCCTGAATGTCTTTGACAGTAGTGCTAAAACTTTAGTAAATCTGACAACCTATTTTCTAAATTGTGTCTTTATCAAGTTTTACCTCAGAGGAAATATGGGATATATATATATATATATATATATATATATATATATATATATATATATATATATATGTATATGTGTGTAATTGTTTTGCCTTGTATTGTTTCCTGAATCTCTATAAAAGTAAACATTGACTGCAGCCTTATGCATTAGCTGTTGTAGTTAACAACATAGAGATCCACTACTGGGATAACTTGCCGCCTAACCAAACTAACCACGAAGTTGTGAGTTGTGTTCCCTGAAACGAAGGTGATGAAAGCGTGTGAAATATGACCCAAGTTGAAAAATACCCAAATTGCCTCTAACTAGTTGCTATAAATAGAAAAGAGACACAGAGATGGGAATACACTGAGAAAGAATGGGTTTCAACAGACACACTTGGCTCCGTTCAAAGAGGAGGCTGCAAAGGAACGTGGGAGGAAGCGGGGCAGGCTTTAGCAGTGTAATGTTTCACTGATAACAAGCTCAAATTTAATGCTGAATAAGATGTTCTGTAGGATAGGCCCAAACTTTTTCTAGGTCTTCCAAAAAACATGATCTATGTTCTCTTTAAGTCAATTAATCAGACGACTTGCCACCCTGTTCCCTCCGGTAAGGAGAGCAGGAATAGGCAGAGCCTCTTCTCACGGCGAGGGCTCGAGGAAGGAGAGTCAAATATTTATAGAGCTACACACCGAGATTCATTTCTCTCTCGTGACATTCACTAACTCCTGCTTCAGCGAATTGCGTTTTGGCAGCCATCTCCAGGTAGATAAATAGCCGAGTGTCCAATCAGATCTGAATTTATTTTAGCTCTTCCAGAAGTCAAATATAAACATCAAGCGGCCCATATAAGAAAGATCATGAATCATACCCAGAGGAGAGAAATTTAAAGTCAAAGTGACCTTTCGGGGAAGTCACTGGAGAATACTGGCCGGAGGAGGAAAGCTGCCATTTCCTCCAAACTACAGTCGTGTTGTTAAAAGGAAAGGCAGTCGCCAGGGTTACTCGTGTCGGTATGTTTTGGAGGCCAAGACAAAGCAACACGTGACAGGCTCGCCGTCCCCTACAGCTGTGACCTGTCTCCCACCCTGGAGAGGGAAAGAAAAACAGGAAGGAAGAGGACATGCATTGAAAGAGGGGAAGAAGTGTGGAGGAGAAGTGCCCCATAAGTATATGAAAAAAAGACAAAATCTGATAATAGTGAAAGAAAAAAAAAGAAAAAACGTCAAGCAAAGTAAGAGAAGCAACACATATGTGTGCGGCACTACATTTCCCCACCAGCTCGATCCGGCCTGCCCACTGCTACTTCTACCCCTCTCAACAATGGGGAAACAAAGAGATCGTAAAATAGCACAGAGTTGTAAAACACAAAGAAATATAAAAGAGTGGCTTCACACAGAAAATGCTGTAACTGTGAGGGGGTCGAAGTAGCAATGGCCCGAACTCTTGACCTCCCCTGTGACCGAGAGGTGCCACCCGGTTAAGACAATCCGTTCATAATCTCTCCCTCTCTCTCAGTGTGTGTGTGTGTCTGCTTGTCTTCTAGTGCCAATGGATTGAGATACCTCCTGGTAGGCGTCTTTTAAAAACATCGCCTTCATCAATAATCATGTTTCCCATCCTCCCTCTACCGTCTGCTCCTCTCCTCCCCCAGACCTCCTCCATCGAAGTCCCTCTCCAGCTCCACTCAAGTGGGTTTACCTCCCGCCAACAAAAGACATCTTCTTCTCATCCTCCGCCGAGGAGACCGAGGGATGGATGAGGAGATAGAGGAGTATCAGCTCATCCCTTTAATCCAGGGTAGACAGAAAGACTCTTCAGTGAAGAGGTGGGAAATCCACTGATCAGGGGCTTAAGATGCAAACTCTTCAATAGACCTGTGGCTCTCTTTGAGGTCATCGCAGCAGGACGGGATACCAATCTCTGTCTGTGCATTGTGGAGAACGCACTCTCGCTGCAACCGCATAGCACACTCGAGTCATACCATTACAACAAATGTGTATATTAATGGAGTTAACAGGGGAAATGCTATGGCATCTATTTGGTCAAATTCTGGCTCACACTTTGTACACTAATGTTGTCTGTGTTTTAGTTTTTGCATATTTAGCTTGGCTTAAAAAGTGCAGGATTAATCTAAACTGGCTCCATTTCTTTGCATTTACCATATAAATAACAAATAATTCAAAATTCCCTTTGAGAACGGGTTCAAATTTGCAAAAATGACTCAAACGTAATAATTGTCTATGTATGTCTACGCAAATTACATTTGTGAATATGTGCACATGAGTATCAGTATGAGCATGCGTGTCACTATGTGCGTGTGTGTCATTGTGTTTCCTAGTGTGTGCGTGTAAGGCGGTGAGTGTGCGCCTGCATTCAGCATTTCCCTGCAGCTAATGAGTGGCGGCCCACCTCTCCAGCAGGCCTGGCAGTCTTTGGCTATGAGGCTGGAGCTGGCTGTTTTCTCATGGTAATCACACACTTTGTCCCGGGGTGGATAATCCTGCACTGGCATTGTCTGGGCCCCAGAGGAGAGCCCCACAAGGTCGACCCCGCTTCACAGAGAGCCACAAAGCCCCAAACACAGTAGCAGCACCCCACTCCAGGCCTGCGCTCCTCAACACGCAGACACACACAAAAATGCATGCTTGCACAGAAATGCGTGCACACCCACCGGCACACACTCATTAGTTATTCTCAATTTCAACAGCAAACCCTGGAGTCATTAAAACGAGCTGCTTGTGCAAAAGCACAGACACTTGTTTTGTGTGCATTTGCTGTAAATATAATCAGATATGTCTTTATAGTATTATGTGAGCTATACACGCACAGTAAGCCTCTGCTGGTTCCTTCAGTAACAACAACTGTATGTTCGAAGTATCAATAAAAAAATAAAAACGCTCAAAATCTACATTAAAATGAACCTTCTTCATCAAAACTCATATTTGCAGCTCTTAGCATTTCCCACAACTGGCAGCGTTCCACTCTCTATAACCTGGGTGACATAAAAGGCCGTATTGCTGAAAGAGGAGTAACATGCTCAGGGCTTGGTGTAGCGTCAGGGAAGATCAGCTCAGTGGAATATCTGGAGGGGCTGAACGAGACGATAAAGGCTGAAGCAAAGGAGAGAGGAAGACAGGCTCCCACAGGTCTCTCTTACACTCCATCTACTCTCAAGTCATTACTGAGCAGGCC
This sequence comes from Taurulus bubalis, assembly GCF_910589615.1. NCBI lineage: Eukaryota > Metazoa > Chordata > Actinopteri > Perciformes > Cottidae > Taurulus > Taurulus bubalis. The sequence continues at coordinate 10,925,228 of NC_136597.1, read as the reverse complement.
TGGAAGGAACACAGTTAAACCACCACCTTGTTGATCTCTTGAAGCATCAGACAGTTGCACAAGGCGCTGTACAACAACTGGATCTCGCTGGTCTGTGTACGGGCCTTCAGCCTGCCAGACATTCACTTTTGAGATAACAGAAAAAGTCTCAGGTCTGTGATGTTTTAGAAATCCCACATAGGATAGCTCAGAATAAATGGTCGTAGCTCAACAAAGCCAACAAAACTTTTATAGCAACTACTTTCTGCAACTTGAGCTTGTCAAAGTTCAGAAAGTACCATAAGCAACATGGAAGGAAGAGCACAAAAACTCAATGGTGTGATTTTTTTTTTTTATGTGCCTGATTTTGTGGTAATCAGCCTCTGGTGTTCAAATGTTTTGTTGAGGAAATATCAGAGATGAGCCCAGATCTGTGGGCTATTTGAAGGAATGAATGTGTCTCACTGGGTCATTAGCCAGGGGGAGTGGAGCACTGTGGGCCAGTGTGAAGAGGCAAAGAGAGGGTTTGTAATCCTCTATGGCCAATGGGACACAGCCAAATGTCTGTCTAGGGACACACTAGGACATTTTTGTTCCACAAACAAGTGAGACACACACATACACATGGCCACGCATACATACATAACCGCACACAGACGCACACAACTCTAGAAATCCCACTGCTTCCAGTCTAGTAATCCTCATTGCGTATTCTGTTGGGGTTTTGCTGTGGACACCAAGTTGATAGACAGAGTTAGAGAGTAAAAGAGGAACAGAGGGTGGGAGGAAAGGGAGATGAAAACAGACAAAAAAAACGTCCCCTTTCTCCGGCTCCCCCAGCCGTCATTGGTTGATAGCACAGGGTCTTTTCTTTCGTTTTTTGCTAATTGGCCACCCAGGCATTGACTCTGGCGTGAGTTCTTACCCCAAAACACGTGCATGTCCCTCGGTCCCATGAAACACCCCCTGGCTATTCTCCACTTACCTTGCCATTTAAATGACTGGGGGGGAGCATGTAACCATGGCAAATGAAAGCAACTCCGAGAGGAAATTGTACAATCATTTTTCACAGATGCATAAATAGTGATCCTGTCCATCAGCTATAGCTCTGTCATCAGCCGTAACTGAAAATACAGGGCATTCAGTTTTCACTTGGCGCAACCAAGTGCTTCACTTAATTTCACTTAATTTGAACAACAGAATAATTAGTGCCACAAGAAGTAGGGCCACATGTTTCTATAGAAATATATATATTATGTAACATAAATACATTATATTATATTGTGCTGCACACCCATCTTCTAAAAAAGGGAATTATTTCCTTTGGCGGTCTGGGCGATGTGACCCCCCATGGGTCTTCATCTATAGAGCAAGGCATTTCCCCTGATGGACAAGCGATGATCTCATTATTTCATTAACTTATTAGGAGCGGTGGAATTTGGTCACATCTTCCACTTATGCCTTCCCTGTCTTGGTGTGGCAAATGCAAAGGTCCTCGATAATTTCTTTAAGAAAAAGAAAGAAAGAAAGGCGAAAAAGTAATTTGATTGTCTCCATATGGTTCCATGGCTTTTTGGTTCACCCTAGCTGGCTGCTAGCAGACTGAGGCCTTTCACTGTTTCAAACCGATGACAAACTTCCCTATCCTCCCTTCATCCACCTCCCAATATAACCCCCCCCCCCCCCCCCTCCTGAATCTGGTTAGGGGAATAATAGAAGAGGCAAACAATGAGGGGGCATAAGGAGGGTGTTGAAAAAAAGAAGGAGGGGGGTGTCAAGTGACCCGCAGAAAAAACTATCAAACAAGACTGGAACTCTAAGGGGCTGACAATAGAGCGGCCTGCTCTTTTCTGTGCTACGCCACTGGTGGGGCAAGATAAGGGAATTTCTCAATACAGCAAAAAGGGAAGAAAGGGGAGCACTGCTTTTGAGAGATTCAGACCTCAAATCCAAACACTCCCCCCATAGATTATAGCGTGTGTGTTTTAAGGGGTAGATGAAATAAAGCAGCACTTTGTTGGACAAGTTAGACTTGTTGGTGTTGATCTACGCTGCCATTGTGAGCGCTAGTTTTATGCAGTTCTATGCAGATGACAGGAGATTAGGAAAGGCCTGGACTACACAAGGCCTTTAAAGTTCTGATGCAGAGATCTATCACAATAATTCAAAAGGTAAACACAATGGCACTAACTGCTGCAGCTGTCTGAATTTATTGAGCCTTAAAAAGCTATAGAATAAACAGCGGATTTAGCTTTTGGGCCCATACTCCTTATCAAACCTTCCCGTGCACTGTGTTTGACTTATGCGCTCCAAGACAGAACGTCTGCACCAGCGCTGTGGTAATGTAATAGATTGACTGATCTGAAAGTCAAATAGTGGGCAAGACAGTAAAGTCATCCTTGGGTCATGTGAAAAAGAAACTTGAAGTTGCTGAGAAAGGAGGACGACAGATCGTTGAAATTTACACTGACGTCAAAACACTCGTTGGTACAAGCCTGCTCCACGTCAAATAAGGTGAAAGATTTCACCGAGGCCTGACCATGCCAACTAACTGTCACACACAAACACAAGGCTGTCCCACTCAGACACACTCTTTACTGTCAGAGAATGAACCACTCTTGCCTGGCACATCACAATAAAGCTGCAGAGTAAAAATGAAAATTGCATCATTACCACACCACAGTGGTGTCTAACCTTTCGCCCTCTGCCCAGGGGGAGACTAATAGACCTGGACGTTATCCAACCAGCAGATTGACTGACTGGAAGACTAAGGTTGCATCATGCAGAATGATACTAGAATGCGGTGTTTCTTCAGTTTACTGTGTGATTGTCGTCACATGAAAGATAAAGTAATTGCAGCTAAGATAACTTTCCAGAGTTGTAAAATGGGTTCAGAGTATGATGCTGTATTTGTAATCAAAATAATGGATCTTTTCTTCAAAGAGTATTTCCTGTCTCATGGTAACTAGCTAACGTGTAACATGCTCCCCACCTAACTGACTGGTTGGTTGATTACTTGATATATTTGTAGATTTTCTAGCTTAGTGTTTTCCAAACTTTTTCTTTTTAAATGACAAACTATTGTGACCCAATTCACAATAGGCCTTATCTATAAATCGTGAAAAGAGCAAAAATGAACGGCTCTAACCAATTTCACTACATCACAATGTATCATCTCGAATAGGTAAACCAGACATTTTTAGGACATGTTTGATAAATCACAACTTTGTTTTGTTCATTTGTTATTGAAATGATACACATATTAAATAATTTATAAATAAGATCAATTCAATATCTTTAACAAGCTATCTCATTATTTTCATTTCCTCTCATCAGTACAACAAACAGAATGTACTCAAGCCTTTAATAATATATGCAATGTTATATGAGTATCAGAACAATACAAACATTCAGGCTTTCCCGTGTGGCTCAAAGGTGTACTGCAGATATAAATGTAAACAAATGATGGAGAAAAATGTACTTGGTGACCCTCATAATATCTCCTGTGAACCCAGTTGTTTTGAATGCAACAATGGATGGATAGTTGGTCTGTTATAAATCAAAGCACTCCACATCTTACCACACAGGAAACTTGTGGGGACACTACATTAATCGAGTGCTTTTTCTAAGCTTTCATCTAAAAGCTTCTCTCAAACATGAAGCTCAGGTTTCGGGGACAGAAAAGGAGAAGAAGAGGCAAGACAAAACGGCACAAAGAGAGCGGGGAAGAAATGATTACAGGAACTGAAAAGATTCATCTCTGCAAAATGTCCTGCAGCCAGTGATTGTTCCATCATTCTACATTATCTCTTCTGTCACTCTCTACTGTCTGCACATTTATTTCTAATGAAAGAAAATTGGTGTAACTCTCTCCACCCTTTTTGCAGACACAGGCGCTGATTCTACAATTGTCCCAAATAATTTCTGATGCCATGTATCTCCAGTGTGATTTAATGTGTTATACAGCGCTGAAACAAAATGGCATAAGCAAAGGCCAAAAAAAATTGACCGTTTAGACATTGCTTCTTGAATAAAAACAAGCCCAATGCTTATCTCAACGTTTGGGGCAGAAGGGGCTTTACTTTGGAGCGGAGCTGCTCAAATATGCGCTATTTGCACAGCGTACAACTTCCCAGTCACTGCGGATTAGGCAAACAATACAGCTCCCCCATACTGCCCCCACCGCCAAAAAAAAAACCTCCACCCAAATTAGTCTTTCTTTGGCCAGTTATAAAGACCTGAGTATGAATGAGGGCCTCTGTTAGTCCAGGGAAGATAACACACACTCACTCACAGTGAGGGGGAACTAGCGCTGTTTATTCTGGACCTCCTCAACATCGGATTGGCGAGAAATTATTTATCTTCACCGACTCGCTGTCCTGATTGGCTGATAAGCATTACTGGCCACGGAATGTTTTACACCTGTTCAACTGTTTCATGATGCTTTCATGGTGTGTGTGTGTGTGTGTGTGTGTGTGTGTGTGTTCGTGCGTGTTCGTGCGTGTTTGTGCGTGTGTGTGTGTGCGTGTGTGTGTGCATGGAGCCTGCATACATACATGTATGGCTCCCCTAGTATGTGTGGAACAGAAATGAAAACCTTCTGCTACCTCCTGATTAGGTTTAGAGCTCAGAGAGTTTGGTCATTAAGCCATGACAACCTGCCAGAAACAACACATACAGCCAAAGATGAACGACAACACCCAAATGCCACTCGGAGCAATTTCCATCACTGGAGGAAAATATTTTGTGGTCGTCTCAAACATGAGTGTACACAAGAGTGTGTGCATGCATTGGGTGTTTTGTAGCGCTCACTACATGAGCCATATGGAGCTCAGACTTTATCAGCCATATGAGGTTGCAGAGATGCCTGGAGCAAATTCCTCGCAGTCAAATCAATTGTAAAATGCCCTACTCTGATCACTAAGTAGAAGGACATGTTGCAATAATTCCCCTTCAATTGCATCTGTAAAGTGTCACTCAGAACAGAACAGTAAAATAAACATTTGAGCAAGCAACAGAATGACTCGCACATATGCTGATCACCTGAACTGCACCACTGACTGCTGCTTTGTCAGTTACTTGCTTTTGTATTGATATTTTGTATATTATAAACAGTAATCAGTCATATCAAACAATTGCAATGAGTGTGATAGATGACTGAAAGTGTCCACCATGCAGACAGGTATTAGGGGAACAAGCACTGCCAGGTGAGAGGATATATCTAATGTGCATTAATTCCACTAGTTGGACCCTGGGGGTGTAAAGAGTACACACTGACATTGGAAAGACCCATATTTCTTCACACATACAAAGAAGTTGTAGAGTGAGGATTGCCTGGAAGTTTTTTTGTTTTTAGGTGGAGGTATGTGTATGTATATGCGGGCGTGTGCATGTCTGAAAGAGAGAAAGAGAGCGAGTGCAAGGTAACACAGCGACACCAAGAATGTTTAATTAAATTCTGGAACCGGCTTTGGGTGCTTGTGCTCTAAATGGCCCTCCAGCTGAAAGGAAGGATTAACACCGAGCACGGACAGGCCTGCAGCTACAGCACACTCATTACTGCAGAATGGAAAGATAAGTCAAAGAAAGGAGAAGGGGGAGAGAGCGAGTGAGAGACAGAAGGCGAGAGAGACAGAGAGTGGAGGGACAGTTGAAATGTAAAACAGAGAGATTGTGTGAATTTGACTAAAGTGGTGTACATGTACAGACTGCGCGCCTACAAGGGAAGAGGGTGGGTACCAACGGCCATTGACTCTAGCAAGGAGTAGATTCTCACAGCACATTGTGAAATATCCCACACAATGAAATATATACCACTCATATCACACTCACAAGATGACAGATTCAAGCTGCTACTTCAAGTGGTATGCAATGTCAGTTTTGTGGTGGAATGATGACTTTGTTACGTTTTGAAGGAAAAGGTCATTGGTGCCTGAATCATGTACCCCGGCAAAGATTTTTCTAATTTGTTTGTTGCTACCTTTATGTATTGCGCAGTTGTTAAAGGTGGTTATGGTGGACAAAGTGCACACTTTGACAAAGAAGACCAGCATTTGCTCTCTGACTCCTGCATGTGGTTACATGGCAAAACAAAAAGCGTTTTGGTTGAGGTTAGGGAAAGTGTGTGGTTTTGTTTCAAAGACAAAAGCGCCCCAGTAGCTTAGCAGTTAAGCGCTCAGCACATACTGCAATGTCCCTGGTTCAATTTCAGCAAGCGACCTTGTTGCATGTCATTCTTATTTGTTCCCTTGTTTACTGTCAGTCTCACTACTGTCATCTATCCCAGTGTTTTTCAACCTTTTTTGAGCCGCGGCACATTTTTTACAATAAAAAAATATCGTTACAATAACCAAAAAAGTTGCAAAATGTCACATTGTAGCGTAATACAATACATTTCATTTAGCTGACACTTTTATCCAAAGTGGTCTTACAATAAATGCAATTCAACCATGAGTACAAACTCAGAACAACAAGAATCAAGACCGCATATATGCTTGTCTTGTCTCTTGATTTGTTGATATTTACTCAGTGTGAAACCTGGGGCTGTTTGGATGAACACAGAGCTGATATCCTGAAACACGAAGCTCTTCTTCAACAGCTCTCAGTCTCTTTCTGTTTTTAGTTTTTATAGCAGCCATTTAAAAAAAAAGAAGCTCATCTCACACAGATATGTTGTGAAAAATAGGATCAATGTTGAAATTGTTCTGTTTGCAAGAATGGGGAACTCCTTGGCAACAGTCAACCAGAAACTGCCCAAAGGTAGATGAGCAAAGCTCAGCTTTAAACCAAGGTCCAGTCTCAGCTCAGTTAGTTCCTCCTGCTCGTGCAAAGTCATGTCCTTTCTGTTGCTGAGCTATATGGGTCCCTAACCCAGTCAAGGTATTCAGTGGAGATTGGCACTTTCAACATGTTGTTGCCAGAGATGCACTTTGGAACGATTTATTTTGTCTGTGCTTGTGAGCAGGTTTTCAGTTCGGCCTTGCATTTGTGTGTTCAGTTCATTCAGGTGCTGAAATATATCCGCCATGTATGCCAGCCTTGCACACCACTCATCACTTGCGAGCAGCTTTGCATCATCAGACCTCTCATCAGTCCAAAACACTTTTAGTTCCTCCCACAGCTCAGACACACGGCCAGCACTGTGCCGCGCAACAACCATCGGACTTCTGTGTGGAGGCGCAATAGGGCTTTATGCTGAGCTCACATTTCCTCACATAAAGATGCAAATAAAACGGCTTTTCAGAGGTATTGTCTTTACAAAGTTAACCATGCGCACAATCTCATTCAACACAGGAGTTAGGTCTGCTGGTAAAGTCTTGGCGACGAGCGTAACGAGAACATCTGGGCGTCTCGCTTTCACTCTGCTCACGAAGCCTTTGATGCACCCGACCATGGCTGCTGCTACATTAGTGCAGACACTCATAAAAGTTACCCGTGTCTCAGTTTGCGTGCGCAGGCGAACAAAATAGTCTCTGTTCTTGCTTTTCAGTGACGGGTGTTTGGTCTCGTTTTAGCTTGCTTGGGACCATGGCACTGTTTGCTAGTTTTTGGAAAACAAATGAACTGCGTTATCATCAGGTGGCCACCAATGCAGAAGTACCTTCAAGTTATTGTTTTTTTTCTGACCAAATTAATTCTGATGAAACCAATGTGTGACTTCGAAGTGACTATGTCCACTTCTTATATACAGTCCATGGTTATCAGGACATTTTTTCAGCATCAACATTTTGAAAATTAGCACATTTGTTAATTTACATCCGTTTAATCAAAACATTAATAGAAAATAAAATCCAGCCGCAATTACGTCTTTTTCAAAACACATTTGCATGTGCTAATTAGCTGTGTAAAAATGTCATTTCGAGCAGGCCAATAGGGGTTTATACTGACATTTCAGGGTTGCTCACTTTCAGTTTCACATCCCAAAAAGTTAAATCAGATTTTTTTTTTGTGATCATTATGTTTTCAGTTTTCAGCAAACACTTTGGTGTGTACAACATTAGCATTACCAATATAAAGGATGGTGAAAACTACAAAGTATATATGATTCAAGTTCTAAAAGGACCATCTGTGTGTTTGATATAAAGGGAACTTTTATTTCCAACCACTAAGTAAACAAAGGTGGTATTAAGATGATTAAACCAGATGGGATCTAAGAACTGAGCAGAGAACAGAAGGAAGAAAAGACTGAACATGTCACCATCATTTCGCGATATGCATTTTTGAGAGTGGACCGTGGGCTGGTGCTGTTAGGATTAGTGCTCTTTAGCTCAGACATGCAGACGGGCTCTCTCCGGGGCGTCTGAACAACTGGGCAGAGCAGGTTTCGACCCCAAGCCAAGCTCCTTGAGCCCCGGCCATGTTGGTATTATAGCCACAGCCAATCTAACTGTGCTCAGTATCAACAGCTCACACACTGGCTTCACAAGGGCAGTTTGCTCAACCTGCAGGGAATAGCCTCAGACGTCCTGTTGACCTGGCTGCTCCAGCTGGCAGGCAAATACACACATTTACACTCTCAGCCGCAAACACCACTTCATTAAGCTTCTAGAAACACTGCTGGAAGCGGGTTTGTGGAGGAAGTGCAACGTAAATAAAAACACATGTACCTCTGGATCATTCAACGACTACTGGGATTACTGTAAGGCTTTGGTAAACTTACTCAAGGAACGTATGTACACATTGATAAGTGTTACACAAATACCATGCTTGTTAAATGGCAAATGTAACTGCTGGAATGTAATGGCAGTAATAGGTGAAAGTATATGTTTGAGTGAGATCAACATTCCTGTGCAGAGCAGATTGCAATGTCAACAGGTAGGGATTAAATGGCTGCTTTGCTGTTTTTGCACTCAGACAAGTGAACCATATTAAACTCCATTCACAGGTTAATTATCATTCTCTAATAATGTATGGAATTTAAATGGCAGAGAACCATATCTGACTGAGAAATAATTACCAAAATATAGGGTTAAGTTACAAAAAGTTACAAGTGAAAAAAATCACATAATTCACCTTTGGCAGAATCAAGCCATGCAAATAGTATGTTTGTTTGCTTTTGTCGTCTGGGTCCACCTCTGACCTTTCTGATAAAACTAAAACTCCATGGAGCAGTTAAAGACTTGTATTATATTTTGGGGTAAACTGACCCTTTAAATGATCTTGATACCCTGCAAATGAGCATCCCTCTTATGAATAACCCAACCCCAAATCATGACTACATGTAATAGTCTGTTCTGTGCACAACTCTACTCATATTGAACCACTCCTGGTTAAAGTATTAAAACTATTTGATGACCTGAAAGAGAAACGATGATGGCAATGTCTAATCACCAGCCCTTTAGTGAAAGCAATATTGTTCACCATAAAGTCTGTGTATCAAAATGAAGTAATATTTCTGTCACACAGTGATAGAAGTAAAGGAATAAGCCATTTGAAATCAATCAGTTCAAGGTCAAATGACAGACATAAAAAATAAAAAACAGGAAATTAGAGGCTGGGACCGGGTTGAAGTTTATCTCCAGACAGTTAATATTGACTTCTATTAGACAGACATGGGCTGACAGGGAGGTCTGAACGTCACGTCTCTTCCCAATCACTCCAGCTTTGTGATAGTTGTGAAGGTAAAGACCTGCCTGTGAAGCCCCTTATCTTTATTTATCTAGCTGCACATCGGCCACATCTGAATCATACCTTTGAGAGTCACGGTGTGTAAGGGTGACATGACAGAGCAGATAGATTGCCAGTGAACTCCTGTTCAAGTTCAAAGGAAAGCCGATGTAGATGAAAAGGTAATGCAGTATCGTATTAACCTGTTCCAAGTAATTACTGGCTCTGAAATTAATGTTGCTTTGATAGCTGGTGGAAACTGGAAAATTTGCAAAGCAAAACAGCTTTAATTATAAATCTACACTTCTTTTCCCAGCCAAAATCCAAGCCCAACATGTGTGTGTGTGCGCGCTCTCATCTCCATGTCTGAAAGCCTTCTAAGAATGTAAGTAAGCACCCATGAGTGTGTGTGTGTGTGTGTCTCTTGGAGTTGCTGTGAGATTTAGATCCAAATGAGTGGAGTGTTGGTGCATTAATGAGCATCACACAACCCTCACACACACACCATCACCACCACCACCACCCTGCACCGCCCTCTCTGCTGACATTTCAAGGCTGTGTTGGGAGCCAGAGGAGGAACTTCTTCATTTGGAGTGTGAGACAATGTGGCAGGCCGGTTGGCTTTGTGCTCCTGACATCCCGCCGAGGCACAATATGGCCCCGTCAGGGATCAGTGGGAATACACAATGCCCATTACCCACGGGGCCGTGCGGAGGGCCTCAGGGGCAGGCCCGGGATGGGCCAGTTTCCAGACTACGGGGTGTCTAGGCCACACTGAAAGAAAGATGGAAGGAGGAAAGAAGATCAGAGAAGAGATAGAGAAAAGATGAGATGGGAATATAGAGGCATGCCAAAATAAAATTTGGGAGAAAGAGGAGGGAAAGTGGAGGATGGAGAACTGAAAAGTGGGTAAGGGTTATGAGAAAGAGTCAAGCGCAGGCGTGATAGCGAAAGACCAAAAAGAAGGAGGATACAAAAGGGTATTGAAAAGAGAATAAACAGGGAGCAGGTCCTCTGCCAGAGATGGGGTGCAATGAAAGAGAGAGAAGACATCCCGCCTGGGGGTGAATCTCCCTAGGGATACAGAGGGAGGAGAGAGGGAGGGGGGTCAGTTTATCTTGGAGCTGAACTTGGTTGCTTGATCCCACCCAGTATAATGGCAGCCTTGAACAAACGGGCCAAGGATGAGATGCATTTTCACCTTCACTGCTGCTGCTTTGACCCCGGGGCTCTTTGAGGGGACGCAGTGGGTGGACAGGAGCACACTGGGGGTGGATGTCAGGGGCCAGAGGACCAGAGGTGGTGACCAGGGGCCACAAAGGGCCACATAGAAGCACAGAGAGAAAGATAGAGAAGGAGGACGTGGGTCAGCGAGCGGGCTGAACTTAACCATCAGTCTCCCACGAGAATCTACCCTCTGTCACTTCTTTCCACCTTTCAGAAAGTGCTAAACCAGTTAGCTGGGCAAACAATCTGTGATCTCAAGTCGAGTGTCCTACCTTCAAACGAGCAGGGAGGGTGAGAAAGTGTTGCAAAAGGGATACCATGACCTCTGTGTTGAAACATTAGATTATCCCAAAGTCAACCTGCCCCATTCAGCCATTACCTGTAATTTTCACCTCACTTTACTTTCAGTTGAAAGACCGCAGGGCGCACATGATCTGCGTCGTTCCTGTAGCTCCTGACCAAATGCTTGCTCTCACCTTAGTTAGGGGTCAGCACAAGTCTGATTAAATGGGTCAGCGCTTGCCTATTTTCAGCCCTTGCTGACAGGGAGATGCATTAGTAATCTGGGAGTACATCCCTGGAAAGAAGGGAAAAAGACAAAACTGCTGCGCCGATGGGTTTGCATGTACCCCAGGAAGTTTCTCCACAAACCTCCCAATGGTACAGCTTCCCTGTGATAGAGGTGCTCTTATCTATATACAGCCTGCTCTGGCAGAAATTAAAAGAATTTCAGTCTGGGATTTATACTCCTTCAGAAATACCCTGCACTCGTTTGGGGTTGCACACTGAATCCTTCTGTATACCCCCCTTTCATTGAGGCCAGCTAAAAAATTGCCAGATGGCTCTCTATCTATCTCTCCCGTCACATTTATTGTCTCACAGTCTGTTTCTGCAAATGCACACCTTCTTTTCCACCATGTCTTTGTCTCACACACACATAAAGTATTGTGCAAATAATCTCATGTAGTTGGATGCACGACAGAAAATGTGATTCACACGGGGTCAGAAGAAGGAGACATTGGAGTAGAAGTCCAGTAATGTAGAGCCGCACCGTTAAGTACAAAGTGCAAAAAGTATACAAAGGCCGACATGGAGCTCAGGACAAAATATGGGACAGTGCACAGTATGCAACCAAAACGACAAACAGTGCTCTTCTTATGCGTTCCCTGGCAAAATCCCTTCACTCGCTTTACCCTCAGTCTCACCCTCCTATCTACCGCTGTCTGTGCTACAGGCTCCGCCCTAGGTACTGCCACAGGTTTATTTAGAGCTGCGGGCATGTCCATACTGCACAGCTTGTCTGAATGGAGACTCACAACATGTGGCGCCCCCCTTCCAACACTCACCATCTGGCCTGGTCCTTCTTGCGGTATGAGAGCCACGCACAGCCAACACGCTAGGGACTGCACAGATGTGTGATCAAAATATTCCCATGCTCGTGCACATATGGAGGCGCTGTGATCTCTTTGGGGGGAATTGGCACAAAAGCCCCTCAGCCACTTTTGCTGTTGTGAAGTTTCTATTTGTATCAGCCTGTGTTCAATGGACATAATACTTTATATTAATTGAATTAAGTATTTTGCAAACAGCATAAGATGACACTTTTTTTTTTTTACATTTTGGATAGTTGGATTTTGGTCTGCTTGGACCTCAAAGTAGACAGACTGGTTTTAAACAAAAGCTGAATGCCCTTAAGCATGTTGACCTTTTGGGGTCAGAAATCATTGTGTCCTCTCCTTCCACTGTGTGGTCTCTGGTGTATAATTGACATTTAATGAAGGCCTCCGTTAGCATGGGACCATAATGGCACTGGGTAAAAGAATAGAGACGAGGACAGAGGTAAGATGGAGAGAATTATGGGGAAACATGTTGATAATAGAATGGGAAAAAGTGTGGGTGGGGGGAGTACGTATAGGGTGAGCAATGTTGGTGAGAGAAGGGCTTAAAGGCAGAACAGGACTAAATGAGGAGATGGAGGAGACGGAGCACATGGGATACATGGGAGCAAGGAAAGAGAGCCCAGTAACAGACGCAGAGGACAACAGCCTGTTGTCTTGCTGCCAACCCCATCTGTCTACTTTCACATCACCTCCAACGCAGAGAGCAAGAGAGAGAGAGAGAGAGATGGAGAGAGAGAGAGAGAGAGATGGAGAGAGATAGAATGGACCCATGCCCTGATATGTCATCTTAATAGCATACCACTGCATGAGAGGAGCACACAAGTGATCTGTTTGATTATGTCAATGATGAATCACTGTTATATTACCTGTGCTACCGTAATTATATTCTTCTTGGGGCATGTCTGGGTTCAAGAGCATCTCTTAATGTGTGTAGTCATCTGTCACAGTCTGTTTCTTTCTTATTCATCCTCCTTAACGACGGGATCAAAGTGGCTCAATTTATTTACCGACCAAACCGCCGAGGAGCATCTACAGTAATGAAAAGGTGTGTGTTCTCCACGTCATCTCATTTGCCTACCCCTTATAAAAGTCTGTGTGTCTAAGGAGTGACTATTTTATGATTTTTTTTTTTTTTATTTGTTTCAAACTAACTGAAGTTGGCCTGGAATCGACGACGACACAAAGGCCCACAAAAGTTGAAGAGTTAACAACTTTGCGGTTGGAGGTTAGCCATTGTGGTGTGTGCCTTAATAATGTTCAATACAAGTGTTTAGCCTGAGGTCAGACAACTGAGGCCTGAAAAACACAACGAAAACAAGAGATAAGAAGGTTTAGCATGCTCAGAGCATGCAGGGGAAACCCATGAAATAATCTGTCACAGAAAACATGTTTACTTATTTTCTCTTTACAGCATTGTTGTATGAGGAGCAACCAACATATATTTACATATAACAAATAACCAACGCTATATTTTTAGCATCATAATCGCTTATTTTGTAAAGTCAAAGTATAGTTTCCCATGACTAGGCAATGTACAGCTTTTCCAGTTCCAGCATTTTTACCTCTAGTCCTGTAATCTTAATTGCTTGAGATAATCCCTCCATAATGTGTTGCCTTACATGTTGAAAATATAGTTGAGGTAGTGTCTAGATTTAGTACTGTGTGGAAACATTGTACATTATTTCCTCTCTCAGTATTCATACACCCGAATCATTTGAAATGTTTCACACATCTGATGATTTTATTAGAGATTACAAACATCTCAAATCTCAGGCTGAAAACCATTTGTAACCAAAGAGCAGGGCGGGTACACCTGAGGACACTCGTCATAGTAAGAAAAGCACTGGTGTTACTAATTAACGTCAAGACAGCATGCACAGTTCCGGGACCCCGAAACTGAAGCAGCAAAATGGAATTCAGCTACCTGTGCTTTTCATACTGTGGTATACCACACTGTCTGCTGTAAACATTTGCATATTGCATGATATCATCAACCCTCTCAAGCTACTCAGGAAAATCCGGGACATGAACGCTTCACTGTGCTTCTGGATCCTGGATCTTTTGAAGGACAGAAGCTGTTGTCAGATTCAATAACTTAATAACAATAACTTCCCAACATAACAATTGTTGGACTGATCACAAAAGAAGATGTAGACACTGAAAGGCTAGAGGTGGTCAGTCATCTGGTGCAGGTTAAATGACCTGGCACTGAAGGGAACATAGACAACAGAAATAATCATTGACTTCAGAACGAAAAAATCAATAAAAGCACCTATTATCATTGAAAGTCAACCAATTACAATAACACACGTCTTCAAGTTTCTTGGCACACACATCAGCAATAACCTATAATCTGGCCTCAGCGCCAAATGTCACATTCAAAAAGCTCAACAGAAACTTTATTTTTTGAGACAGCTCAAAAAACAGATTCAGGCACGGCCTATTGGTCCAATTTTCGTAATCCAGAGAATCCTATGATTATCCGTGACCCTCTACACCTGCTCACCGTCTTGTTCCTCCGGCAGAAGGTACCGGTGACTATAGGTGGCAGGTCAGAACGCCTTAACCGGAGCTTCTTCCACAAGGCTGTGCTGTTGTTTAACACACACAACAAATGGCCTAAATGTAATTGTTTGTGGAAGAGTTTACTGCATGTATTTTCTCTTTTTGTGCCTCGGTCCTTATTTTTGCACCGATGTGGTATGTGGTGTACTGTCACAGCCATTTCATCTATAATGAGATTAATTGCACCGGTCTAGCCGTGTGGTAATAATACAAACTTGACTTTTCATTGTGAGACTTCTTTTCTTATGCTCTCTTGACTCCCAAAAATGTATCTTTAATTTAAATAATTTCCCAGACAAGGTTTTGCAATGTCATGGTTGTATTTTTTTTGTTTTTATTTACAGTAAATCTTGTCTTCATTATAAGGTATTAATGGATCTGCAACAGCACATATCCTGCTCTTTATCTTATTATATATTGAGCAATATTTCAAAGAGTGAAGGTTTTCCAAACTCCTTTACTTAACTTTTTTTCGGAGAAGCCAACCTTGCAGAATGCAAGGCAGGCAAAAACCTATTAAAACCTCCTTTTCTCTGGGGTTTGAAAACACTATAAAATATAAAGCTCTGCAGGAGATTCATCCCTCAGGGAGGAAGTCCAAAAGACCATTCATCCCAAACGAACTTTACTGAGCCAACTCTCACAGCTCTGTGATCTATGTGCAAAATAATAAATGACTGCTATCTGTCATTCAATTTACATTGTCACCGTCATTCAGTTCTTGAACACACCAAACCTTTACACCTGAGATATTCTGACCCCAGTTGGCAGATAATTGGCTAAATCAATAAAGTCATTGTTGAGCAATAAAAGCACAAAAATCTAAATCAGCCACATATCTGATCTCATCTGGCTATGCCTGCACATAGGTAGCACATATTATAATGTTTACAGTAAACTCAAATATACCAAGTTCAGAAGCAGAAAAGAAACAAAAGTTTTGTCTGATCTTTTTTCTTAAGACTGCAGGTCACACAGGATAAAACAGGACATTATGTTCTCTCATACATTTACATTAGATCTCATCACGTCTTTCTCATTCACACAAACAAAGAGCTTTTCATTTATCTTCATTAGTCTTTATTCCTTTCATCTTCCATCCTCTTTTTTATAACTGTCTCCCATTCCTTCAGTACCTGTAACCCAGTGGCGGGCCGTGCATTTTCTACCTGGACCTGCTGTCTGTAAAAGATTACAAAAAATTAAATAATAAAATAGCTATAACTTTGTGATTCTGTTTAGGTCAGCAGAGAAGGCTTAGCAGGCCCTGACGGCCCGCCACTGCTGTAACCACACACTTGTAGCTGTTAACGGTGGCAGTAGTGTGTGTTGTTGTGTGCACATGCACATGTTTAACATAAACAGACAGACATCCATCTGCCAACACAAAATACCCTGTAATCAGTGAGGAAAACAGTAAATTATATATACACTTCATTTCTGTTCATGCGCCATCTGTAAAACTCTGTGTGTGTGTGTGTGTGTGTGTGTGTGTGTGTGTGTGTGTGTGTGTGTGTGTGTGTGTGTGTGTGTGTGTGTGTGTGTGTGTGTGTGTGTGTTTTGGAGATTGGCATGTGAGAGCTAATGGCTTGTAACTGGGTGTCAGGAATACCAGGCCCACAGCGATTCTCGCCATGATGAGGAATCATTTGTCAAACACAAGGAATGACACGTCCTGTGGCTCCAACATTGTTGTCCTGAATACGGCAAAAGTAAAGAGGAATAAAGACAGATTTTGCTGCTGAAGCAGTTACAGTTGGTGTTTACCTACACATACAAACAGACACATACACAGAGAACAACGTTCAGACGGTGCAGTTGGCCTGTCACTAGCTATCAGGTGTTCACACATGTGGAGATGGAGGGAAGAGCCGTGTGCATACCTGGACCTCTCCCCTGCAGGTTACCTGTCAATCACAGCATGCCATGGCTCACAGAGGCTGCCTCCAACATAGGGATTAGTGCTCAGAACTAATAATCTCAGTCACTACAGTCACATGTAACTGCAGTAGGCAGTTGTATAAACAATTAGTTTTGGTTAAAAATAAGTATGTTGCAATCTCTTTCTATGTAATGTAAGTTTGTTGTTTTACCTCTGCGCCTTACCTCTTTCCTGTCATTTTTTTCCTAGAAAGTAGGCCTACTTAGAGATGTGTTCCCATTGTTTTGTGTATTATCATTCTATTAATGTAAATTGCAATCATATTTTAAACAGCCAATAAAGATAGCGTAATGACAACAATCAAAATGTGTTTGTTTCAAGATTTTTCTTGAACTGCACTTTTCCGCATGTGACAATATGTAGCTGAAGGAATATTTTGGGAATGATCTCTGCTAATTTAGTAATTTTTCTACATTTATTTTAATTAATATAATATGACAAAACTGATATAAAAAGTAAATATTGACCGTAAGATGGACATATTGGGGGTTTCAATATTTTCATTCAATAGTAATATAGGGAAAAAATATTTATAGATCATTTTCAGCATTGCATGTATGATCATTTAAAGCATGTGAAATAAAAGCAATATTGTTTTTTGTTTCTACCATTGATTTTGCATTTTCAGTTAAAGTTCATACATGGCCCGAAGCCAGCAAGAGAGAGAAAGTTAAAAGGTCAGAGTTGTAAAGAAGACGACACTGTTATCTGTCATATTTCCACACTGATGCATATTTCACCGTGAGAGATGTTTGGTGGGAAAATCGAGGAATAACTGCCCGCAGGGTCACTTAATTTCCTCCACAACGGCTTCTTCTTTTTCCTCTCTCCTCTCACCTTTCTTAGTCCACTTTTGAAGCTCAGGCTGCCTTCATCCAATGCAAAAAAGTCAAATAGTCATACATTTGGGGGACCCCTGACATTTCAGAACACCTGTTAGCAACCACACATACGCATTTGGCACATGAGAACTTCAGGTTTTCTTTTCCTATCATGGTACAGTAATATTGCATCATATAGTATCCCAGCTGTAAAATAGTCCCTGAGTGGATGTAGTTGACGCTAAATTTATTTAACAGCGTGTGTGTGCGTGTGTGTGTGTGTGTGTGTGTTACTCCTTAGACATGGCATCTCCTCATGAACAATACATCAAAGGGTACTTACTGAAGGAAACACGTTCACACAATACTGTGCAAAGATGGCAATTGGTGGAGTGTAAACTGCTAGTATCATTTTTGAAACAATGATGCATGCTTTCGGCTATTTCTTTCTTTTGGCTTGGTCTGAAACTGTCTCAACCTGCCCACTGACTTGTTTCCATGTGTGTGAGGAAAGAGAGAAAAAGAGAGAACAAATTCATTGAAAATAGTTAATTAAATATGTTTTCATAACTTTGCAGGAGAAAATCTAGCTTCAAATTATATTTACGCGTTGTGTGCTTGCACTTACATAGGTTTGGGCATGAATACATGCGTGTATGGGTGGCGGTACCCAGCAGCATCAGGGACAGCCAGCAGCCATTTCTTGTGCTTGACAGAGCTGTCAGAATGCATCGGCTCGTCTTCTTGCTATTGGGATTGCAGGGCATACATTCCTCCATCGGGGAATAGAAGGATGAGACTTGGGAGGTGTCTTGATTCATGAGGACAGACAGATCCGCACAAAGAAAGGTACGACAGACTTGTAAACATACAGAATCTGACAGTGCAAGTAAGTGGAGTGGGACATGGTCTGAGGCCCCGTGAGCCAGCCCTCGTACTAATGCGCCTCAGCGTCGTCCACCAGGTCAGACACGCGGTGTACACAACCTGGCATTTTACTCTACAGAGCAAATGTAGCCAGACTGAAAGTTTTAACTTGGGAACTTATTCTAAACGACAGTGAAAATATTGTTCATGCTTTATGTTTTCCCCTCAACTTTCTGCTGCCGCTGACACACAGGTTTACAGAGTAAAATCCATCCTTGCCCCGGGCTACTTTCATTCTCTGCTGTGTGCTGAGACGTGAGCAGACCTGCCTGTCACATCCCACGCCAAGTTATAGCAAGAGAATGCCCTTAACCGCCAACTGACTTCTAATAGGACGTGTTTTTGTCTGTGAATGTACAGTATAATATGTATACTGGCAATATTATTCATCAGTATGTGTGTATATATAAAGAGAGAGAGAGAGAGAGTTATAATATTTTATGAATTTCACTCTCATACATTATATAACTGCAAGTGAGCATATTGCCAGGGGTCAAGTACATAAATCATGCCTCCCAACTATCATGATATTTTCTTAGTAAGTTCAGTCATTTTCCATAACTGTGACGTATAAAACTCATAACTCACACTGTGAATACATTTGAATAAATACCAATTGCAAAAAATGTGAGGTGATACATGACAAGAAAAACAGCATATTTGATTTATACATTTTACCAAGTTAAAAAGAACTGTCTTCCCCAGGTTTCCGTAGGTTGTTACGCAACAATAAATTGGAAATGCAAAGTCATTGCTGAAATCTCATTTAGTCTCTTGCCTGGAATCGCGATCACAACAACAACACAGAGGTATCTGATTCCTTCTTCATGCTTGATGTAAACATAAACACTGGCAGAGCCGGCCTTTACGGCGCCAGTGTTGTGTGTGTGTTTGGAAGCTTCACATTTGGAGGGATGGAGCGGTTGGCCGACACTTTGATTGTCTACTGCCAACGCCTTGTCTGTTTGTTTACTGTACAGGGAGATAAGCAAAACCCAAAACATAGTCAAGGCAGTCAGCTCTGGATCAAGGAAGAGTTGTTAAAACAGCCCACAGTTGTTTGATCCAACTGCCATATAACTGTTCAAGGTGATGTCATTGAAGCGCTCATCAAATGGAAAAAGTCTACATGTAGTTTGCTATAATTTCGTACACAATATGTATCTGACATATTTGATGGCATTAGAAACTATGCAATCTTGGATAAAAGTTTGAACATCAAACTCTGAACTTTTGAGAGTCTGTGTAATAATACCATAATTAAAAAAATGGCAAAATGTCATTGTGAAATCAAATAATTTAAATAGAATTGCTGTGAGTTGGTTCCCCTATGAAGCAAAGTAAATCAGTGCACATCTTTTGCTTTGGTGAACTTGTGAATTTCCACTGTTGACCAGTTAACACTTCACGCTGTCAAAGATAATCTAGCATTGTGAGAACGGTAAACTGGAAAGTTGAAAAGATATAGTAAATAACTGAGCTATAGCACTTGGATCTTCCTGACTTAATTGCTAGTGTTCACGGCTAATTCACCAGCTACAATAGTCCTGGAACTAAACCAGAGAGTAGTCACTACACCACCAAGAATAAGGGGATTATACGTTTGAGCCAAATGTGAATCTAAAGAAATGTGAATTTCATGAAGCTAAGGTCTTTTAAGAGTAGATAATGCCTTCATGACATTGAATGAAAGACAGTTTTTTATTTACATTAGCGGCTTTGAAGATAATAATTGCCTGGAGGTCATAAATGAACAAGCTTTTGATTTACAACTTTGATTTACAGACACATCTAACTAAATCTATAGGGAGCACCGAGGAGAAACCAAAAGTCTCATTTAAATCATTCCAACATAAACACAGCTCCATCTATATGCTCCGAAATCCACACACACACGCACACACACACACACACACACACACACACACACACACACACACACACACTCTCTCTCTCTCATATAAACACACAGCACAACCCTGTTGTGTTTTTTCTTCATTTTTTTGATCAGCCTTTTTAATTGTGCATTCTTGCATCTCGCGTGGTGTATTTACAGAAAGCGTAACAAGGCCATTGGAGCCAATTATACAAAGAGCGGTCTCCAAACCCATCGTCCAGGCGGAGGAATCACAGAAATATTTATCCTGTTTAAAAGTTTAGGAAGGAGAGAAAGGGCCTTGGCACTAAACCCTTTAGTGAGGCAAGGGGAATGAAAACCTCCAGTGTAAAAGGACCTATTAGTCTCAGGACATGGGCATTAGCATGATAGTAGACTTAGCCTCTGGGCTGAAGGAGAGGGACGCTGTCTCTACGCTTTCAGCGAGCAGGAGAAGGGGGGTTCCTATACATAAACACACACACACAAGCTCTCTGATAGGCAGGGAAATGCAAAGTGGGGCCCTATACAGAGCATGAGGCACACCAGCGACCCAGTAAATAAGAAGGAGGAGGAGGCGGGGAGGAGAGAGGGCGGGCCGGGGACTGAAGGAGGGCGATGAAGAGAGAGGAGAATTAAACTTGCACACAACAGACCAAGAAGAGGAGAACCATTAAAAGATGTAAGGAGCAATTTGTAAAACTGCAAGTGACAACAATGCTTTCCAATCATGAAGAGAGAGAGTTTATACCGTCAGCAGTCACTCTTAAAGCTGCAAATGTTCTAACATGCTCCAGTTTGTAATGATGAGCAAACAGGTGAATTGTACTCTGGGCAAGAATCCCCTAATAAATATCAGAAAAGTGTAGTTTGAGATGGTCAGCAAGTCTTGGAGGTTTCTACTTGTTCACACACAGCGAAGCAGGGAAAGTCGCTTAAGCAGAGGAGGTTCAAAAGTATGGGAGGAGTTAACCTGTGCAGAACAAGTTGACCAACACTTCACGCCAAGTTTGGAGAGAAAGAGTCGAACAGGAAACCCAGTCAGACATCACAATTGCAAACACACACACACAAACAAACACAGAGTGTACTTTCAAACACTCATAGAAGCACAATCATGTGTGGTCATATAAACATGCAAATGTGTGTGTGTGTGTGTGTGTGTGTGTGTGTGTGTGTGTGTGTGTGTGTGTGTGTGTGTGTGTGCACGTGTGCGTGTGTGTGTGTGTGTGTGTGTGTGGGGTCACGGAGGGCAGTTATGTACAAAGCGTGTGTTTATATAGTGTAAAGATGGAGGACACACAAGCAACCCATGCAGGGAGAGGGCAACAAGTGGAGAGAATGAACCTCATTGTATGTCCGTTAGGGAGATGCCGAGCATGGAGGGGTGGTGGTGGTTTTGGTGGAAGGGGGGGTGTCTAAAACTAAACAACAAAACTGAAAGTGCGTACTGCCATTGAACTGTGCACCGACAAAACAATCAGCGGGCAGAAGAAGGGAGGGCAGCTTCTAGAGAGAAGACACCTCCAGTCAGTCCCTGAAAATATGATAAATGGGCTGTTTAATGTCTGCATTTATAGTTTTGAGACGAGGCAAAACATTGAGGGATTAGGCCGTAAGAGTCAATATTAGTGCTAGTGGCATTAGGAAAGCCCTGTCTGGTTAAACACAGTAGGGAATAAAGCGTTTCCAGCTGATGTCAATGTTTGAACAATGATTCTCATCATTTGCACAGAGATGAGGTCTGTCTTGGTTTATCTAATAGATCAGACGCTGTCGTGGGGTTGACAGAGTCCTGCATAGTAAGAGGAGTTAGAATAGTTTTCTGAATGGACAGATGGGGGTCGTGTTGAAAACAATCAGATCCCGATTTAGTGGGATATCAACTCCAGTTATTGTATTTTGCTGAGATTCTGTTTAAAGGTGTAATAATTTGATGCTATATAGCATATTAAATATATCCCTTATTGTCTGGTTGTCTGGTTTATCCTTCCACCAAACCTGAGTAGACGTCTGTTCACCAAGAATAAATAAATAAAATGTTGTTAACCATCCCTTGAACCTGTTAACATATATTTGTGGTGAGATGATGATGCAGTAGGTGGTCAGAAGCAACCTGTATTATTTGGGAAGACTATGGGTCGACTAGGAGTTCAGCCAGTAGCCACAGCGACAGATTTACCTCCTGCAGAGTCCAGATCTGGAACACCAACAATGCCGGGCAGCAGCAGCTGATCACTACTAGAAAGCACAGTTGCCTCTACAGTGGCTGAGTCACTAATAGGTATACCATACATTGTTATGATATGCAAACTCAGGTCTTGTTATCTAGTTGTTTTACGTCAAAATGCTATGGCTATCAGAAATGTGTAAAACAAGCTGTTTTGGCTGTGGTTAATCCAAAAAGTAATTTTTGCAATTAAATCAAAAGAAAATCATGTAAACTCAATATAGTTCAATATAGATTATTATATTTGGATTTAAATGCATGAAAGCAGACAATGTGTATAAACATGAGGTCATTGGGTCGACTTAAACGCTCTGCACTTACACACAGGTGTTTTCATTTATTCTGACTAATTAGACTTCTTCTCAGGAACATTGAAACATTCTACTGCTATTACCAGGTGGATCAGAGAGATGTCAATAGGCCCCTTTTATAGCAGACATTTGGACTTTTTAGAGGAGGAAAAGCAGTTCTTACTTATTACATGATGCCTCCACGGTGCCTCCACACCATTCATGTGTCCTAGTGAGCAGAAATGACAATACCAGGACTGAAAATGGAGCAGCCAAATGGTATTCAGCCATTACTGTCAGTGCTTTTCCTACTGTGACATGTCACAGTCTTTTCTGAAAATGTCCCATAGCACGCCCACATGGTCCTGAGAACGAGTCTGATTATAAGTGAAAACAGCTGAGTAGGTGGACATGTATCTCCCCGATGTAAAGATGATTATTGCCTACTTTTTATATTATATTATGAGTTGATGTAAATGTATGCAGAACTATCTAACACACTTACTGTGTAATTACAGTGGCAAAGAGCAGCTCTGGTGAAACACAAGTGAAGTCAAACAAAACAGGTAATAACATGTAAACCAAAACCCTCCTCTGTTAAACAAAAGGTTCTGGTTTTTCAGGGGAGATTTTGCATCTCATGTTTCAATTGTTTGTTTTGATCCAGATAATGTATAAATATCTCTAGTACAGCAGGAGCCCAGGGTTGTTAACTGAAAATTTAAAACGACTCCATATAACCTGCAGTACCGTTCTTCCTTCAGTCAGATTTGACGTAGAAATGCAAATGAAACCATGCACAAGATTTCACTGATAAAGCATCGGTATTTCATAGAGTTAACACTTGTCCCTAAGAATAACTGTTTTATAATTGTTTGCATATGCACACATTTAGGCAATAGCAAAGTATGTGCGGGGTTGCAGTGTGTGTGTGTGTGTGTGTGTGTGTGTGTGTGTGTGTGTGTGTGTGTGTGTGTGTGTGTGTAGAGGTATCCCTATAAGACAGGGGGAATATGCTTGGCCCGCCTACAGCTGTGATGAATGGGTCTGAGGCTTTGTACCACAATGCCCCTCACTTCATTACTGTCACATGGAACAGATGGTGCCTTTCACCGTAGCATCACATGTACACACACACACTCACACTCTCTTTCCGGGGATGCCGTCGTTCTGTGATGTGCACACACACACGCAGGGGACAAGGAGGCTTAATGAATTCTACACCACATGCAGCTTCTGCACTCAGCTGAGGCATTAATTTACAGATCTGAAGAGCAACCAAACAAAAAATTAGATCATGAGTATGAAATGTTAAACAAACCAAACAGGGGGTAATTGAATGAAGCAGGGAATAAACAAAGACCTGTGTTCCATCTTCCAAATGGAAAATTGTATTGGTACTTGGGCATCTTCATTTGCCAGCACAGCAACACAAAATCCCAAGATGTTTGAGGAAAAACAACAATGTGTTTGTGTGTGTGAGAGTGTGTGTGTTTGCATTGAAGCCTTGGGGACAGCAGGTTACACACTCTTCTTTTCACTGTGTACCTCAACTGGTTCAGAGTATGACAAACACACACAAGGTGCAACATCTGGGCTTGCACTTTTCTTTATT
Source organism: Taurulus bubalis (assembly GCF_910589615.1). Lineage (NCBI taxonomy): Eukaryota > Metazoa > Chordata > Actinopteri > Perciformes > Cottidae > Taurulus > Taurulus bubalis. The sequence continues at coordinate 10,900,750 of NC_136597.1, read as the reverse complement.
ATGCATGCAAACGCGCTTACTAAATCAAACATGAGATATGCCAAAAATCACATTAAACAAGATCACTGATAGATTGGCAAAGAGTACAAACCTCACCTACTTCTTGCCCACTTGTCTTTCTACTGTTCTCCTTCATTCAGGCCCCAAAGCCCCGAGCCTGTGGGTGTGTGTCACATTTGTGAAGGCTCACCGCTTGGACAACTTTCTGCTGTGCCTTAAACCAAATTTCTCTACCAAAGCCCGACCAGTGTCCCTTCCCTTCCACATGGGTCACAAATTAACAAGTTCCCGTTCACTCAGTCGCTCAGGAGCATCCCTGGAGCGCGCACATGTGGAGGGTAAATGGGGCACGCGCCAAGGGGGCTGTGAGGAAACAGGGTAGTGGGCGTTTAGGTCAAATTCAACTTCTTCTATATGTAACAGGCATCTTATCTTTCTCTGCTTCTCTTCCTTTTATTTACTTATCTTGTTTAAAACTTTACACACCTACCCTTTATTAACATGTTCTGCTTAAAGGCTATTTGACCAACACTCGCAGTGTGAGGGGCAAAGTTCACAGGGCTACACACTCTGCTTCAAAGTTACACCTGCCAATAAGTGGGTGCTGTAAACACTATCTTTTTACTTAGCACACACACGTTTTGGCTCCACTATCTAACGGAAAATCAGAGCCACTGATACAGGGGCCGAGACCACACGCCAAACAGTACCCAGTCCAAGCTCTATCTCTGCATGGAGCGACTCCAGACTGCATGGTACCAGTATTATCTTATTGGTTTAACATTAAGCAAACTGTGGCAGCACACCAGACCACCAGCTATTGGTTCCTCTTTGCTTTATCATATTTCTGTTTACTCTCCTTTCCTTCTGCTATCTTGAAAGAGGCTATTAAAGGTGCATCTTTCTTCTTTACAAGCAAACCAAGACAGGGTGTGTGTGTGTGTCCATGCGTATTGCAGTCCTTTTTACAGTTAGAAGTAATTGAAGAGATTGAGAAAAGGTAAAGAATAAAGTGAATGGTCTTTTATCTCATCTCCGGCATGTTTACCCCATAGAAATAAAGTGATGATATTGTTAAAAAAAATCAAACGTCCTTACTTTCCCACATAAATATTGTCTAAAAATTAAAATTTGTATATAAGGTAAAATATGAGATTTGAGGACAGAAACTGCCTCTTTATTTCATAAAAGCATGTGCATATGTTATCACATCATTGTACCACAATATACAACAATGGCTGAATAGATTGACTTTTTTTGGACTATGAGTGGAGTAACTGGTCCCAGTAGGCAGCAGATGCAGGACAACCTCCTCACCATTCAACAATAGCTCCCAGTCCTGTCCATCCATCTGTATCTGTCCAATACAGTAAAGAATCCCTGCAGGAAAACCAAATGGCATTCTTCTGTTGTCTATTGGGATGAAACTATCACAGGAATGGATCACCAGGAAGACAATCCAACCTAATTCTCTCATCCCAAACCAAAAAAAGAAGGCCAAGAAAGGACTTTGATTGATCAGGGAACAAATGGAGCAGATTTTTCCCTGCCTGCCATACAATTTGAATGACTAACTTAGTTAATTTCCACAGCCTGTGGCTTCATCCCTGTCAAAGTCTGATGGAGTAGCTGTTTTCAGTAGGTGGCTCGTAATGACGAGGGGGTTCATACATGCTACCGCTGTTGCTGAAGGTCTTCGCTGCTGTCTCTGAGGTGAGTGAATGTGGACCCCCCAGTAGAGGTGAAAGCGCATCACACATTCCTTTGTCTTTGTCAAGGAGATTACTTATCACTGCAGGGACTCTGGATGTCGTTGGGTCAACCAGACACACCTTCACATCAACCCCTGGAGGAGTACACCTTTCTCATTAAATGGCAGGATGCATTGATTCAATTAAACTTCCTCAGCAATCAGAACAGGGCAATGCTCCATCTTAGCATTCAGTGGTTTAAATCATTGCATGTCATGTCATCGTAGCTTGGTGATCTTTGGTGTATGAGCTGGAACCTGTCACAGCATGATAAACAGTTTATGCTTCTGGGCTACTCTGGTGTCAAACTCTCAACACTGATGCCTCCAAATGTTTCATGAGCCTGAAAATAGACATTATTAGTTATTATTTTTAAAGATTGTTCTCAACTATATTTCAGCCATTCAGAGGTGGCTTTCTTAACAAATGTTTTCATAATTTTGGTTATGTTATAAAGTAAATATTGTGTACATATGGGGATAACATGTGAGTGGTCGGAAGACTAGAAAAGCACTATAGAAGTAGGTCCATTTACCATTTACCATTTAACAATGAAATACTAACAGGGTACACCAGTAGGTAGGCCAACAAGGGAATAAGGAGAACATGCATTTTGGTCAAGGTGGGACCTTGAAATAAATTGTTCTGTAGGTATTTTCTAAATGACCCAGTACATATAACATAATTAGTCTGGACAGATAACTTTAGGTTAAGTCCATATGTCTTTTCACTATGTCAAGAAAAGATGCCAAACTAGTTGTGGTACTTCCACTTAGTTAAAACAATTTGATCAAAAGTAATCTAAACGTTAAAGTAAGATATGATATTTTGGCTCTAAGTTAGCTACAGAGACCTTCTTAGTGTCCCTCAATAACAAAGGCATTGTATCCTAATACAGCAGTTCACATGATATCTAAAGTCACTCCTCATTTTGTTCTGCAGGAAACAACTAATTTAGGGTTTAGACAACAACACTACTTGGTTAGGTTGAGGAAGATATTGTGAAATACTTAGTTAGGTTTAGGAAACAAACCCATTTAGTTAAGTTTAAGAATACATCTTAAAATACTTGAGTTAGGTTTGGGCAACTAAAGTCTAGTTTCCGTAAAATCGTTGTCATTTGGGTTATAATAAATACAGAAGTGCCGGGGAACTCCTGGCTGAAAGATCGCTGTGTGTTGGACATATCTGTGTGCTTTTGTGGTCTTTATACTTCCTGGTTGATGATTACGTGGATAACATACAACATGATTTTGTGGGACACCGATGAGTTTGCAGGGTGGTAAATCCCCAGCTTGGACTCTGCCCAGAGAAGAGGAATGGGGGAGGAGGGACGGATGAAGGAAAGAAGGGTCTCATCCTTTATTGCTCATAAAGACCCAGGAATGGAGTCGCTCGTGTGCAGTAAAAAGCGTTCCGCACCTGCCAGGATGTTGACTCAAAATCGTTATCACCAATATCTAATCGCTCGCCTTCCCCCCCTGATGAATGAGCTTATGTCGGAATTTTCCTCCTCTAACTAAAAGACGTGCTTAACGCAGGTGTGAGTATCTGTGTGTGTGTTTGACATAGAGAGAGGATATGTAAGGAACTGTGCATTTATTCACTTATGGTTGACGTGGTTAATGCTTAAACAGGTGTCGGTGTGTTGATGCCTGTGGATCCTGGAAGAGGCCATGAACCTGGACAGGACACGAAGAGGAACGAGAGAATGGGGTTGTTATCTAAAGAACTGTGATTAATGGTGAGCAGAGCAGACCTGCTGCCACACGCCATCAAAACTAAACGAAAATCAAACGCATATGCACAGAAATTCAAAGAGAGGTGGGTTGTTCATTCTTATTAGGAGGTGGATAATTGAATTCAATGAATGTGGTGAGTCACTGCTTTCATTTTCTGTCTTTCTTTCTTTCTTTGTAATGCTCCTAGAAATGTCTCTGACATTCCTCTCAATGACTAAAACAGCAGAAAAGAAAAAATGTTCAAAGCCAAAAGCAGGTTGACAGTTTCTTTAGATCAATAACAATGATATTCTTTTTGCGGGCTCTGTGTGATGTGAGACACTAAGATCTTACACACTTCAAAGTGTTAGGATTACACTCTTTGCTTGTGCTAATCCCGGGAGTCAAATGACAAGAGAGATACCTGGGATGGCATGGGCTAAAACCTTTTGCAACAAAAACACAAGGGGGAGAAAGCTAGTGCTCTCTACCTGAGTCTAAATATTGACTCTGAGGTCTGTCACTGCGTCCAGTGCGTCAAAGAACAGGAGGATTCAAGTTTAAAGCTCTGCACTTCAAGGAAGCCATTACAAAAGCACAAACCAGAAACTGTTAAATCTGTGAATTTTGTTGCTAATCTTTTTTTTTTCACTCACTGATAAATATTCAGCTAGTTTAAATCACAGTGCCATAAGATGGAGGGGCATCACCCCTGAACCTCCATAGGTGCGGACAATAAATTGGTCGCGTTTGAGAAGTGACAGTAATTGTGATGCGTTGTGTCGATACCACAGGAGCACGGCATCGCAATGTGGTTCAAGGACTCGAGGAAAACCTGAAGGTTTCGTGTGTGTGTGTGTCTGTGTGTGTGTGTGTGTGTGCGTGTGTGCGTGCGTGTGTGCGTCTGCGCGTGTGTGTGCCATAAGTCTGCACATGTTAAAAAGTGACGACTGTCAGTAAAGCTAAAGTCTCGCCACATCCAGAGGTGCATGTTATGATGGTCCAAATACGATGTGAACAGACTCTCCCTCACACACACTAATAGTCTATACTAAACTGCAATGTCCTCGTCCAGTGTAAAATTGTAGAATTGTGTTGTTTAGTGTTTCCATATCTTATTTTTTCATCAACACATTTAGGAGAAACACATTGTACTTTTTACTTTGCAACATTTATTTCACAGCTTTTGTGTACTTAGTGCTTACTTTTTGAATTAAGACTTTGCATCGAAACATATAATGACCATATAAAATGAAATGCATTATTAGATTAAATTAACCCTCAGTATGTCAAATACTTAGAATAAAGTAAATGTTTATATACATCAGTAGAAGGGTACTTATATCCAAAGGAATATACAGTGCAGTAATGCAACACTCAGAGGGAGCATTTTTCTCCAATTGAGTACTTTTACTTTTGATACTTTAGGCGACTTTGCTAAAAAATACTTACAAAAACATTGCTTGTAAAACTGTATTTTAACATTCTAAGAGGGACCCAGTGTGCATACATTTGTTCAATCAGTATTTGTACTTTGCTTCATTGTTATTTTTACTAGTAATAGCCTCAAAGATTTTAATTTAAATAAATGTATGTTAAGTAACTATCTATCACTGAATGAGATAACACAATGATAAATGAGCTACAGGATGAAAGACCCACTGGTGAAAGCCCTTGCATTTTCAGTATTACGAACTGGTTGTCTGAGAAACAATCTTGGAAAAAAATCACAAGCAGCGGACGCTATTTATATCTCTGGGAAGTTAGATCCCAAAACAATTACCACTTTTTACCAAAAGTGCCACCAAAGAGATCTCCCAAATTTTGGAAAAAGGTGAAATAAAGTGAGGGAAAATGCATACATCATGAGGCAGCCCACCTACAGTGCAGGTGAGTACACACACACATTTGGTGTGTGTCAGCAGATAGGAGCCGTCATTGAACAATAGAAGCCGGCTGAGGAGCAGCCAGCGCCGCAGACACATACTGATAATAGACGACCTGGTAAAAAGAGAGACGGAGTGAGAGAGCGAGGAAAGGAAGACCTCCTACCAGCAAGGCCACACAGGATCATCCACATTTTACTAATTCGACTGACCCCTAGTCGGCTTCCGTTCATGTTTGTTTGTTTGTTTGTTTGTTGGGGGGTAACGCATCTAAATGCCAGTGATAGCGGTGAACTGGCACACTGCTCTCCGTTAGAGCTTTGTCTGGTTTCACTTATTTATTTATTTGACATACTGGCATCAGTGAATACGGCTGAAATGGGATTACACAGTGACTTGTCTTCAGCTCGGTCCTTCACCCTTTTTGTGTGTCTTTTTTGAGTCCTACTCTGGACCCGGCCCTTCTCTCAGGCCTATAAAGCTACTCTGATGAGCCTGACTGGCCCGAGCTCTTGGGGCCAGTAATAATCTCTCTTTAGGAGGCTGAGAGGGTGAAGTGAGCCATAAGAACCCTCTCTGTCAGCTTTAACCGGCCAGCAGAAAGAAAAAGTCATAATTATAGTACTCTCTCTGGCTGGATTTAAATAAAGCTTCCTGGCTGGGCCCCTATAGACACACACTCTCTCGCTCACACACACGCACTTCAATAAAGAGGCACTAATCAATCAGGGGTTCCCCTGCCACGGCTTCATTGGAGCCCCTGTCTGAAAGAAGAACTGACAGCCCTCAACCTCCCTGTATTGTCAGACAAGACTGATTAGGCTTCTGACTGGCTACCTCAGCCACCAGCTAGAAAAGCATGGTTGGTTAAAGGGTCTCCATTTGAAATCGACAAGCACTGAAAAGTTCTGGACACCTGCTTTTTAAAGTGATGCTTGTCTCTGCGGTTCTATCCTCCTTTTTTGTTATTTGCAATTTGAGGGCAGCGCAGGGGACAGGGGACAGGAGGGAGTTTTTTGAGAGAGTAAAAAAGGGGTGAGTGGGGTACTGTGTACTGTGTGTGTGTGTGTGTGTGTGTGTGTGTGTGTGTGGCTTAAGTTTTGAAGGGGGAGCTTGGCAGCGGGCCAAGGCTGGAACAAAGAGGGGGCACTCTTTACATGCATAGCCAGACAGAGTAAACTGGCCAGCAGCGCTGCCAGCAAATACAAGGCTCAAAAACAGACTTAGAGAGATCGGAAAGAAGGGAGGGGGGTGTGGACAGAATATCAGAATAACCCAACCATCCACTTGCTCCACCTCGAAAACGTTTCATCCTTCGTGTTTGGTTAAAATGAGAAATGTACTGGGTGGCGTGCTTATAGGGCATTAAATAACACAAGCTGCTGAGATTTTATTGTATTTGCATTCAATATGGAGCTGCGTGGCCACGGAGAAAGCAGCAGCTATCGCTTCGCAAACACCCACATGATTAACAAATACAGGCAATTAGTCCAGCACAGCAAAGAAGAGACAAGAGGAGAGGAGAGGAGGGGAGCAATTTGATTCATAAAACCTGTTACACTAATATAAAATGCAATTGTACCATACGGTGAGATTAAACTCTCATAATCTGAAAGCCTACAGATACATGTCTTCTATTATATGTTGTGTGTATGCTCTCTGGATGAAGCACAACACTTGGATGTAAACCTCCTCACAAAACTGTATCCCTAACCTCTGAATGGTCTTGTAGCAACTGAACAATTCCTCAGTGCCATGACACTTCAGATGAATGATTTCCAAAGAGAGCTTTTTTTTCCATCACTGTTATTTTTAAGAAGGAGGTGCAGTGGATTCCCTTTCTTTTATTCTCTCTTTTTTTCCACTGAAATCAGCTTAAAGCTCTGCAATGACTTCGCCCTTCAAAAAGGAGAGCCACTCCATCAATGAGGAACAATAGTATATTCTGACAAAAAGTCTGAGGGCGTTACGCCACCCTGCCATCACCAGGTTCCCTTCCATACAGCCTCTGCCGGTGACTGGTAAATGCCACTTTCAATCTTTCTCCTTTCTCCCCTCTTTCCTTTTCACTCCTATTCCTTGCCCTCAATGGGTGTGTTAAGTATTGTGCGTTCTGACGGGGGCGGTGAGTCAGTCAGGATCATTAAAAGCAGGCCGAGCCTTTGGCCAGATCAAAATAATTAACTGGAGAGGTCACAAGCTAATGAAATGAAATGGGGGCCTGAAAGGAACCCCTAAATGGTGCTCACTAATCCTCCCTTTACCTTGTTTTAGGGAGGGGGCAGGACTCTGCATCGGTAAGCCAGGGCATCTCTGCTGATAATAGGTTGTGGGGTGACGGGGGACCTGGGACTATGGATTTGTGTGTGTGTGTGTGTGTGTGTGTGTGTGTGTGTGTGTGTGTGTGTGTGTGTGTATGTGTGTGTGAGAGAGAGAAAGAGAGAGAGAGAGAGAGAGAGAGAGAAAGAGAGAGAGAAAGAGAGGGAGAGAAAGAGAGAAAGAGAGAGAAAGAGAGAGAGAGAGAGATGCAAATAACACCAATGCCATCATCTAATTTGAGTCCATTCTCACAAAAACATTTTTTTCTAAAAGTTAGTGAAACTGTTTCCTGGAGACGGTTTTCTTTTCAGTTGCTCTAATGCAAATCAGTTTCATGTAATCATGCGTCATTTAGGAGTGGAGTGCAGTGAGGCGATCTCCCTCTTTGTTTCTTTAAAATCCTGGAAAGGTTCCATAAGAAGAGAAGAATGAGTTAAGTAATACCACATTTTAAGTTTACTGAAGGAAAAGTACTGAACTATTATCAGCAAAATGTAATTAGTCTTGTGTCAAAATAAAGTGACTCATTATGCAGCAATATTATACATTGTATTATACTATTGGATTGTTATTTCTGGTATATTAAGTTGCTGCTGTAGCTGGTCAAGGTGGAGCTAGTTTTAAGACTTTATTGTTGTTCAATAGGTAAAAAGGAGTATTTTGTAAATTGATCATATCGTTTGTATTTGAAAAATTAATCTGCAAAGTAAGGAACTATATCTGGCGGATAAATGTTCAGTAAATGCACAATATTTGCCCCTGCAATGGAGAGTGCAAAACCTATAAATGTACCATACTTAGTTATGTTCTTCCAATACATGTACAAAGAGATCAAAGAGGTGAAGACAAACATTATGAGAATACATAATATCCAAAAATGTATATAGGTCTATAGGTCTATGAATAACATGTGGCCAACATCAAGGCTGTAAACGCAGACAAATGGACAAAACGTAACATTACTGAACCACCTTTTTTTTAGCATCCTAATCCTGCCTGTGCTCTCATGTTTCCATTCAAAGTACTTACACAAAAACCTTTCATGACCAAAATCAAGTGTACACTAAGCTTTTGATGCAAAAAAGAAGGTACTTCTATTGTGTCATGCAGAGATATTCACAAGACTCATAAAAGAAAATATTGAAGTGTCCTACTGTCTGCCTGAATTGAACAATAGAAGAATGAAGCATGAGATCCGATGCTGAGGGCAATTTGTGTCAGAGGCTGATGAAGCCGTGGTGTGTCACTGTGAACAGGTTCTCCAGGGGCAGGCTGCAACCTGCTGAGGACCCTAGGACATGACTGTTTGTGTGTGTTTGCAAGCATTTGTATGTGTGTGTGGGGGGTGGTACTTCTTTATACAAGTAGAAGAAACTTGGTTTTCAAGGTTAAAGGGGTGACCTCAAACGTACAATTTGTACACACACACTTGAAGATATTACAACGTATTGCTGAGTGAAGGAATGCACCTGATCAACAGGCACATGGAGGAACGCTTTAAACACACACACACACACACACACACACACACACACACAAAGACACAAAACCAGACACAGACAACAAGCCCACACAGAACATGTTTTTAGAAAGACAGTTAAAGGGAGTTACCATTTGTTTTCTTTGATGACTTAACATCTCATGTCCTCTCACACACACACACACCCACGCACACACACACACACACACACACACACACACACACACACACACGCACACACACACACACACACACACGCACACACACACACACACACACACACACACACACACACACAAGGCCTGAGCAGGACATTATGGGTGAGGTGTCAGGAGGTCTGTGGAGCAGCAAACATAATGATAGTCATACTGCTACAGTTCTGAGGCCAATGTGAAAGTGTCTGAAGATGAAGTTCATATATCGGCCACAAGATGCTGGCTCAAGAACAACTTGGATGGCATGAATGTTTAATGTATTTTAATGTCATTAATGGTGTCATTAATTATCACTGTTACATTAAATAGTTATTAAGCAGGGGCTATAGAAATATTAAATTACAAGGGAAAGTCCTGCATTCAAATTGTACTTAAGTACAAAATAAGCTAAATGCACTCAAAGTATCACAAGTATTTGTTTTCCAGAAGGGACCCTGTGAATGTTATACCAACTTAACTATTTACCAGTATAACTATATGTATTTCATATACTGATTTATACTATTTTGTTTGCAAAATCTTGATTTTAAAAGTAACTGTAGCTGTCAAATAAAGTGGAGTAGTCTACAAAGTACTATATGGTAGCCTAAAACTAAAATAAAGTATAACTTTCTCAAAAGTGTACGTAAGTACCACGTAGGTACCTACAACCTCTGCTATTTAGGCTTCTGCTTGATCAACTGTGGTTTGGATTGTCCTTCATTTCTACATTGCTATGTACCCAGATGAATACATTCATGATGTAAAAATGTGCTTGCTTTGGGCGATGTGACAGGTGTCTTAGCCTGTCACGTTTAACTGATGGTTGCTTCTTGCTTATCCCACCACAGCCCGGCCAGGACTTCACTGCATTGCCCAAATGTATGTTAAGGCTCCCATAAGAGAAAGTGAAACTGAACTTCAGGCTGAAAGATATCCCCTCAGAAACCTGTGAGTGACATCACTGAGGCTACATCTAGTATTTGTTTGTCAAGAGATCTCTAATAGACACTATTAATGTTAAAATCATCACACACATGCACCTACAGTACACTTGTTTGTAGGACTGTTATCTGTTTGTTTGTCTGTGCACTTTATTTGATATTTGATATTCTATTGTATATATAATATGTCTCTATTGCACTGTGTTGATTGTTGATTGTTGTTGTTTGTCTAATGCACCATCCGCCAAGACAAATTCCTCGTATGTGTAACATACCTAGCAAATAAATGGTTCTGACTCTGATACTGATTCTGATCAGTACGCATAATCTGAATGATAGATTCCCATTGCACTCACTTACACACTAAAATATATATACTAATCCGGCATTCTTCTACTACCTATCACTGAACATTGTCTCCGTCACTAACTTGGCTCTCATGACTCTATAATATGACATAAAGGTCTATCCTGCACTTAAAGGCATCATTTAAAGCCACCGTTTTGGTGGCAGCTCCAGTTGATGGTCCCATTATTTTGTCCACCATCCTCTTTCCTACACCTAACTACAGACATCAGCTCCAGCTCTGGTCGTCCTTCCTGGTCAGTTTGAAAAAAAACATCTCCCTCTCGAGGACCAGCAGCCCACTCCAGGCTGCAGGCTGCAGTCTTTCTGAACCATCATTACAGTCATTAGGCAAGAATAAGCTCTGTATCACAGGAGTCCACTCGCATCAGTTTAACCCAGCACAATTAGCACATCCGTTGGAGTAGAATTACCCTGTAAAATGAGAATGCTCTGGACAAAAGAGGCAGGAGAGTTGGAGTTGAAAAAAGAAGGTAAGTGTGAGGGAAAGGGGGAGAGAGGAGGAGAGAAGAAGTAAGGACGGGGAGAGATTAAAATTGTTTGAATTGGGTCCACGCTCACCCCATTCATTTGGTATTCTGCTCAAATCAGGGCTTTTGTTCGGCCTGTCGTAAAGTAGTGTCAATCATCTCGCCCGGTTTTGTAGAATGAAGAAATTTATTATGAAATTGCTCCTGCAAATAATGAGGACTACCCCCTGCCTGCACTCCCTTTCCCCCTCCTTTTCCCCCCAAGCCACCTCTCCTCTCTCCCCTTTGCCTCCACCCCCATATCAATGCTGCAGAATAGGCAATAGAGAGTGAAGTTAGCAATCTCAGGGCCACTCGCACTCTGGACCCACATCAAAGTGACAGAGACGTCCAATCAGATTTGTCTTACAGGCATTACATGATGAATATGGTGCGGCCGCAGCACAAAAGCGCCTTTGTGTCTCCTCCGAGCAGGGACTATTCACAGCCCGCCACAGCCAGCCAGAGTGGAAGTAAGTGGCCAAAAGGGCCCAGGCCCAAAAAAAAGCACCCAAACTTGTGCAGCACAATGGCCCATGCAAATCACAGCCCCCGCCTCCTCCACCCTGCCACACATCCCCAGCTACTCCATCCCTCCACCCTTCAGGCCTGAGCTCGGTTCCTCCTCTGTTGGGTCGTCTGAAGTTTAGGGCCTATTCACACACATACAGAGGTGTCAGTTAAAAGTGCTGAGCTGCACGCATTCAAACGTTCATTTGAAAAGAGAACGTTTTTTTTCAGAAAGATAGAAGAAAAACACGAGTCGAATGACTGACTTTTTTGTCAAAAAGTAAGAATGACTTGGCGGCTGTGGGCAAGGCTGCTATTTAGTAAGACTGTTGATGTAGAGAAGAGTATTTCCAGCACATGGAGTGACCCTGATATTTGTTTGAATTGAGATAAATGATTAAATGAAACATGATAGGCCAATTTTTGCCAAAGAGAAAAGACTTATATTGATCCACAAATCCATTCATTCAACACAGTGATGAACAACTCAGTGCATGACTGACTAACTGTCGAACATCTTTAGCAGATATTCAGTGAAATGGAAAACTCGCTACGGCACATCTCCAACTCTAGGAATTGAAAATCAGAATGTTAATTGGAACTAAACCATCATGAATGTTCGCTACCACAGAATATATTGACATTTGCAAAAGCTGACAAGTAAAACTTGCTCTATGAAGATGACTCTGTCGTGAGGCAGCATCCACAACACCCAAAACTCTTTTAATATAGTGATGAGGAAATAGACTCGAAGCATTCAATCTAAAAGGCCGTTATTATTGGCTTCGAGCCAATGTGACCTGCAGTGACTGACCATAACTTCTATCAGGGCAAAAACGGAGCATCAACAGTGATTAGTGCAAAATACGTGTGTGTCCCTCATGCCTCTACTACCCAGGACCTTACTAAATCAATAGCCAAGGGGTCAGCAGATTTGTCTGAACCAGCTGCACAGCCTTGCGTGTGTGTGTGTGTGTGTGTGTGTGTGTGTCTACTCCAAAATGGGTTCAGCGTGTTTTCTGTCTATGTTCAATATAAACGTGTCTGTGCCTCTGCTTAAACATTAACACCTCTGTAAGCATTGCTCAAGGTTGTGCACCACCTCTCCATTCATCTACATCTCTGCATGTGGTCATGATGGTCATCCCTCTTTTGTCTGAACCATATTCATCATATTAGCATCTTCACAGCTGTGGCTCAAACTATAGGTGTATGTTTATATTATTTGCATTAGTTAGTTACTTTCTGTGAGAAAACACATGTATGGTTTCATGGAGAAATTGTATTCATCTTCACAGCCGTGGTAAACTTAAAGGAATAAGTTGTTTTATCCGCTAATTTGTTCTGTAGTGTATGCATTTATATTGATTATCCGTCGTCAAATGAAATAACATACCTGTTTGAATTGTAATTATTGTAGAATTAATAAAGCATCAGAGAGTGTGATTGTTGTCGTATGCATATAAGAAAAAGTCATTTTAGACTGCAGTTCCTGATGCACCTGTTGCTTGCAGATGTGGCTTTGAGCTGTGATTGGTGGGTTGTCTATGACTGTGATATATTCTTATATATATTCTAAGTTTCAAGTCAATTTAAGATTTGCGTTATCATAATGAGATTAATTTCAGAACACATGATAAAGAGTTCAGCTCTTGAGACTTGTCAAATGAATTTCAAATGAATTGTCCTAAAAGGCACATGTATCCACTTCAGCCCTTACCCCAACAGACATTGGTGCAAGTCACCACAGCTGTAAATGTGATACCCAGATGTGTTGTGCAAAATAAACTCTTAAAACTCCTGATCTTTGAAAATAAATGTTAAATCCATAAATCAAGGCTTTTTTCAGACCATTTGGACAACTATATCTCACATTTTAGTGCAGCTGGATAACTTATAGTTGTATATTGAAATACATGAATGTGTTGTCATATCGCTGTTGTAGTTTGATTTGCTAAATGATAATGCTTAGCATTTCATTTCTAAATGAATAACGAGAAAGACGTGAAGGAACAAATTGTTGTGGTATTAGTGGCAGTTAGCTGTTTTTATGTAAATATTGGCAACCATTAAAATGATTCATGTTGTGGGACATACACTGGAAAACGTTTTTTGCCGACGGCGTCAAAACACAAAAGCAACGAAGTTCGTACAACAGGTTGTGCGCAATTGACGCACATGCACACATGCCTCTCGTTCGTGCAAAATGGCTTAAAAGTCCACGGAGCACTCTGATTGATGCATGCAGAGCAACAGATGACCCCTCGCTACCCCACTCTTGGCCAGTTTAGCCCTATTATAATCTAGGGATGTGCGCATTTGGCGTTTCCATGGTTTATGCATACATCATGGCTTTGCGAAGAAAAACGCATGCATAAATGAGTGCATGTGATTGATTATTCACCATTGGATTACGCCAAAATTAACATCGCCCTTATGTATTGTCATAGTGAAAATGACATGTTGACATGAATAAATCTATTTTCACCCCTGCTCCTCCCTAACTGGCTGAGGAGAAAATTGCATATCCATCTTAGAGGACAAGAGACATGCCGTTATTTTTACTTTGTGCTCTGGCCTCTGCTTGACACTGAAGGACATCAGAAACATAATTTCAACCGTATGATAATAGAGCAGCGGGGTATTTTGTGCCATTGATTTATCTTTTTGAATCCCGGTGACGTAGGAGGTTATAAAGCAGAGCGTAATTAATGTCATTTATCACTTGTTGGATTTTGTCACTTCGCCGACGGGGCTCACATCATACGCGAGCCATTAACCAATGGGAGCGTAGGAGCCTTTGTCACCGCGCACAGGCACGTGGCTCACACCTGCAAGCAGCATTGTGGCGTGTGTGCGTGTGTGTGTGTGCGTGTGTGTGTGTGCGTGTGTGTGTGTGTGTACGCGCGTGCGTGCGTGCGTCCGTATGAGAGAGAGAGAGAGAGAGAGAGAGAGAGAGCGAGAGAGAGAGAGAGAGAGAGAGAGAGAGAGAGAGAGAGAGAGAGCGGTGGAGCGTGTATTAATGCCTGTGGCACACTTTTAGGTGCAAAAAAACAAACATCCCAAATATCATGTTGCAGCTGTTATAAATGCATGCTGTTCTGACCACTATCGCTGATATTATTTTCGTTTATTTATTAATGTTGGCTGATCAAATGCATTTGAGTTTTTTAATAAAATATAACATACGAGACCAGCTTCAATCAGCCTCTCGTTCCCAAGTCCCCCCTCCAACAGAGAGCACCAGGTGAAATTAAACTCGTTATTTCTCGTTCTGCTTCGCTGAATTTGGCATCAGTGTTAAATTACAATAGACGATCTTCCATAATTGGCATAATGAGGCGCAAAGGCGCACACAATAGTGCTCACTATGTGGTGTTGTGCTCCCCATTTCGCCGGAGATAGGCTTTTTGGTTTGGCTGTGTGCCTCATGAAAAACACAGTTGGGGATACAACTAGTGTGCAACCCCAGGTTTTATTTAGATTGATCTCAATCGGGCAATAATAATTTTGACCCCTCTCATTGTCTCGCTGACTTTCCCCGGGCCGTATTTCAAAGCGTCTATACCCTTTGAGAGGCCTGAATTACACCCCTTCCCCCTCCTCCCTCCGCTCCAGGCGCTTTGGGCTATTGGGTAAAGGCAGAGTACGCAAAAGAAACAATGCAATGCATGAAACGTAATATTAATCTCCCCGTCCTGAATGCAGACAAAGCGCCGGAGAAGGTGCACGTCTATAGTTATTGAGTGCTCACCCAGCTGCGCAATTTCCCCCCGTGTGCCCAAGCAAGACGGGAAAAGGTCATGCAGCAGCTTTGAATAGAAGAGAAGCTCACTAGTTTGCTCAATTACCGCCACACACCCCTCTCTCTCTCCCTCTCTCTCCCTCTCTCTCTCTTTTTTCTCTCTCTCTCTCTCTCACTCACTCTCTCACACACACACACACACACACACACACACACACACACACACACACACACACACACACACACACACACACACACATCTGAGAATAAGTGTGCGCAACATCAGCTTAAGAACCAAACCACTGCAAAAACATATTATATAAATAGATTCATCTTTATTTATAAAACTTGTTTTACACAAAATATATCTGTTCAAATCAAATATTTACATTTTAGGCTACGGGACACGGAGAACAAGTGCATACATTGATAAAGGTCTCCTTACCACCTATGTAAAGAAAGAAAAACAATCTGTCACATAGCCTTGATATTGCTGTCACACAACTCACTGCCTCGCTAACAGCTGGCTCTCACAACACTGTCAGGAAAAGTGGCTGTTGTTCAAGAACATTGTTTGTTTGACTCATGTACAAAAATATGTCTTCATGTTAAAACAATTCGTTGTATGATACAATTGTGTTATGAAAGGGGTGGGGGAACGATGTAGATCACGAAACAGTCTGTCGACGCGTCATGTTCGTGTCTGTCTTCCAACAGACTTGGCAGCCGAGGAAGGCAGTCCTGCTCTGACGATGCACTCATCAAACAAGTCCTCTGGAACTGCAGCGCCGTCTCTGCAGAACCTGCCGTGTCACGTCTTAATTGCACTTATTCAAACATAACATCAACAGTTCTTCACTTCCACGCGTCAACGTGAGACTGAGTCCAACTCCCTCCTTCGTGTGGGGACGTAGAGGCTCCCTCTCTCTCGCACACACTCTCTCTCTCTCTCTTTCTCTCTCTCACTATTGCTTTGCTCCTGCAGAAGCAGCCCGGGTGAGGGAGGCAGGCAACAGATCACTTCCAAGCATCAGAGCGAGACTGATCTGATGCCTTTAACAAGTCTTTGTCAGTGTTTTCGGAGTGAAGGCAGCTGCTTTTACGCACAGACTTCTGCTGTGTGGTTCGGATGCTGTCAGCCTCAGTACCTGTCGAACCAGGTCGTAAAGTCCAACAGCTCCTGTTCCTCGGAGCTCAGAGGCTCATAACTGCCCTCGTCTGATGAGTAGGTGGAGTGAGGCGACTCTGGTTCGGCGGAGTAGTTGTTGGAGATTGTCGGGGATGGCAACCCGGACTGGAAAGCAGCCGACACCGCGTCATGTTCATCCAAAAGATGCTGTAACGCCCTGATGTACTCCACCGCAGACCTCAGGGTCTCCACTTTGCTCATCTTCTTGTTGGCGGCGCCGTTGGGCACGTGCTGCCGCAGCGTCTGGAAGCCCATGTTGACTTGTTTGACCCGGTTCCTCTCTCTCTCGTTCCGCCGGGCCACGGCCACGGGCTGCTGCTGCGGGATGGAGTAGCCGAGACCGTTGAAGCTCAGACGCCGCTTGCAGCGCAGCAGCTCCGGCGAGCTGGAGCGCTGTCTCTTCAGCACCTTGGTTTTACTCTGGAAGCCGGCCGCGTTGGTGTTGGGGTGCACGGCGGGGGCCGCGCAGTCCTCGGCCGGGGCGTGCAGGCTGATGCTGGCGTGTCTTTCGGTAAATCCAAAGGTGAATGCCGTCTGCGTGGTGGTGATGGTTGTCGTTTCCATCTTGCTTGACAGTTCTTCTGAAGTGATGGATGCAGAGGAAGAGCGCAGCCTCCAGCAGTGGGACGAGAAGAGCGGAAGGGGTTTGGCAGTGTACAGCTCTCGTGTCCTTCGCGTGGGGACCGTGTGGCTAACTCTAGTCCAAGTCTCTCTTGACTGCTTACTCCACGAGCCGATCTGACCCAAACTTTGGCAGCACTCCTCTTTTTCAACACGCGCCCCAACACACACCCCACCCACCCCCTTTTTGGGTACGCACGCTTCGTCGCGAGGCCCCGCCCCCGCTGTGTGATTCTTCTGCACGCCGACTCCCCCGGGCCAGGCGCGTGGCTCCGGGAGCTCAATAAACAATCCCGAGCTTTCACTGCGCCGGGAGCACGCGCTGAGCTCATTTACATTCCAATGTCCCTAACTTGAAGGCCCATTGGTCGATTCAAACGGCCTGCAACCGTGCAAAGAGAAAGAAAGGCGGAGAAAGAAAAAAGAAAAAAACAGAAGAAAAAAAGAAGAGAGAATGAAAAAAGTGAATGGTTTGGTTCTTTGAAATGCCTTTTGAATTTGACAATGTACCCCTGGCAAGTCTTCAAATTACCCCCCCCCCCCCCCTCCGCGCCCCCCACCCAACCTCCCCCCCCCCCCCCTCGGCCATCTTTCTCTTCCAGCTCTTTACAACACAAATACCAAGGACGCTCTCCCCTGTATCCAGGCTACAGCTTTATAGAGCTAAATAAATTGCAAGCGTGTCTCTGAGCACAATAATTGGCAATTATAAAGCTCGTAAGGACGCGATAAATGTAAGAGTGAACGCTTTTTATGATATGGAGCCGTCCGAAAGCCCATGTTACAGTTACATCTCAACTTAGTGGTCTGCAGGTCCAGTTCGTTGTCACAATTGCTGGCCAGGTGGAAAGTCTTGTTCAATACAACTCCTGAACTCCCATCTGAATGCAACATTCTTTATTATTTTTTTTCATTATATAGTTGTATATACCTATGCGGACAACAAAGTCTGGCAAAAGCCAAACCCAATTTTAAGTACAGATGCGCGAATGCAGTATTTCAGCACCACATCTGACTGGACAGTTAAACACAACGGCTTCGTTATCCTCTAGTTTGGCCTTTCTGTTAACCTATGTCGCAGTATTTGTTTCAAACTGATTTGGCTTCATCCGGCATTGTCAAAAGACCTTTGAAATACGCTTCGTACGTGAAAAAGTCTCCTTAACAGGAAATTCTAGCGGCGAAGGAGTCTGGGTGGAAATGTAACCGTTACCCATGTGATACACGTGGGACACTTGCGTCCTCTGGCGGCAAAACATAGGAACTATGCCAACATGGCCGCAGAAGACACAG
The DNA here is from genome assembly GCF_910589615.1 of Taurulus bubalis. Taxonomy (NCBI): domain Eukaryota; kingdom Metazoa; phylum Chordata; class Actinopteri; order Perciformes; family Cottidae; genus Taurulus; species Taurulus bubalis. The sequence continues at coordinate 10,882,222 of NC_136597.1, read as the reverse complement.
CGCACTCGTATCTACCAAAAAGTCATAAATGCCAGAAAAACTTTCCCAATCAGATCTTCAGACCTTCACTCTCCACAACAAGATTGATCAAATATTGACAAAACTGAATTGACAAAACTTTTAACTGAATAAATGGAGAAATCAGAGTAAATACTAACATAATAATGTTGCCTTCTTTTCCAAGCTTTTAAGTGAGCTATCTTAAACCTGTCAATATGAAACAATCTCCCAATGTTTGTTCATCTGTACCTATGTATATATGAGACACTCTTAAATCATCTACAATACAACAAATCTTTTCACTTTGCACCTCTCCCAAATCCCACAGCTCGCTCCATCTGTTTTCCTTCTGAATAACTTAATATAGTCAATATATTTTAAGCTGAAGATCTTTCACCTTGATATGCAAGCACACGATTTATGGCCAAACTTGTTGATGTATTATTACTCTATGTTGGTCCTTGATAAGACATTTTCAGAGCATTTTTCTTGAAACTTGAATTAAATTTGATTAAACACAACATTACAACCCAAAGATTGTGACCATGTTATGCTCAGTCAATATATTATCAAGAAACTCCTGCAGAGAACATCTCCATTCATTATCATCATCTTATTCTAGTGTTTGTGTGTGTGTGTGTGTGTGTGTGTGTGTGTGTGTGTGTGTGTGTGTGTGTGTGTGTGTGTGTGTGTGTGTGTGTGTGTGTGTGTGTGTGTGTGTGTGTTGTTTCATGCTTTTCTGCATGGCCAACAGCAGAGGGTGCTGAGTGGTGAAGATAAAAGTATTATCCTATTGTTGTTCTCTCAGTCTAACCTCTTCACAGAAATACATCACACAAGCATGCACGCGCACACGCACACACACACACACACACACACACACCAATTTGTGTTACTCATAGGTGAGGGTGCGGCTGTTTATGAGAACCGTGGCAGGTTTCTTGGAAACACACTGAAAGTCCAGTGTCTCAACACTCAACATTTCTGAAGTTAGTTTTTTCTTAAAAAAACAATGCCTCAAGTCAACAGCGCCTCACATCCAACACACACAGGTGAAAGAGAGATATGGGTGGTAAAGTGTGTTTATCCTTCTGCCTGCCAGCATGACAGAGATAGGGAGAGAGATAGCAAGATACAGAGACATGGAGGAGGAAGGAGAATCGGGAAACCAACTAATTTCCAGTAAAAATGCCATTTTAATAACATTAAAAATGTAACAATAATTGTGCCTGCATAATAAAAGTTCCTCATCCGAAGACTCATATACATGCGTCTGTGCTGGCAAAATAAGGGCCTATTATCTCACTCGCAACTCAATGTTGCGTCATACTATGAGACCTTTCGGTCACATGATCTGCTCCTTGTAGTACTGTATGTAATATTGAAAATATTCAATATTTATATTTACAGAACAAGACACTTATGATATTACCGTTGTATTGTGAATACAAGTGTGAAACAGGATGTGAGCCATCCATGTGGTCTTTCAATAACCAAACTATCCTTCCTGAGATGCCTGTGTTTTCTAGGGGCCTTCTGTAAGGGTTAAGCAGTATTTCCAATGAGCAGGAAAAGGGAAGTGCTCCATTAGAATATGTATCGCTTCTCTATTCCTGACACATGTGTACTGGGTTGTAGACGTGCTAGCAATAATTCTTAAACAGCGGCAGATATAATTGTTATGATGCCTTATTTCTTCACCAGCGTCAGTCTGGGGTTCAGGACTATAAACCCAATTTCCCCAAGAAACAAGTAGAGAAGTAGGCTTAGCATGCACACTAATGCAACACCTGACCTTCAATGCTGTGGTTGTGGGTAAAAGGTTGGATAAGACTCCAGAGGGAGAGAAGAAAATAATAAATAATTCACAGTTGTACTTTTCTCATGCAATGAAGTTAGGAAACGCTGATGCTAGAAAGAAGAAGTGAGGCCTCACAAGCAAGCGAGGAGTTTATTTTAATAATACATTTTACATCAGAATGTATGTCATAGACACAAGGGAGTCCCCACTGCACTCTCACTCACTGTCTGGCTAATAATATTCGGTCTCATTCAAACACATGACACAACCGCACACCTGCAAGATTCTTACTCCCACATTACATTTGAATACACTGCACAAGTTACAAACTACACAGTACTCTCACCGGTGGATTCCATTGTCTACTCTAGATTCACTGGAACAGGACTGGTTTCATGGGACGCTATTTAAGTGAGCATGCCTCTCGAATAACAGCCTACAGGCCAGAGCAGGTGCAGCTAAATGCCTCTGTGTGTCTTAACTGACATGTCATCTGAACTGAAACTACTTACAACATATGTGGTGGCTCTTAAATTGTATCATAGCTGCTATATGAAAATGCACTACCACGTTGTAATGTTCCACCCTGTCATTTTAAGTATTTAATTATCTGTGGGTCAGTTGCATCACATCAAATGCTCTGGATCTGCCTCTCCCATTCCTACATTAAAACACATTTATTGCAGTATTCAAACCTTCATATTTCTATGACCGCACCACAGCATTTGTCTGGTGCACTATTTCATAATCTAGATCAGTTATGACCTCATAATTCAGCGCAACATGGGCTGATACCAATGGAAAAATAATAGGTCCACAAGTGAAAAATAGATTAAAGGCGGACAGTTGTTCGGCTTCTTGTTGCCTCATTTAGCCACTTAGCAAACAACCTTTTTGCACGTCATGAGTGGGCATTACAGGTCATAGAAAAACAACTAATTTCCGGGTTTTCGTTATAAATTACATTTTTTTTTCTTTCCCCCTTCACCGCTGCCCATTAAAAAGTGCAAACTGTTGCCTCCTGCATTAAATTGCATACAAGCGTTACGAGCTCATTCCCGCCTCTCTTTCACCGTGTTTTCCAAAATGTATCGACTTCCTACAACAGCGGGCGGAAACGCCTGCGTGGAAATATTAACTTTTTTCCCTGAAGCAATACCGATGACGTGGTGACGCAAGAAAAGAGATTAAACGGTGAAACTGCTTTCCCTTTCTCTCTATAAAGAGAGAAATTCCACCCATCGCTACATCCGGTTTGCAGAGGGTGCGTTTAATTTATTGACCTGTGAGCTGCTTGCTGCTGCCAAGAGGAGGTGACGTCTCGCTTATCGCTGAGTTAAGCGCACCGTGCCTCAGGGTGGTGCCCTCCCCGTGGGGAGGAGACATCGAAAACTGACGCTGCACTATAACTTCCGCGAAGCTGCAACGAGGATCCACATCAGTAGCTCCGCCAGAGCAACATCTACTGAGCAATGCAAAGGTAGGGGGACACACACACACACACACACACACACACACACACACACACACACACACACACACACACACACACACACACACACACACACACACCTCTTTCTTTCTATGTGGGCTATTATCTTCATGTTACTTTCGTTGTTTTGTTGTGAGTGGATTACATGCATTGGGAAGTAGTGTGAAACTTGCTGTGTAGATTTATTTTGTATGAATTGCTGAATACATCTAGTGTGTGCTTATTGCTTGGCCAGACCATGTTGAGGATTACAGGGTGCGATGGGCATTCTCTTTGTAACTGTCCCAACATTAAAACACTTAAAAAACATTGACTGGAGCTGTGAGTCAGTGTGCGTGTGCGTGCGTGTGCATGTGCGTGTGCGTGTGTCTGTGTGCTCCTGCGGTGAATTTTTGTGTGTCTATGTCCTCTCTCTCTGCTGTGGGGAAGCGTTTCATTAAAGAACGACGCTGATCTGTCATGTTTCCTCTCAGCCTTCCCAAGCCCCAGTTTGCCAGCTGGCTCATCGAGCAGGTGGAGACGGGCCAGTACACGGGCCTCCGCTACGAGGGCCAAAACAAGTTCAGAGTCCCCTGGAAGCACAACTCCAGAAAGGACTGCAACGATGAAGACACTAAAGTATTCCGGGTAGGTTCAACTGCCTCTATTAAACTTCACTGCTGTACTGGTGTTCTCTGGCACAGCAAGATTAGATAACATGTTGATGGCTTTGTTTGTTGACATGTCTGACACAACTATAGTAATGCTGTATGTTTTTGTTTTGTAAGTATAATATTGTGCCACAAACATTCCTCCTAAGCAGTTTTTGATAAACAATGACTTTCATGTCATTAAAGATTCCTTCTCGTCATTACTGGCACAATGCTTAAGTATGGCAGGGGCAGTTATAGCATAGCAGCACCAGCGGTGGCACTTCCACTTCCTCTGAGTCAAAGTAGAGGCACAGTAGCAATACCACAGTGGAAGTGGTAAGAACAACTCTATTACAAGATCATAATTACAATTCAATTTGAGTTATAGAAGATTCCCTGAAAGCCCCCTTTGTGTGTACATGTGGACTGCAGAGTGTACTTAAACTTCTCTTGGTTCACAGGCATGGGCAGTAGCAAGTGGAAAAATCAGCGAGTTCCCCAACGACAAGGCCAGGTGGAAAACCAACTTCCGCTGCGCTCTGAACAACCTCTCTGTGCGCTTCAAGATGATAATGGATAATTCCAAGATTTCGGATGACCCTCATAAGATCTATGAGATTATCAACACTGACTGTAAAACGATAGTCACTTTATTCAAGCCTTGTACTTCCACCATTTTTTTAAAGTTGAATGCAAATTAAAGTGCGTCTGTTTTCACTGTCTGCAGACAACTATGAAAGTCCGCCAACACAAGACTCCCAGGAGGATTCTGTTATAACTCCAGATATCTACAGCTCCCCCATAGAGTGCTTCCCCTCAGGAAACGAGGTGCCGTATTGCCTAGAGCGCAGTTTCACTTCTCTGTTAATTGGTTTCATATCACAAAGATTTTCTTTGTGGCGTTTGCTTCCCTTCAACACTTATTAAATGCCTAAATATGTTTATTTTTTTCCCCCTCAAACAGAATAATCTACTTATCAATCTCATGGCCTTGGATCTTGGCAGCCAGATATCAGGTACAGTGTCTTATGCAAAGGAGAATACCATCAAAGTTAAGATTTTACATGGTTTATAAAGAGGTTAAATGTTCTCTAATTTGCTGTTTATTGCCTTCAATAGAGGAGCAGCTGTGGACAGAGGACTATGGTCAGCAAAATCAAACTGCTCCTGGAAGCTATCCTGTAGCAGCTGAGAACCACCCACTGCCTTTACCTGATCAGCCTTCTTACTGTGACGGTACGCTCAGCCGAATACAATCAAATTCCTTTATTGAAATGCTAGACTGGAAAGAGATGTTTCCAATTGGTTATCTGTAAAAATGTGATCATGTGTTTGTTGTTGTTATTTTACAGTAAATCCACCACCAGTCCCAAGTTCACCTCTGCAGCAGCCAAGTATATTTGACCTGGAGATCTCCATCCACTACAGGAAAAGGGAAATGCTAAAGGTCACATTGACCACTGCCCTTCTCCAGCTCCACTACCAGCAGGAGGCCCCGGAGCTCAATGCCCACCATCTCTGCTTTCCCTCAACAGACAGTCTGCTGGACCACAAACAGGTACACGATCAGCTGGACATTGTGTGTGGCCTAATTTAACAAAACCCTCCATAAACTACACCTGTTAGCAGTTTCTCACTTTCTTTGGCCTACTTTATGAAGAATAGTTTCTGCAGTTAACATGTCATCGTGCATCGTTTGTTAGCAGTCTTCCTCTTCACTTCCTCTGCTGGCACATTACTGCTTTTCTTTCTGTTACCACCGCTTGTGGACCAGTGGGATAGAGTGAACCTATTGGCAGGAATGTGCATCATATCAGCGAC